>NW_020954648.1:2680169-2829526 GCF_900497805.2 Vombatus ursinus | reverse complement strand
TTTACCATATAGAATACCAGTATTTTTTTATAGTTGTCCCCACCTGATAATTTGTCCATTGGTTTACCATATAGAATACCAGTATTTTTTTCTGAAGATAATTTTTATTTGATACTTGTGTTATTCATTGTTTTGGAAGTCTTGACTACTGCCCCCTCTCCTTTTAGTGAGAACAAACTTCACTCTAAAGAGAGTGAAGAGCTGTATATCAGGTGGTCACTCCTCTTGGAAGAGGAGGAAATAAGACTGAATTCCACCTCACCCTGGAAATGTGTCAAAGAATTTTTAAGCCATTTTTTGTAGGAAGAGAACTTCCCCCTTCTTTAATACTATAGTTTGAAATATCCTCATAGTGTCCTTTTATACCTTATGTACACCTTTGCATCCCGAAAGCAGACCTTACATGCTGCTTACCTCAGAAGAGGTTTTGAAGATATACATCCACTTCTATATAGCAGCCCATTCAGTCTGATATAATCACAGATATACAAAGACATATATTTAAAATGGTAGTGGGAGGCAGGTCTTAGGAATTTTGGGGGGGGAGGGGATGAGGGAAGTAATTGGTGGGGATGAGATTGAGTTGTTGGAGAAAGTAGCTTATGTTCATTGCATTAGAATGGGTTATGGGCAAGCCTGATGAAAAGGTATAGCTCAGAATGAGCAAAGCCCTTACAGAATACACACAGACAGAGGCAGAGGACTGTAGGTCACAAAGCAAGGTGGACCCCTAAATCTATGGACAGAGAAGAAAAAACAACAAACTTTTAAAGTTAAGGAAGAGCATCTTTGAAACTAATTAAACATAACATATATAAAGATACCTTCTTAAATATCAAAAAATTAGAAATGATACCTCTCTTGTCCCTTATAATGAACTATGAATTGGATATTGTAAAACATCCTAAAAACTATGGAATGAAGTTGAAAATTGAAAGGTGTTGTTTCACCTTGCAGTACCAAAAAAAAAAAGAGAGAGGCAAAGAGAGGAATTTGTCAGTATTTGTTTAGCACTGTTCAGAGCTTGTCATGTTAAAAGATTTTTATTGATTGTTTGAAAGGTTTTGAACTATTGATTCTGCAAGATATGCTATGATGGAGAAGATCTAGATCTATTCTTTAGACAAAAATATCTCTAGAGCAAAGGTTCTTTGTTGTTTTGTGTAGCCCTTTTGCAGTCTGGTGAAGGTTATGGACCCTTTCTTAGAATAATATTTTAAATGAAATACATAGGAATAAAATAGAAACCAATTATATTGAAATACAATTAGTTATCAAAATGTGTATTTTTTAAAAACCCAAGGTCCCAGACTCCAGTTAAAAACCTCTGTTGTAGAGGGACAAGGGACCATTTAGTACAATAGCTTGACAGAAATTTTCTAATTCCAGTTGATTAAATTATCTGGTTACTTTCCAATTATCTCTTCTGGAATTTGGTTTCTTAAATGTGAATCTACCTATCTGTAAGGATGTATTTTTAGTGACTTATAGAGATGATTGATCTCAATTCTTAAGTCAGATGTATTTTCATTTCACATTAGTAAATTGGCACTCTGATTTATGAATTAGTCTCTTAAGAGTTATATTAGTGTTAATCAGTTAGTTTCAACAACCTGTTCACTTTTAATTGAACTGATAAATTCTTGAGGCCACAAGTTTAAGGCCCACTGATGCTGGAAGGAGGTGAAGCCACCAAAGTACATCTAGATACAGAATGCCATACCATCACTTCATAGCAGTGCATTACTTATAGGTTGGTAAGACTCTTAGAGTGTGAAGGTATCTTGTGAACTGATGGTGGGAAAAATTATGGATCTAGCCCTGTGTGTGTGTGTGTGTGTGTGTGTGTGTGTGTAACAGAGAGAAGTGGATTTGGAGTCAGAAGACCTAGATTCAGGTTCTATATCTCATACCCACCAGCTCTCTGTTCTTGGGCAAATGACTTAACCTTTTCCAGTCTTACTTTGCTGATCTGTAAAAAGGAAAAAATAGTTATTTGATCTGTATTACAAGGTTATTATGGAGATCAAATGTGATAATGTAGACATCATGTACTTTGTAAAATTTTACCAGCATATAAATGCAAGCTGTCATTACTATTACTATTTTAGGGTGAAGAAGGAAGGTCTGTGTCTAAGGAAAAACTGCACTGGGTGGTGAGAAAGCAGTAGCATTTTATTGGTTCTCATAGTGTGAGATTAAGGATATATCATCATATTGATAATAATGTAAAATATTTTTATTATAAATGTAATAAAAGGTTATGAATTTTATCCTACTTTGAGGCAATGTGGTTCACTGGAAAAAGCTCTGGATTAGGGGTCAAGAGTATTTATATCTGTGTGACCTTGAATAAGTCATTTTTGATCTCTATGTACCAGTTTCCACCTTGTAAAATAAAAAAGGTGAACTCGATAACTTCTAAGGTTCTTTTTTAATCTGTGATCCTATGATCCAGTTTTTGAGTAAAAAATGCAAATCTTAAAATATGTATTTAAAAATTTGTAGTGAAAGCACCTTAGTGAAAGTTAATTTCTTATACAATTATGTTTTACTCAAATTTTTATTGACCACCTACTCTCTGTGAGGGTAAAGACTCAAAATAATTTTGAATTCCTTCATGGTCTTTGATTTTGTCAGTAAGGGAACTCTGTGAGTACAGTTACAACCAATCTGTATAAATCAGTAGCTAAGTCTTAGAGAGTTATATGTGGTCATTGAAGAATAAAAACAAATAGTATCGTGTTATTAGAATTATTTTTTTTCACAATTCAAAAAAGTAGCAGAGGGAAAATAATATATGTCCAGAAAATCTGGGGAAAAAAGAGAAGCTCTCTGGGAAGTGTTATTTTAGGAATACCTATAGTGGAGTTTATAGAATCAGAAATAATTTATATTTAAAATAGGTCCCACATTTATTATTTTTTAATAAAAGTAACAATTTTTTCAGTTAACCAAAAAGAGGGCCTACTTTCTTTCCTGCTCTCTCTTACCCCTCTCCATCTCCCCACCCCCGATCAAAAAAAGAAAAAAAATCCTTTCGAATGTACATGTGTGGTCAAGCAAAACAAATTCTTATATTGACCTCGTTTCAAAAATATGTTTCAATCTGTAGTCTAATACTATCACCTTTTTGTCCAGGGATAGGTAGCATTTTTCATCTTGAATTCTTTGACAGTAGATTATTACATTGGACAGAGTTCCGAAGTCTTTCATAGTTGTTTGTCTTTGTTATGTTGTTATATAAATTGTTCTGGTTCTGTTCACAACCCTCATCAGTTCACAGACATCTTCACAGGTTTCTCTGAAATCGTCCCCTTCACTATTTCTTTTTTATTGTTGTTCTTAAATATTTTTTTTTCCAATTACATGTAAATTTTTTTTAACATTTGTGTTAAAATCTTGAGTTTCAAATTCTTTCCCTCCTTCCCTTCACACTCCCCTCCTTGAGAAGGCAGGCAATTTGATATAGGTTATATATGCACAGTCATGCAAAACATGTTACCATATTCCCTTCATTTCTTATGGAATGCTATAAATTCATTAAATGTATAGGCCATAATTTGTTCAGTCATTCCCCATTAGGGCAGCCCTTTGCCACTACAAAAAGAGCTACTGTAAATATTTTTGTTTACACAGGCCCTTTTCCTCTTTCTTTGATCTCTGTGGTATGGGCCTAGCAGTGGTATTATTGGGCCTAAAGATTTGCACAGTTTAGTAAATTTTTAAACTTATTTCTGAATTGCTTTTCAGAATGTCTAGATCTGTTCACAGCTCCAATATTGCTTTGATATTTCAATTTTCTTTGTTACTTTCCTTTTTTTGTCAACTTTGCCAGTTTGATGGGTATGAGGTAGAAAGAACTTTAGAATTGTTTTGATTTATGGTTTTTTTTTCAGTATTAATAATTTATACCATTTTTCCATGTGACTTTTGGTAGTTTAGATTTCTTTCTCTGAAAATGACTTTTCATATCCTTGGATCATTTATCATTTGGAGCGTGGATCTTATTCTTATAAATTTGAATCAGTTCCTTATAGTCTTGAAAAGGAGTAGGTGCCACATGTATGATGAGTATTTTCCACAGTGGGAAACTATTTTCTTAAGAACATGAATATCTTTACTGAAACTCGATGTGACATAGGGTCCTGTTTTCTCTCTGGTCTTTCAGTGAAGGGTATTTATTTGCCCAAATTCCATTGCTCTCTTAATTCTTTAATATAAATTTGATTCTGACCTGCAGGTCTAGGTTAAATCAGTCTAGGGTAGATTTGGGAGCTTTTAGTTTGTCCTTGGGAAGGGTAGTATTGTACCATGCTGGGCACCATGGGCCTGAAACACTGGGCTTTTTTGCTGTTCCTCACACATGAAATTGTGTCTTTTGACTTTTGTCTTTTCACTGGCTTTCCATTATGCCTAAATTCTTTCCCTCCACACCTCTGTCTTCAAGATGAGCTTAAATCCCCCTTTCAGAGGGAGATCTTTTCTAGGCGTTCCCACCACCTCCATAGCATCTTTGCTCTGAGATTACCTTCCAATAACACAGTGTATGTTATATGTATATAGTTGTTTGAATGTTTTCTTACCTATTAGAATGGGAAATCCTTGAAGGCGCACACCATTTTTGTTTTACCCTTATTTGTAACTTGTATGTTTATGTATGTGTATGTCATATTTTTGTTTTCAATTCATGTATATTTTAACATCTTGTATGATTTTTGATACTGCCTTTTATGTGTATGTATTCTATTATAAGCTTCCAGATGGCAAAATTTTACACCTGTATGGTACTATGTACACGTAACATCAAAAATTTTTTTTTTTATAAAATGCTTGGCTACAAAATTGTAGGCATTGAAAATTTTATTTTCTCTGGGGGAGGGGATTGTTTGAAGCTAAAGCTACAAGTTAATTCAGGAGTATATTGTTTGATTGTCCATGTTCTTAAAAGTCAATGTAAGACTCAAGTTACAGATATATAGTAGTAGGTATTACTGTCTCCTCTATCAGCCATGAAATGATGTTTTCACAATTTTCTTCTGGACCTAGTAAAACCTGCCTATTTTGACTGTGCTTATTGAAAACCATCATATATTTAAATTTGACAGGTAAGTGTGAGAGACTGGCATATAATGCTTCTGAAATTTTAAAACAGATATATTTGCTTCACTGATTCTTGGAATGAGCATTAAAATATTTGGAAGATCATGTAGGAGGCTTTTTTTCTTCTTTTGTGAGGACTTTCTTGTTATGCTCCAGCTGCTAGTGTTCCCTCTAACAAAAAATTACTGTGGATTTATTTTGAATGTACTCGGATATGAACAGATTATCTTACGTTATAAAATGTAAAGCCCTTTGGGCAGAGACTGTTTGATTTTTCTCTTGATAACCCCTTCATGGAACTCAATGCCTACCATAGGGTTAGTTTTTAATAAATACTTTTTGATTGATCATAATTGTGATAGACTTCAGCCCTCTAAATTTGATAACATATACTTATTTATAATATAGAGCAGAACTGTACTCCATATTGGTTAGGAAAAGAAATTTTATTTTTTATTTATGATCATAGCTCTTTTTGGGGGTTCATTCTTGATTTAGGATTTTCTCAAATTTCTGTGTGCTTGTTGTGTGCAGATGTAGCACTCCCCTTAAGAAGTTTTCAGCTGATGTGATGGAATTCTCAAGATGCCCAAACTCACTGGACACTTGTGGATGTCTCATATTCTTTTGACTCTTGGAATAATTCAGAACCACTCTGAAATCTTGGGGTGTAGGCAAGGGTTTCCCAGTAATATGCTCAATTTACGGAAGAATCCCCATTGCTCTGAAGGTTGTCCAACAGCCCACTGTTTCCACTTTAATTCTTATGCTGTGAGTAAGAAGAATGTTCCCCCCCCCTTTTTTATACATTACCAATCACTAGATGTGCCTTTCTATTATGATATCCACATTTTTAGCCAGCCAGTAAGTAAAGGTTGGGTTTCACACATTTTATGTAACCAGAAAGCTGTCTTTCAGTAGTTGATATAAAAATTTCTGTGATGATGTTGGTTTTCTGAAATAAAACTGATTTTAAAAATCTCTTCTTCCACCCACTAGCAGTTGACATTTCTTCGTTGTTAGATATGTGTCCAGGCTTCCCTTCCTACAGCTGTTGAAGCAGTTGTCTTCCTTAAAACTCTCTGAAGGGCAAAGCTATTGTTTTTCTGGTTTTCCTGGTTCAGAAGCTAGATTAACTCAGGAACTTCCCTTTGATGGTAATTTTCTCAGCTGAAGAAGCTGTGAATCCAAGGCTGGAAAAATTTTAAACTCTGCCTCCTCTTCCGCTTTCTACCTAGAGTCGTCAGTACTTAAGTATTTTAATTAGCCTGGCCTACCATATAAGATTTTGAATGAGAACTGCATCAAGGAGAAGGAAGCTTGTTTTAATGAGGAAACTTACTGATAATTTACATCCCTGAAATTGTTAAATGGAAATTGCTGTTAAAAGTACACTTCTTATGGATTTGTATCAACTGCTGCTGATAATGCAGAATAACTGAAAGGGTCGTAACCAGTAAGCTTGTAAGAACACAGTTGCCTTGACATTTCTGTTCTTTTTGTGTTATCTTGGATAGTAATCTTCAAGTTGCTTAATCATGCTATTACTTTACTGAAAGGCAATAGGTTATTGTAACTTAAATAATATAAATTTTCATAATCTCTGCTAAATATTTGGCTGTGTATTTTTCTTCTGATCAAGTAAAGCTATAGTAAATTAAAACTATTGTCTTTATTATCCTAGCTTCTCTTTCTTGTGAAAATTAATTGAACGTTTTTAGAACCTGCACAGCTGAAAGTGAGGAGCTTTATTCACAATTGCCTATGGTAGAAAAAGAAGCAAACAGCTAAAAAGTATCCTTAAATGATCTCTAGATAATTTTTTTGTACAGTTGTTGCAAATTTGCTCAGTCTGTGGCATTTTGAAAACTATTCCTCTCTTTGGAAATTTTGTGAATTTCCTGCAAAGGTGACACAGATTCTCCAAATCACTAATGATGAGGCAGCTAGACAGTGTAGTGGATAAAGTACCAGGCTTGCAAACAGGAAGACCTGAGTTCAAATTTAGCCTTAGATGCTTACTAGCTGTGTGATTCTGGGCAAGTCGCTTAAGCTCCGTCTGCCTCAGTTTTCTCTTCTGTAAAATGGGGATAATAATAGCACCTATCTCCAGGGGTTGTTGTGAGGATCAAATGTGATAAAAATTGTAAAGTGCTTACCATAATGTCTTGTGCATAGTAAGCACTAAATAAATCTTAGTTATCATAATTTATTTTGGAATATTCAATTTTTTTGGTCAATTGTTAGAGGTCTCTATTAGAGTGTTTGATAGATCCTTTCCTAACTTTGATGATTTTGTAGAATGTAAGGGAACTGGTATTATAGGCCTGACTGACCAAAAAGGATAAAGTAGTTGGTGAAGTGAAATGATTGGAACTCTGGAGGGAGATGACCTTTCTGTGTTGAGATTTATTTGAAGAATTCAGAGAGAGGATAAGTAGGATCCTGGGGCTTGAAATTCTACAAGGAAAGTTAACTAAAGGCATTATAGCTAATCAGCAAGTAAACTGTAAGGCCCAAACACACATGATTCCACTGAGAAAGAAAATGTAGCTGCACAAGGAATTCATTGACCAATTAGGAATTTTAAGAAACCACAGTCACTTAATGTGGGCAAAGGGAGGTAACCAAGTCAGATAGAAAAGAGATTGCTTGGTCCTATAATCATAGGCTCAAACCTGGAACACAGTGAGTCTAGTGATAAATGCTAGGAAGACAACAATAGGCTTTTTATACTATCTTATTCCAAAGAGGAATTGCAAAGAAGGAACTGGACTACAGAATAGGGTGGATGGAAATCCAAGTACTAAGTGGCCGGCCCAACTTCCTAGCTCCTATTCCATTCTATTTTCTTCTGCCTAGGTATTGTGGTAGAGTGAAAAGAGCACTGGATTTGGAGTTGAAGACTCTGGTTTTAATCTTTTTACTAATAATAACTAACTGTGTCATCTTGGTCAAGTCATTTCATGTCTTTAGTCTTAAATTTCCTAACATAAAATGGGAACAACGTTAATCTTTTATACAGATTTTTATATATTCGGTGCCTTTTTTGTTTGTTTGTTTTGATCTCGTTGGGGAATATGCAACCATTTATGGGATTTCAGACATGTTACATTTCAAATTTTTATCTACCATGTTTGAACCAACTCATAGTTCTGTCAACAGTATAGTGATAGCGAGAAAAGACAGCAAGCCTATTTTCTCAGAGCTCCTCCAACGCTGATTATTTTAAATAGTTTTTGCCAAGTTAATGAATGTTAGGTAAAATCTTAGACTCATTTTAACTTGCATTTATCTAATTGAGGAAACTAGATGGCACAATGGATAGAATGTTGGAGTCACGAAGATTTGGGTTCAAATGATACCACTGACACTTGCTAGCTGTGTGAGCCTGGGCAGATTCCTTACCCTCTTAAAGCCTCAGGTTCCAAAGTGTGTCAAATGGAGATAATACCACCTGCCTCATTTGGCTGTCATGAAGTATAGTGAGATGATATATGCAAAGTACTTTGTAAAACCTAATGTGCTATATAAGTGCTAGCTGCTCTCATTATTATTTTTATTATTGATTTGGAGGATTTTTTTTCATATAGTTGATCATTTGCATTTCCTTAGAAATCTTTATATTTTTTGACTACTTATCTATTACTCTCTGTTATCTTGCTCATGTATTTGTGTCAATTCCCTCAAAGATTAATAATTGAATACTTAATTCAAAGGATTTTTCCTATTTAACAGCATTTCTTCTAGCACTATTAATTTTGTTCATACAATACTTTAAATATCGTGTAGACAAAATTATTTATTACTGTTATCTATATTTTGTTTGATTAAGAAGTCTATCTAACTATAGATCTGAAAAGTAGCTTGTTCTATTCTTCTCCCCTGTCCAGTCAATCTTGGGGACGTCTTTTCCCTTCAAGGCTTAGCTCAAGTTCAGTCACCTTCAAAAACTCTTTACTGATTCCCTTAGTTGTTCGTGCCACTCTTCCCCACCACTGTGTATTTGTTTTACAGATTTCTTGTATTTGCTTATCTGTGAACTTATTTTTCATTGTGGGATATTATGATCACGTGTTAACCACATTTGGGAGAGAAATGGAAGAGGTGAACAGGCTTCCATTAGCAGAAGTTGTACCATACTGAGTTGATTCTTTGAGTCTGTCAAATGAGCATTATTTACATTTGTACCTTAATTCTTTTGTTGTGTGTTTCTTTAGAGAACTATCCCTGACTCTTACTCTATTGACAAGTGATTGGGTTGGGAAATGACTAGTTTCTTTTAGGTTGTTGATGTTTTTAGTGTGCTGTTGAGCAATACACATGTACTAGATATGAAGAGAGTTATTTTGAGTAGTTCAGTACAGTGTTGCATGTATAAAGCTTGTCTTTGTAAAGTGTCAGGAAGCTCCTCAGGTTGAATATTAATATTGGAAAAGACTGGTCATCTAATCAAAATAATTTTTACCTCAAGTATGAATCTCTACATATGTTATGACAGTTGATCATCCATCCTTTGCTTAGAATGACTGGGATCTGACCACCTCCTTTGTTGGCATTCTTTTTTGGAATGTTCTAATTATTTGGAAGTTTTTCCCAATGTGGAGTAGGCATCTTCTCCAACGTAGTTCACATGCATCAATTTCTGTTCTGCCTTGTGGGGCAAGCAGAAGGTTAATCCAGCTTTGACAATGATAGCTCTTCACGTATTTGAAATGTTACAGCTATCATGTCCTTTCTGTCATATCCCCTTTCTTCTATAGTAATAAACGACATCACAGGTTATACCCTATTCCTTGGGCAAAGACTACGCTTGTCACTAATTTTTTCTCCTCCTCAGTCCTGACCCTGTAGTATATGCAAAGTAGATACCAAGTACTTGGTCCTGATGAGGTAGATAAATCTGTTATTGTGGTGATGAAATTGTTTTCATTTAGTAAGTATCTGTTGAGTGCCTACTATTTGCCAGGCACTGTACTAAGGACTGGGGATACAAAGAAAGGCAAAAAACCCCAAAAATCAAAAAAATTGTTCCAGCACAAAATCTGATGGGGGAGACAGCAAGCAAACAAATGTGAACAAACTTTATACAGGATAAACAAGAAATCATTAATAGAGTGAAGGCACTGGATTTAAGAGGAATTGGGAAGGATTTTGTGTAGAAGGTGAATTTTTAGTTGGGGCTTGGATGAAGCTAGGGATGTCTAAATTCTTTCTTTTAATGCTCAATGCAGCAGTACTTCTTTTTGATTTTTCCATATTTTTATTATCCTCAATAGGAAAGTACCATTGTTAATACCTGATTTTAAGCTACTTAAGTAAATATCAACAAAGGCAGTGCTTACCTCCTAGTTCTCTTCTCTCGAAGATTTTTTCTTCTTTTCTATCAGAGGCATTCTGGGCACAGAATCACACAGAAACAGACAGTTATGGTTGGATGACAGTTTATACCACTGGAAAGGGAGGGAGTTGGGATTTTGTATCCGATGACATGTCAGGGGACTGGAAGAATGTTTTCCTAACTTTAGGGAAATTATAATAGAGCTTTATTTCAGATGTACTTCACTTTATGGGAACTTGTATGAAAGTCCAAAATCATATAAAAGACTAAATAGTGATTACTTTAAGGCAGCTATTCACAAGATAATTCCTTTAAGTAGTAAGTTCCATAAGAGGATTAAATATGACTTGATTTGTAAAAATTATATTTACATACAACCTTTTAAGAATACATCTCTTATAGAAAATGACAGATGTTTTTAGGTGTGACTTCTTAAGCTTTCAACAGCAAAATTTCTGCCAAAGAAATCTTAATTTTCTCATTTCACTTGTTCTTATCTTGTCATTCCTATACATTTACTTAAATTAATCCCAAAATTACATCTAATCCAATTGGCTTATGCCAAGTCTTGCTGAATGTTTTTTACATGTGGTAACTCTGCCACAAATAGTTCATTGACATTCTGTCACTTGGTTCATTATAGGTATCAGGGTTTGGTGTGAAGAGCACTAAATTAAAATGTAGAGATAATCAAACTACAAAGGAATAAGTTATGTAAAAGTGCTTAGCATGGTATCCAGCACATGTTTAATGACCTGGTTTTATTGTTAACATATTTGCTTCATCTCCTGGGATCAAATGAGTCATCCTTAAAACCTTAAGAGTTTTATTGAATGGCTACTAGTCATTCTTCCATCTGAAGAAGCTAAGAAGTATTGTTCTCTATTTGTTTTAATCTGTAACAAATTAAAAGTTCATCATAATTATCAGAGGCAGCTCATGATGCAGTGGATAAAGTGCTGAGCTTGGAGTCAAGAAGATCGGAGTTCAGATTTAGCCTCAGACACTTAATAGGTGTGTGACTCTAGACAAATCACTTAACTTCTGCCTCAGTTTCCTCAGATGTAAAATGGAGATAGTAATAGCACTTATCTTGCAGGGTTATCATGAGAATCAAATGAGTTAGTATTTGTAAAAGTGCTTAACCCAGTACATAGTAGGCACTATATAAGAGTCTTTATTCCCTTGCCTTCCTCTTATCATCAGAAGCATCATTCTACAGAAACCAAAGGTAATAGGTTGTACAATTTCTCGTATTTATGATTGCGGCACCTAAGATTTTCATGTTTTCTTAGTAGAAAATTGAAATCTGGCAGTTGTCACTTTATATACTTTTTGATTATATGTTTTTCTAGGCATAGGGTTTCTCTGAATTCAATGTTAAATTGATCAGCAGTAATGTTTATCCTACAGGGTTTCACTTGAGATGTACTTTGCTTCTTTCTTGATTATTGGGCATTCGATTTTGAAACAGTAGTGAATATAATTAACCAGATATAGTTGTATGTAACATAGGATTGGGTTGGTTTTGTTTTGTTTTGTTTTATTTTGTTTGGCCATATCTTTGTTTAATTGCTTAAACATAATCCTCTAAATAAAACTGAGTTGTGTTCTTTTTTCATATTGCCTGGATGTTCTTTCTGAAGTTTACCCTTTTTTTGAATTTTTATTTCTATGTATCTCAAGACTAGTCTATTCACCGAATATTTTCATCATTTTCTCCAGACATGGTATTCTAAGTTCTTTTCTTGACTAAGTGTATTTTCAGGATGACTTCTCTTGAAAATATCATTGGACAGAATTACGAAATGAATTAAGGCCTCCACCCTCCAGAGAGAAGGAATCTGTTTACAAACCTGCACTATTTATTACATACTTCATTTAGCTCATTCATCATTTTAATAGAAAAATGAGTCATTTTAGATGATTCTGAAATAATTTGAGGTAAGCTACATAGCTCTAGGCAGAAAATGATTTACTGAGACAATATCAAACTCTTTTTAAGGAAATAACTAGTGTGATCAGCAACAATAATTTATGATTATTTGTAATGTAGTGATTGTATTAGATTCATTTTCATTGACATTTGCTGATTAGATTGCATATTTAAAGGGATTTGTTCAGGCCAACTTTAAAGTCTTTAGTAACAAATTGCAAAATTCCATGTTTGGGATATGACTCAAATATCTTCTCTCCATTCAAACCATTAACTATAAATGCCGTTTCAGATTTGTTTTTATTATTTTTGTTGAATTTAAAAGAGCTAATTAGTATCTCGGCCAGTTCCATTGGAGACTTACATAATTCATCTTCACTTTACCTCAGCCATCTCTAAGGGTGATCATGCCTTTTGTCTCAGGACCTCCAACCCTGCCATCCAGAATTCTGAAATTCCTTTGCTTAATATGCCTTCCTATTCTTTTCTTCCTCTTACATTGCTTCATTTTTCCTTAATTTATTCAATATCATCACTGTAACCGTTAGGTTCGTCACTGTTCTTTGTTCTCAAAATACATCTCCCATGATGTGGTCTCATTTTCTTCTTTTTACTCCTGGCAACATGGTTGACTAATTCAGTGAAATTAGTATATCTTTTGAATCTGATGCCGTTGCCTTTGTTCTTTTTGCCACAAATGTCATGTCAAATCCAAACCCTGAATTCTAGCATCTGATTTTTCTACTTCTACTTAAGTCTTGTTTCCACTCCTAGAAGAAGCTAAGCAACCTTGTGGACTAGGTCCACTACAAATATTAGGGGCATGAGATCTGAGGCATATGGAAATTCTGGAGCAAAATAGAGAATATTAAGCTTATTTTCATACTACAGATTTGAATGTAATACTTTGATACATATTTCATATTCAGCATTTCGGTTGGAAAATTGAAACATTGTTGATATTATCTCACACTAACCCTATTCATGTCACAATTCTTAAGGGTTCTGTTAATACATTTTTGGGAAACATTGGGTTAAGCTAATGTTTATTCCGTTTGAGTGATTAAGACTTGCTGAGGAAGAAACTTTTTGAACCATAGATAGATCATTGTTGATTTCTGTAAAGGCAAAATCACTAGATAGAACTGAATTTTCACTTTAATCATGTTGTAAATTTAACACAGTTTGTACTTTCTGCACAAAACCCATGTGGAATTTGAAGTTAAGCTATTATAGATTTGTCTTTTATAATGGAGTTCATCATAAAAGAGGTTTGAGCAATAACTACTAAATTAATCATGCACTCTTTCATTTTAGCTGGGTCATTTTGGACTGCTTTACTTTACCTTTCATACTTTTAACTAATTGATGGGAAAGTTTTTCTAATTTAAAAGAACTTTATATGTCATTTAGATTTTCTCCATTTTTACCTTTTTAGTCCCAATGAACAGACCAGAAAGGCAGAAATAAATATGGTTTGCAATTATTTTAGAGTAAACTATCTCTTCTTTTGCAGTTGAAGTAACAATTTCTAATTAGCAGTAGTAAAGTTCCATTTAGGTAATAAACTTTTTCATTGCCTAGTGCATTTGAAAAATTAATTCATTTCCAGAAGGTTATGTTTACTTGCAGAACTGATACAGAATATTACAATGAAGTTGGTAAATGCTCTAGAACTATGAGTGATGAACATGAGTATAAAAACTAGCATTTAGAAGAGACCAGTGGAAGATTTGGTTAAGATATTTCTGAAACAGTATAACAGTCTTAGAACTGAAGTAGAAGTGCTGGAGACCTTGGGGAGAAGCACCCACCCTTTGGAGAGTATGTGATAGAGGAAAGGAAACCTGGTCATGATTGGATATGCACCCTAGATTATGGAAGAGCACATTTCAAAAGTTCTCATGAAGGGTAGCTAATTCTGTGGTGGAAGTCAGCATAAGAAGGATGTGAAACTGTCAAGAATGAAATGCTGAAATCACAAAGTGAAATATTCAGTGGAAAAAGAAAGGCAGTTTGAACGACTGGGTACATGAGGAACTCACCCACCAACTGAGATATTTAAATGATATGTACAGAAGAAATAAGTAAGAACAGAAGACAGAAGGTGAAGACAAGCCTATGTCGTGGTACCATAAATACAGTGGGAGAAGTTATAAAGCTCAAATGAACTGAACCTAGTCAGGACAGACAAGGAAGTTTAAAAAAAAAAAAGCTTGGGTTTTTTCCCTTTTCGTCTCCCCTTGAAAATTACTTTAGGGAAAAGAGAAGAGTTAAAGAAAAGACAAGACTGCTTAATAGACAGATGGTATGATAATTCAAAACAGAGAAGGCAGAACTGCTTAATTATTTTGTTTTTATGTTATCTGCCAAGGAAAATGATCTTTGCACTGGAAATGACAGATTAAAAATGGCTAATACAGAGTCAATAACACAAGATAAGGAAGAAGGTAGATAGAGAACACCTAGCTGACTTTAAATGTTCAAATAAATAATAATAATAACAATAAAAACAATAACATTTACATAGTTCCTACTATGTGCCAGGCACTGTGCTAAGCAATTTACAAATATTATCTCATTTGATCCTCTTAGGATGTGTAAGTGCTATTATTATTCCAGTTTTATAGTTGAGGAAACTTAGGCAGGCAGGATATGTGATTTGTCCAAAGATACACATCTATTAAGTGTGGGAGGTTGGATTTGAATTCAGGTCTAACTGACTCCAGTCTCATTACTCTTTCTACTGTGCTACCTAGCTGCCTAAGTCACTATATCCTGTGGTACTCAACTGGTGAATGTCTTTGCTGAACCACCATCAGTGGTAGATTTGCATTTTTTTTTTTAAAGTACTTCATGTATGCCAGGCACTGAACTAAGTGCTAGGGTTACAAATACAAACAAGTAAAACAGTCACGGCCCTGAAGGAGTTTATTTTCCAGAAGGAAGAAGGCAATACATAAAGGGGTGGGTTGCCCATTTGTGAGCTAGCATTCTCCCTTCTGCATTACATTTGTAACCTCCCACTATGGTATCTTCCCACAGTTCCCCATCACTCCATCATGCATGGCTTGGGAAAAAAACGTATTGGTTCTTCAGACTTTTCCTTTTCCCCTTTTTTTTCCTCAGAAAACTCAATGTGTTATAAAGTAACTGAGTCTAGTCTAACCCTAAAGGCATTAAAAAGAACAAGTCCTAAATAATATCTTCCTTTTGAATTCATAGCACATTTTAGTTGTATATCTCCATCTTGTAGATCTTCATCTCCAAGATAGATCTGTAGTTGTATATATGTTGTGCATGTATATATCAATGTTTTTTTCATACTTCCCTTTCTTTGGAAATTTTTCTGCCTTTGAAGATTGCTATTGAAATGACACAACAAAAGTGGACTCTTGGAATAGTCTTTGTCCTTGTGAGTGACATATAGTACAAATGCCTGTCCACATTGGATTAATTTTTTTTTTTTTTGGCTAGGCAATGGGGTTAAGTGACTTGCCCAGGGTCCCACAGCTGGTGAGTGTTATGTGTCTGAGGCCGGATTTGAACTCAGCTCCTCCTGACTCCAGGGCCTGTGTTCTATCCACTGCATCACCTAGCTGCCTCTCCACATTGGATTAAGATGTCTCCCCAACAGAAATATTTTTTAAAAACACCATCAGTCCTAATTTTGACAAAGTTTGCTACTGGGTATGAGAACATCTTTCCAAGATTACAAATTTCTCAAGCACTTAGTTTGGCAGTAAATTTTTACTTGATTTTCAGAATTTTGAATTTGTTATAATCATCTCTTGGCATGCTGTATTTACAGAATACATTGGTTTTCCTTTTTTTTTTTAATCTCAAAATTTCTATCAGGAAGACAGTGTTTTTTTGTTTTTTGTTTTTTTTTAATCTGGCAAGTGATAAAACCATTTTGAGTTACTGAATCAATAATTGAAAAGTAACTGGAAATTGAATCATGCAGCTGCAAATTCAGTAATACATTTCTCTTAGAGTCTGTCATCCCAGTGCAACAGGAGAAAAACATTTTTGTTTTCTGAAGCAACATTTATTTTCATCTATAGTGGCTGATTAGAGACCATTTATGCAAACCAAGTTTTCTTTAACTTCTGACTTCTCCAGGTAGCTCTCTCCTGTTATGTCACAATTGAACATGGGACAAAAGAAAAGGTTGAAATTTGAAACTGTGTCAGTAAAAGAGTGTTTCTAAACTAGTTAAATCAGATTGCCATGTAGAGACACCATAAAAGATTGATAGTAGAGACTGATAAGGAATAGAGTAAAAAATAACTTGCAAAAACTTTCAACTTGGCCATTTTTACTCCTGTGTGAAGGAGGGTTGGGAGAATCTTACCCTCCACTAGGTCCACATAAGTAGAAGTTAAATAAGATGAGGAGTCAAACTGAGAAATTTATTAGTGCACTAAGGAAGATTGCTCCCTAGCAGCTTCAAATTTTTAGGGTACAGATTGAGTTTTTATAGCTTTTGGGACTCACTTAGAATACACAGTCAGCAGAAAAGAGATGAGGCGAGTGTGCAAGCTTTGGTCACAGTTGCTGCTAAAGGTCAGGTTTGTTACTGAGTGAAAGTGCATTTCTCTGTGGTTAGTCTTTTCAGAATTCCCTATTTTGGCAGGAAATCTCTATGATGGTGCAAAATAGAATCATTTTTGTTCATCCTCTTGTTGCCAATAAGGAGGAAGTCAAGTTTAAAACCCCTTATTTTGTTTCCTTGGCTTCAAAGGTTATTTTATCTGGGGAGTTATTTCCCCAAACTGATAGTACTCATGTTCATTTTCCTCCTCCTGTCTATTGTCTATTGTTTGTTGTCTAAATTTATGTTATTTTAGATCTTTTCTTTCCTTATTTTAGACTAGTATAATGTAAGCATCTCTAGTAGATTGAAACTTACTGAAGGTAAGCTCTAATTTAAATATATACACACTTTTTTTTCTTCAGTACTTGCCTACAGCAGAGTAATAATACTGACATATGACACGAATTTCACATGTTCCATTTTCGTTTATATAATTAAAATTTCTCCAGGCTTGATAGTCCTGTCCTTTTACCAAGACGTGATTTTTGGTCTTATTATTGAATCTCTTTGTTGTACTTACTGTTATGCATATTTATCTTGGAAAATTATTAGGTAAAGGTGCTGTAACTTATGCTCTCGGCTCAAGTTTTTCCTACCCTTTGATGGAAATGGAAATGAAATAGCATATCGTCATTTGCTTGCCTCTTCCTTAATATCTGTTGCTTTGCTGGAGTATCAGGAAACTTACAAGGGTTTCTATGGTCAGTTAATTAGAAATTATTTTTAAACTTAACAGTACAAAGGCTCAGCTCATGTTTATTTACAACTTTGCCCAGTAGGGTGGTATTTTGTTCTTTTATAAGTGTCATTCATGTCATTGGGGAGCATTCGCAATGATCGAGCATCTTGTCTTAAGTAGTTTATATTCTTATTAGTAAAATGAAATTGTGAAATTTTTCTGTCCACTGGTCCTATGTCCTATTGATCACAGTCAGGCCAATTCATTCTTTTTGCTTCTTAATTTTTTATCTTATACCAAGATACCTGTCTACACTGTCTTTTTGTGCAGTGCATGCTCAACAAGTGTTGATGACTTGACAAGGTTCAGCTATCTTCTTATAAAATTTTTATAAAAGATTGTAGATTAATGCTTCCTTATATTTACTTGCACAATTGGTCCTTTGAGCCTAGGAAGGCCCAGTGTTATCCATGTGACTTCATCCTTGGGTTACTGTGACTGATGTTCCCAGTAATTAATTTCTGGTTCGGAAGATGTATCATTCACTGAGCATGTAGCTATTTCCTACCTCATTGGCCTTTTAGACAGTTTAATTCCAGTCACACATTGTTAAAACAATATTTCACTACTTTTGATTTTCCTAATTATCAGGTTGATAAACAGTAGGGATCGTGACATTAGGATAAGTGAGGAGCCTATGATTTTGCCTTGGAGAAAGAAACTCTTACTGTTCTTCTCCCCCCTCCCCCCACCCCGCTACACAGCACTAATAAATGGACTAGTCCAGAATACTTTATGTTTTGTTTTGTTTTGTTTTTTAGGCAATTGGGGTTAAGTGACTTGCCCAGGGTTACACAGTTAGTAAGTGTCAAGTGTTTGGTCTGAGGCCGGATTTGAACTCAGGTCCTCCTGACTTCAGGGCCGATGGTCTATCCACTGCACCACCTAGCTGCTCCTTCAGAACACTTTATGATGGATAGGTAATAGTGCTGTGCCTGAGCCAGCAGGCCTGTTTCCACAGCATCTGTCACAATTCAGAGTCATTAGCATACCTTTAATGGTTTCTTTTCAAAATAATTTCTAGTAGGGCATTTAGAATATATCAAGAAAAAATAATGAATTGTGGAGAAGGAAATTCTAAATGCAAACAAATGCTTTTCTTTTCATCAAATATAATTTTGATGGAATTAAGCCATATAGCAAAATACTGTACTATGTAGTGCTTTCTTTACAGTATTTAATGTTCTACGAACTACTGAATCTATTTATTTTCAGAAGCGCCAGAATAGTTGATGAATAGTCACAGGAATTCATTGCCATGTAGTATGGTTTCTTCAAATATTGAAGACATTTTGGCTTTTCCTATAGAGTATGTGTGGCCTATGCCTCGTAACTACTGGGTGACTTTCACAATCCTTTTTATAGTTAAATACTGATTAGCATTCTTTTTCACCTCGTAGTAACTGATAAAGTTTGTATCATATTTATACAGTATGTCTCAAAAGTCTTAGTGCAGTTTTAAGTGACTAAAGTTTCTAAAACTTGAAGCTACTCAAGCTTAAAATTGCGCTAAAATTTTTGGGAAAACCTGTATAACACTGGTAAACTTTAGATTGGCCACTTAATTACTTAATTATGAGGGGGGAAAACTGCAAGGAAATAAAACTAACTAGTTTGGTTTATGAAATGCTTTAACAAAGGAAATAAATATTGTCTATATTATAGTACAAATGAGTCAAAGCCTTTCCTGAACTATGTGAACTATTTATATTATTCCACTTCATGGAATAAATCCCCTAAATAAAATGATTTGTTCTGTAAAACTGAGTCCAAGTTTTTTTGAAGGGTGGTTTTTTTTTTTCCGGGGGTGAAACGTGGATCCAGTTAAAGGGCTGCACGTGAGGACCTAGAGGGGCCATTGTGGCTTTGAGACCTGGGTTAAAAACCTCTTCCCTTTTGCCATATTGAAAAAGAATGTGAATGGGGTTTTTTTGGGGGGGGGGGTGAGGGTTGCATTTTGAATCATTGAATTATATTATAAGGGCAAATTTTTAAAAGTAACTTTTCACCCCTAAATCCTCCTTTAACAAAATTATAACACTCCAAATAATATATCTAAGAGTTTAAATAGGTAAGTAGATAGATAGATAAGATAGATAGAAAGAAGAGAGTCAGTGTTATAAAGTGAATAGAGAGCTAGCCTCAAAACTGGAGGGACCTGTGTTCTAAGTCCAGACCCTGACCCTTAGTGGTGACTGGACAAATAGTAGGCTACTTAATAGACAACTCTCTGACTATAAGTTTCTGAGAAGGTGCTGACCTGCATTGATAGAGTGAATGAGTGAGTCAGTAAACATGTATTAAGTACCTATTATGTGTCAGCCACTGTCCTAAGTACTGGAGATACAAAGAAAAATAATAGGTAGTCAGTCCTTGGTCTTGAAGAGCTCACAGTATAACGGAGGAAGACATCATGCAAGTAACTTATGAATGACTTTATATGCAAGTTTTATGCAGAATACATTAGAACTAATTAATAGAAAAAAGGCACTAGAATTAAGAGGGATCAGTAAACGCTCCTTAAAGAAGGTGAGATTTTAGCTGGGATTTGAAGAAGCCAGGAGGCATAGATAAGGAGGGAAGCATTCCAGGAGTGAGGGAAAACCATTGAAATATCCGGAGTCCAGAGGTAGAGTATCTTGCTCAAGAAACAGCAGGGAGGCCAGTGTCAGTGGATTGAAGTGTTCATGTTGTCATGTGCATGTAAGAGTAGAAAGATTGGGCAGGTGGAATAGGTTGTGAGGGTCTTTGAATGTCAAACAGAGACTTTCTCCGTCTCTTTACTCCCTTTTTCAGGAAAGATTATCTTCTCAGCAGCATATTTCTTGTATGTATCCAATTATTTACCTGTTGTTCCTCTCTAGAATGTGAGAGGTGGTGTTTTTTGCCTTTCTTTGTATCCTCAGAGTTTAGCCTAAAGCTTGAAGCTTAATAAGTATTTGTTGTCTGATCACTGTTGTAGAATGTGGCAAAATTTTGAAAAATCTTCATATTCTTGTGGATGGATGCTATTTTTGGGGGTCCTCACAATGGCATTAAGGATGAAAAGTTTCAAAGAGTATTTTAAGCTAGTATGAGAAGTTATTTTCAGTAATTCATCTTATCCTCATCAAATACTATTCCCCTTGCTGTGGACATCCTTACAGTTTTAAAAGCAACTGATGAGAAAGCATTTTTTATTTTCACAGTGCTTCAAAGTTTTTGCTGCTCTATTTGGATATTTAAAATTTTTTGGTTTGGGCATAAGAGTAACATTTTTATCATGAGCCAAGTAAAATTTCCTTATTGTGGGGACAGGTTTTGGCCGTTGGCCTCTGACAGGCTTCACAAGCTTTTGTGCTAGCACATTAGGATCCATTAGACACCATTAGATGCCATTTATGTGGTTTACCAGATTATATCCAAGATTTCAGTTAGATAGTGGCAGAAATTATGCGTGTTTAGGGAACATGCTCTCCTGTGAGTTTGCTTCTTAAACAGGAATATTTAGTAAATTTGGCATTGATATCATTTGCATGGTGCTCAAAATTGAACTTTGTTTTTCTGATAATATAATTGAATTTTTCATTAATTTTGGAATTATGAAATGGGGAAAGCTTGCCTGATTCTTTAGATAGTCACTGGGAAAGACCGTGATGGCAGTGGGAAATGAGGCTGCAGTCACACTTTAATAAAGCACAGAGGATGTAGGGGTGAACAGCACAGGAAGTACAGAAACAAGTGGCAAAAAGAGGGGAAGCATACAGAGGCCTACTGTGTGGGGATAGGGATAGGGTGGTAGAGGAGGGCAGGCAGTATGGGGAATAGAATGGGGAGGGAAAATCACTTAATTGTTGATTGAAATTGGGAGCACTCAAGCAGCATGGACCGTTTGGACTAGGAGATTGCTGGGAGTAAGTGTTTGTGGTCACATAGAGTTGCTTTTTTTTTTTTTTTAAATTTTAGACTCAAACACCAGAACTCAAATACAGAATAGAGAAAAGAAAAAAAAAAAACTTATCATGAACTTAAATATCGAAACTTAAATACAAAGTAAGAAAAGAAAAAAAACAAGCACGTCATGTGCACAGCAGAACGTAAGAAGATTCAAAATATATAGCAATAAATTTTTATTTCAAGAAAGCCTATGTGATAAATACTACATGTTGTGTTGAGAGCTGTCCATCTTTGCTTCCTTGTAAGTTTTCTTTTGTTCTCTGCTATGCACTTTTTACTTTGTTCTTTTTCTCCCTTTCTCCCTCCCCCATTAAGTGCAGATGTATTTATATATATAGATAATATACATACACATGTACAGATATATACTTACATATGTACATATGTAGACATGTACTTTGCCTAACAAATTCTACTCCTGACCTTTGTTTCTATGTTTGTACATACCTCTTATTTCCTGTTTCTCCTGACTCCTCTACTTTACTTCTACTTGCTACCTTGCCCTCCTGTTACTTAGTTTACCCCTCCTCCAAGGATTCCTCCCCTGTTCTTCCATTCCCATAAATCTAAATACCCTTCTGTAACCCACTTTAATCTATCCCTTACCCTTGCCTCTAGAGATCCTTCTATTGTCTTCCCATGGATCCCTCTCTTATCCTCCCATTCCCATTGATCTAAACACCCTTCTATGCCCTCCTTAAACCTCTTCCCTCACCCTATCCCCTTATCATTTTATTTCTTCTGAATTTAGAAAACTTTTATACTCTTCTAGATATATATGTATTGTTCCCTCTTAAACCCATTCCCGATGAAAGTAGGTTACCAGAACTACCAGCCCTCCTCCCCCATCTAATTCCTCTGTTGATTCTTCCTCTTGCACCTCATTTGTATTAAATAATTACTCTTTTTAGCTGTTCTTAAATGGTTTTACTTTTTAAAGTCATATCATGCTCAGGTCTGCCTGTCTTTCTTACAAACTACCCAATTGCTAATGACAATCTTAAACATACGTTTTACATTTTACATACATAAAAGGTAAATGGCCTGTCCTTATTGAATCCCTTGTAATCAGTCTTTGGTGTGTACCTTATGTTTCTCTTGGCTCATATATGTCAAATCTTCTATTAAATTCAGGTTGTTTTTTTTTTTTAAACAAAGTCCTTAATGTCTGACGGTTGACCAAATGTCCATTTTTTTTTTTACATTGAGGATTATGCTTAATTTTGCTGAGTACATTTTCAGCCAGAGCCCTAGTTCTTTCACTCTTTGATATATAGTATTCCAAGACCTGTGGGTCTTTGGTTTCTCTACTGCTTTAATTGTGGCATTGTCATATTTCAATTGTTTTTTTCTTGTTGTTCGTAATATTTTATCCTTGAGCTGGGCGTTTTGGAATTTGACTATAATATTCCTGTAAGTTTTCCTCATAGGGTTTTTTTTAAGCGGTGATCAATGGGTTTGGTTTTTTTTTATCTCCACCTGCCCCCCCTTTGTTTTAATGCTTTAGGACAGTTTTCTTCATCTCATAGAGCTTTTTTGGGGAAATAGACTAAGTCTTCACCTTGGGGTTAGTTCATTAATATATACACATAATCTCAAAGTTATTAGTAATATTTGGTGTTTTGTTTGTCTGTGGATGGATAGATACATATTGCCTTTATCTGGAACTTATCTGAGATTTACATATCCTGGGACCAAAAGGCCCTGACAACAAGGGGTTAAGTGTTTTTTTCTGATTAGCACATAGTCTAAGGATGTGAATTTTGGGTAGTATATGATAATTTGCAAATTATGCGCCTTTGATCTTTGGCACAGTCTCTATGTGACTGCTAGGTTCCCCTTTGCAATTTTACTTCCTTCTATTGTTGCTTTATACTATCCACTTATGAACTTAGTATACTGACTAGAAGAGTGGAAGTGGGCAGGGAGACTAGAACAAGATATAATTTTTAACCCAAAAACCCATTTTGCAGAGATTACTTAATGATTTATGTAAGTGCAGTTGATAGCTTTTTGGGGAATACCACTTACATTCTTTTTATAACTATTTGTCAAGATATTTGATAACTACTAATACTTTTTATCCTAATATTTCATGGTACTAAAAAGTTGGCAGTGAAACTTTAGAAAATAAGCTTTCTCAGAAATGGGAAGATGGAGAAAATGATTATGATCGGTTTTCAAGACATTGCTGTTACATTGTTACCTTACAAGATAAAAGTGAAAAGAGCAATTATGTTTTAAAAATTCTTAGCAAATGATCAGCTGTTTTAATTGAAGAACATATTCTAAATCTGCTTTGTGAATTAAGGTTTTGGCTCCAGAGAGAACTTTTCTGTGCACTATTTTGGGCAGTCATGTAACAGGAAATATATTAGAACAAAAAGTGAGTTATTTGTACCTCTGTGTGTATATGTGTATATATATGTGTATCTCTACACACATATATATAATATACACATGTGCACATATATGTATGTAAGTTAATTAGGCACGGCATATTTGAATATTACTAATTAGTTTCCTCTAGCAGTTTTTTTCCATAATTTAGCTGTTAGAGATGCTCCTGTGAACACAATGAAGATAAAAATACCGATTATATATTTTTAAAAGGGTCAGTTCCTTCTTCCTGCTCATTGTTGCCTAATTCAAGGTAATTTGTAATTTAACGAATTATTTCTTTAGTAAACAAATTAAGTAGCTTGTATACTGACAAATTAGTTTTTCCTCTCTGCTTTTCTGTTTGGCAGGTTATCTGTGTATTCCAATAGAGTTGCTATTGCTGGAAACATTTTTTGAGTCTATCTTCTTAATTAGTTTTTACAGACTACAGGCCATTTCTTTGGGATATTCTCAGGAGTAAAAAACCCTTGTGAATGAGTTTGGTGTTTTTGAAGTAACCAGAAGTGTCATGAGTGATTATAATGTGAGATACTAAGTTTGGTCATTAATCAGTCAATCTTTTATTAAGCACCTGCTATATTCCAGGCACTGTGCAAGATCTTGGGGATACAAGGCCAAAAAATGAAAGAAAGGCTCAAGTTGCAAGGAACTTATATCTTATGACAGGAAAGAACAGGCAATTATAACATAAGGGGATCAGTTTTCCCACGTGACTTGGAAACATGTTCTAAATGCAGTTCCAAAAGTCGAGGTCCAATAATGTTTTGAGCAGTGGCAACATTTCCAGAATAAATAAATAGCTACTCATTTGGATTTCTTTGAAAGGCAATATTCATTTGAATACTGGGTTTATTTATAAATATCAACAACAAAATAGAAAACGAGTCCAATTACTTTAAAAATCCCACTGGCTACTGTTGTCTATTATTTTTGCTGTTTTAACGCCATTAACTTTTCCCCCTTTACATTTGAATAGTACTTTTAAATTTTTATATTTCACTCTGTGTTATTTTTTTTTTTCAATTTTTGTCTGCACTACGTATCTTTCCATCGTATTTGAATTCTACCAACTTCCTCACTGGATGCCATTTTCTCTGATTGCCTTACCTAACAGTGATATATTCTTGCCCCCGTCCCGCACTCTTATAGCACCTTTTGCCTTTTTTTTTTTTTTAAATCTGTTGTTACAGTTCAATTTCTATCATATCCATATATTTAAATGACTTATCTGTGCATCTAGACTGTGAGCTCTTTGAATCAGGAATTTCTTTTGCATATCTTTTTTTTTTTTTTTTTTTTTTGCCTTTCTTCTGGACAAGAACTTCTGTTGGTCACCTGCTGTCCTACCTTTGTTAAATTGAATCAAGTCATAGTTATCTAGGATTTTAACTTTTTCATCATGGGAGCCATATTTAGTAACATCTGTATCTCATTTTATAAATACTGTAAGTAGAGTTTTACACATTTGAGGGTGGAAGTCAGGCTTTGCTGGATGTTTAATTATATAATTTGACTAGATATTGTGTTTTTCTGAAATATAATGACTGAATAACACTAGAATATCGACAGCGTATTTTAATAGCTATCTTAAATAAAATATTCATATATCTATAATACTACTACTGTATTTAGTCTATTTAATTTTCATTACTTCAAGAATACAATTTTTAAAATAGATATAGCTATTGACTAGACTGAAAAATAGTTCTTTTCAATATCCCTTAAAAGTGAATCTTAAAGATATTTATTTAAACAGACTTTTTAAACTTAAAAGGCCTTTGTCTGTTCTATATTCCTTTTGAACTTGTACAGTCTTTTGCTTTGTTTAATGACACAATTTAAAATTCTCAGTCTTTTAAGAAGGAATTATATAATTATAGTCGAGTTTCTTTTTCTATTTTCTTTGAAAAGTTAAAAATTAAAAGAATCAAATGAATTTGTATTCTGTTTAAAGCTGATCATACAGATATGGTCTTGGATTTAGTATCTTTTTTTCTGATACTTTCTAAGGTATGATTTCTTTTTTCTTTTTTTGTATTAATAAAATTAAATCCTTTTGATTAGTTTACCTGAGAGTAAATTTATAAAACTAAAAACATTATCTAAAATATCTATTAACTGTAGTAATTAAGTATCTATTTTAATACCCTATTGAATTATAATGTCCCTTTGTTGTCTTAAGATTTCTGACAGTTTGAGTTTGGTGGCCTAAATTGCATGTATCTCTTTTCTCTTTTAAATGTACATATTTTTGCTTTTGATACAACAACCTTCATTGAATTGTTTAATATTTTCATGGAGTATTCAGCCGTGCAAATATCCATTTACCTATCTTTCCAAAATATGTATCAGTATATATTGGGCTAGCAAAATAATGCTCAGTCATTAACTTTCCAATCAGTGTACTCCCCAGTGATAGACAGTAATGTTGTGTCTTGTAGCATTATTTTGCACATGTTTCTTGCTTTAGTTGTTGTTCAGGCATTTTTCAGTCCTCATTTGTGACCTCATTTAGGGTTTTTTTGGTAGAGATACTGGAGTGGTTTGCCACTGGAGTGGTCTGACTCATTTGAGAGATGAGGAAACTGAGTCAAACAGGCTTAAGTGACTTGCTCAGGGTCATATAGCTGGTGAGTTTCTGAGGCCAGATTTTAACTGAGGAAAAGGAATCTTCCTGTTGTTGTAGGCCTGGCATTATATCCACTGTGCCACCTAGCTGCTCCTATTTCATGCTTAATAAAGGCTTAATGAATTATAAAATTATAGAATTTTAGAACACAAAGGACTTGAGTGATCATCTGTCCAACTCTCTAATCTTGTAAGTAACTAGACTAAACCTCAGAAGAGTTCTATTCTGCACATAACTAATGAGTTGGAAATCTAGGTCACATGACTTTTAGCTTATTATGTTTAGGGATAATGTCTTATCCCATATAGAAACCACCAAATATTCTATAGTACTGGGGGTGGAAGAAATGAGCTCCTTGGTACAGAGTCATAAGATTCCCTTCCTTATCTGTAGGATGAGTGGGTTGGACTAGATGGCCCTTGGTCACTTACTGCTCTTTATCTATAATCCTTTATTTGATGAAATGTTGTTTGAGCTTTGCTCTGCCCATGTTCTTCTCTTTTGGCCAAAGAGGTAAGTTGTTGGTCCACAGACTTCTAGTACTTCACCTGTTCCATATAAATGAGCTTATATTACATGGTTTAGTACTTCATTATTAAAGAGTGTGTGTGTGTGTGTGTGTGTGTGTGTGTGTGTGTGCGCGTGTGTGCGTGTGTGCTCTTCATCTTGTATTGCTTGCTGGTAGGTAGGTAGTAGTACTGTGTAGTTAGTTTAGAGTACTGCTTTTTTTTCCCCTTGGCTTTTCCTCTCTTCTCACTCCACAAAACTGTATGAAGGATTCCCTGATCTCTTGGTAAATAATGACTTTCTTCCCATACTTTGCATAGTACTTCATTTTTCAGTTCTTTAATGCATTTTTCATGTAATTTTTGTATTTAGTGCTTAATATATTTGTTCTCTCCCTCCACTAGACTATAAGTGTCTATATATGAGGACCGTTTCTTGTTTAAAGCTGTTTCTTCCATCAACATAGACTCCATTTATGAGTAAATTTGTGATTTCTTCAATGTGAATTCCCTCCAACAATGCATCTTGCAACCCATCCTTGTCTACTTCTTGTACAACTCTTGTCCATTTCTTTCCATAAGTTTACCACAAGGAGTTCAGCTAACATACAGGGGCATTTCTTAAATCTTCTTCACCACACTGCAGGGATATAGTAGATTATGTATCCAGGTCATTGGTTGTCTTTTCTTTTGTCTTCATGCCTGGTCCATCATTGCTTTTGATTGATACATGTTTCCAGTGATATAGATCCAACATGGTATGGTGGAAAGAACTCTGGATTTGGAATTGTCTCAGTTGAAATTTGACAAAAGGTTAAACTGAGACAAAGCTCCAAGCAAGATAACATTTATTAGCAGGGGCATGCTGCCTGTCAGTAAATGAGTGAGTGACTTGCCTCCATTAATGCCAAACACCTTGAGCAAAATGATAGTTCCCTTTATATAGATTTTGGGGAATACAAAACAAAGAACAGAACATGGTAGATGACATCATAGGATTGAGGGCAACATGATTGCTTACAGAGCTGAAGCACAAGCAACAACATGCTTGGTTGGAAGTTTGGTAATGTGGGGCTAGCAAGGCTCCCCTTCTTCTCTTGTGTGACTAAGAAGTGCTCATTATTTGAGTTCAGGTGCAGTGTCAAAAGATCAGCAAAAGACTAGCCCTTTTTGGGCAGCAAACCAGACAAAGCATAGTTTGATGGTATAAAGTTATCAGGTTTGACTCCCTTGATTTCACACACATTCCCCAAGATCAGTTAAATTCCTTGAGGCAAGAAGAGCTGAATTTTTATACTTAACCCATTGCAGGCCAGATAAACAGCACTAAGTTCAGAGACAAAGAACCATGACTTTAGCAGTTACAGGACAAAAGCAGTTATGACACAAGATCAATTAATTTTAAACAGGATCAATAAATAAAGATACAGGATGAGTCTTAATCTTCTCTGAATCAAAGAACTGGGTTCACGTGTTGCCTCTGCTACTTACTTCCTGTATCACATTGGATGTGTCACCTAACCTCATCAGTAAAATGAGGGGGCTGGACTAGAATCCTTTTATGTTCCCTTTCAGATTTCAATCTATGATCCTCTTATCTTGTGCGAATCTTTGTGCCATTTTTGCATAATTCCTTTTGTGTAGTATAGCCTGCTCACATTATGAATGCTTCTTGACCTGTGAATGATCTTTAACTTCAGTTATTCAAAGAATGTAGTATTTTATGACTTGCAGCCTTGCAACATCATTGGAGAAATGCTACTGTTAAAAAAAAAAAAGATGTACTCTACATTAATACATTGTTGGTGGGACTGTGAATGGTTGCAGGCATTCTGGTGAACACCTGGGAACAGTACCCCTAAATCCCTATGTTATGCATAACCTTTATCTTAGCAGTATTCCTGCTACTAGGTTCAAGTAGTATTTCCGGTAAAGGTAGATTCAAGAAGAGGAAATAAGAACAGGTGAATTGAAGAGTTAGAGAATTGAGCAAATGAATGGGAACTGTTGAATGGGGGCAAGTATGAAGGGGAAGGGGAAAAGGCTGAAGGGGAAAAGAAAGGTAGCTTTGGCTATGTTTTGCATGAGGTTATACATGTAAGGTAGTAGATAGGAACTTAGAACCTCTGGTTTTCTTACCCTTTCCACCCATGCACAACGTGCCTCTCATGTCATTAGTGCTTCAGAAACAAGTGTTATGGAAAACTTGACAATTTTCCAAATTTTTCGTTTTTTTTGTCCTCCCAGTTTATTCATAAGTGCTAGTGGGATGATCTGATTTTATCTAGTCTCTCCTTAAGCTTTCTGCTAGCCCATTTTGCATTGTACTACTTTTCCAATGTTTTATTAGATGATAATACTTGTAATATTCCACTACTGTATTCGAGAAGATCTTGAAAATTATTGCTAACTTTCATTTTGTTACCTTCATTTTTAAGTGTGTCCCTGTTATCCCCTTTTCCATAGGAACGTCTTTTAACAAATACAGTTTTAAAAAATTTTTTTATGTGTTTTAAAATCAGTATTAATAATGAGAATAATTAGTGTTTACATGGTATTTGTCAGTTTACAAAGTACTTTACAAATATTATCTCCTTTAATTCTCACAAAAACCACGTAAGGTAGGTGCTGTTATGATTTCCATTTTATGGAGTAGGTAAGATGACTTGGCCAGGATCACACAACAAGTAAGTATATGAAGAAGGATTCTATTTCAGCTCTTTCTGACTCAAAGTCCAGCACTCTATCCACTTCACCACCTTGTTGCTTTATAGTATTCAACGGTATATTTCCCATCCACAAATTTCTACTTCTTCAAGAAAAAATCTTCATAAAATTTTGCAAATCATTTTATATTCTAAACCAGTTGTGTCTTTGCTGGCTAGATCTCTGTGATTCTCAAGGAGAGCAAGTCTTTTTTTTTTTGACTGATGCAATTTATAGGCTCTTTTGGCCTCCATGTTATAGCAATTTATTTACATTGGTCACACTTCCTTAGGAAGTACTGGTTGTCTGGGTCTTTGTCTGTTGTTCAAACTATTTACCAGTTTGCATAATTAATAGGTCAGTTTGGAGTTGTAATTCCCTGCACTTATTTGGTTCTGTTTGTTCACATAAGTTGATATTATATATATGTATGTGTGTGTGTGTATGTATGTATATATATATTTATATATATGTATATGTATGTATGTATGTATGTATGTATATGGAAATAACTTCTGCCAGTCATTTCCTGTTGTGTCTTGCTTTTATCAAACATGTTCATACCTAACAGAGCTAGTTTAGTACTTCTTATTTTACTTCATTTTAATCTATCAGTTTGAGTAGTTGTGTTTTACAAGTAGTTTATGCCTTCCACATATTTCATATTTTTGCTTTGTAATTTAGTTTTTTACTTTAATAAGCTGTCTTAGTGTGTTGAAATTTTTTGGTAGAGTTTCAGTGTAAGTTATAATCCCTTATTTCTAAAATGTGATTCCTGTACTCTTTATATTTTACTTTTTTCTCTATATAGTTATGGAATATGTACATGTGTATGTAAATATACTTACATGTATACTTAAAGGTATCCATGTATGTAATGCCTTTTAAAAATCCACACATAACTTAAACTTTGTCATTAATATTCTTATGTAATTAGCTTTTATATGAGCTTGAAATGTTGTTTTGGCATGTGATAATCTGAATGCATCTTAAATATTAAATTACCATATATAAAGCTTTGGAATATTATACAACACTTGAAAAGGTGCAGCCTTGGGAACATTTTCTCCATTCACTAGTTGCTTGATTGAAAGTTTTAGGTTTATGCAGTGTTGCATAAAATTCCTTATTTGAGGTGGTCTAAAGCATTATAATACTGTAGTCAGTAGTTGATCCCTTATGAAGTGAGTTAGGCTTTATATTGTATCTGAAAGGGAATATATGTGTAAATCAGTATTCTGTGAACCAGATGTTTGAAGGTACAGGGAGAATTTGCCATTTAAAGGAAGCTTTTGTAGTTTCCTCTACCTTTTCCTTGTTCTCATTATCCTTTTGGTGCGCTTGCTGTGTGTGTGTGTGTGTGTGTGTGTGTGTATGCATATCTGGGCAACAAGTGCTTTATGAAAAAAATACCAAGTAGATGTTTGATGCATGGCACCTAGTTTTAGCCAGAAAGATAGCCTGCAATAGCTAATTACTGTGATGTTTAGACTTGTATATTAGTTTTATCAGAAACTAATCTTCCTGTGAAATTCAGTTATTTAAGTTGTCTCACCCCTTTTTGTTGAGAACGAAAGGGAAAACTTGAATTTTCTTTAGAAGGATGGTCATGTCTTGTACTTTATTTCTTCAGTTTTAATAGATGTTGCCATTGTAGCATTGTAGTGCCTATAATGTCATTGCCAGACGTCATCATTATTATTTTCAGCATATATTTGACTGGGGGTTCATTCTTATAAGATAAAATCACACAGGAAGAAAAGATTTGATTTTCTCTTAAACATAAAGCCACAAAATTCAGTGATGTGAAGCTACTCAAGGTTCTTTGATATCTTCAGAGAATAACAATTACTGACATTGCAAGTAATTTTCTTTCTTAACTAGTAGTTGTTAGAGAACAATTTAGAAAATTGATTCATCTGTCAAAAGTCTGGATGGGTAGAGTACACTGCTCAGTCTGGATATGACAACATAAAGAACCCCACAACTTTTACTAATAGTGAAAAAAGGAATCCATTTTATACTCCATTAAACTGTTACACATCATAAATAATTTATGCCTAGCCTTGTACTTGTCTGTATCAAGGATGATAAATTCGTCACTTAAAGAGTGTTTTAATGAATATAATGGTATTCCCCTTTCCCCTTGCCTTGTGCCCATTTTACTATACCCTCCTTCTCTCCCTGCCCCCCACCCCGAATCCCATGTGCACTTGCAGAGACATATACTTCCTACCAAACCCTATTCTTTATAAAGAAGAGCTGAGTGATTTGTGATTATTTGTAATCAAGAAATAGTGATCTAGATCAGTTGTCAAAACTAGGCATTTATGTACGATTTGCTATGGCATGTGAAGCTGTTTCATGTATCATCTTAGTGACAAATCCCATCTTGAATTTTTACTTATTGAGCAAAACCGTATCTATCCCTAGGCCTTGGACTCTTCTGTCCTCCAGTAAGACATTCTTAGGTCTTTATAAAGACTGGAACAAACTTTGGAGGTCAATTGAGTCCAATTGTAACATTTTTCAGAGTTGTTTATTCCCGAGAAATGAAGACTTAAATGGATGGTATGGTGTTTGTCTTGTGGAAAAAGACATGTAGTAGATTATTCTGCTTGACCCCAGAGAACAGAGCTAATTAGGGACTGATTGTGTTTCAGAGGGAAAAATATCAGATTTATTTTAGAAGAATCTTAATAAGATAACAGAAGTATAATCAATTTCCCATGGATGTTGTGGATTTTCTGTTACTAGAAGTCTTCAAATGTAGGCCACATGACAGTTTGTCAGGGATCTGTAAGAAGAGATTTCCTATGGCCACCACCATGATAACATACTTTGTCACCTCATAGTAGATTATGCCTTGTTTCCCTATTACCAGTGAAACGAAGCAGAGTAGTGTAAGACATTTTCTTTCCCCAATTTTTCTCTGTAATCATGTTTGAAAAGAATCTAGAAACTACTGTGAGAATGTACTTTTGAGGACATTGTGGCCTCTTTCAATTTAGCAGGTGACTACCATCAAGTTACAAACTTTCAAGAATTGCTACATGCAAATTCTTTTGCTTTTGAAAAAACATGGATGAAGATCACATTGTTTCAGAGTTAATACCACACGACACTGAAAGTAGATCTTGTCAGTAATGCAATTCTATATGAGAGAGGTAGGCGTGTGCCAATGTTAACAGATTTGTAACAGGTATGAACAGGAGACCCATAGACCCTTAAATTTTAATTTAAAACGCAACTAAAACCTGTCACTGAATTCTGCTACTTAGGCAGCATTCCGCCCACTGTTGTAGTGATGGACAAAGAAGTAAGGGAACCAAATCAATAAGGCCGGAATGATGTTCTAATGGAGAATGGCGCTAATGTGACAGAATCACAGAATTTTAGATTTCAAGAGACATCAGAGGGCACTGAGTCCAATCCATAACTGCACTGTTACTTTTTCTGTAATATTTCAAGTAGTAATTCCTCCTTTTCCAATGACAGGGCACTCACTGTCTCTAGAGGACTTCCGTTCTGCTTTTTGACAGCCCTGATTGTTAGAGGAAGTGTTTCTTCATATCACTGCCAAAATCTACTATCCTATAACTTCTACGTATTCATTCTGTGTCTGCTATCTTTGAGGACAACCAAATAAAAAGGAATCTAATCCCTCTTTCATGACTTACCTAAAATATTTGCAGATTATAATCATGTACATATTTTTCTGCTTTCCATAAGTCTTATTTTCCATAGGGAAAACATCCTTAGATCCTCCAACTAGTCCTTATGTAGAGTTTCCCAAAAGTCTTTGTTATTAATGCTTAAAAGTACACTAAAACTTTTGGGCTACCTTGTATTTGTATGACTTAAGGTTCCCTCACCAATGTGGTTGGTATTGTAGTGTCCTTCAACTTGTCAAGTCTTGGCTGAAATGTGGCGGATAGAACCAAACACATCATATCAATTGTGATTTGAGCAGATCAAGGCACAATGGGAATGTTACATCCTCTTTTTTTTAGGCAAAGTATAAATGTAGACTATGCCTAAACTGGGTTTTGTATGGCTGTAAGTAATCAAACACTAGTTTGGAAATAACTAAGAATTATCCAATAAACAGTGGTTTGTGGTGGGCATGAGCAGGCTGCTAAGTGCCAACAGTCCCTTTTTCTGCCAGCAGAGAGTTTTGAATAACTACTACTTGCCAATTCCTAGGGTTCTCCCTTACCCTCCACCCCAGCATGTATCAGCACTAGTCCCTGAATCTTAATCAGCACACCAGGTCCAGTCTTCCCCTCTCTATGCTCTCCCCCCAACCCTCACATCAATTCCTGACCCTTACAATCCTCTGGACCTCCCTGTATTGACTATCTTTGTACTCTTTCTTCTACATGGAGCTCCAGTGGGAGCTGATTTATGTCCATCCTCCCTGACTGCCTCTTGTAACTTTATATCCTCTCAACAAATCTAGCTTGCTTTACTTTTCTCTTCTGACTTCTGTCTTGTGGTGCTCTGTCCTTTCTTATGCTGCATTTTGGAATCTTCAGCCTCTCTCAAAAGTGACAGAGTGAGGAAGACTTTCTCTCCTTCCCTGTCCCACTTTTCCCCTGCCCCCAACCATTTTGGATTGTATCCCTATTAGGAGGCTTATAGCAGGGTATTACAGGAGACCCATAGAATTGGCTGACATGGATGGTTTGGAATCAGTGTCATTGGAGAGAGCATCAAGATAAATGAGATCACAAATCCATTTGAGAATAATTAAATGGATATTTTGGCTATCACATGACATTGTTTACTTATATTTGAGTTTTCAGTCACTTTATTGAAACCCCTTGGTCTTTTTCATAGAAAATATTTTCTAGCCAAGCCTTTCCTCGCCTATACTTGTACAATTGGTCTTTTGAACCTAAGTGTTGAACTTTGACATTTATCCCTCTTAAGTTTGACGCATTGTTCTAGCCTGTCAAGATTATTGTCCATCCTGATCTGTTATCTACATTTATATACTAGCTAATCTTCAGGTTTGTATTTTCTGTGAATTTCTTAATCATGCTGTTTATATTTTAATACAAGTCAAAGTAATGTAGTTGACTGTGAGAAGGTCAAGGACAGATGGAACAAGGAGTCTACTAGTAACTTATCTCTAGGATGATAGAGACTATTTAATTAAGGTTTATCAGACCCATTTTTTCCACCAGTCAGCTTTGAATTCAGCCACCTATACAACAACAATCCATTCTATACCACCACCTTTGTCACAAGAATATTATATGAGAATTTGTCAAATGCTTTACTGAAATCTGGATATGCTATGTCTATTCCATTCCCCTGATCTAGTCTAGTAACCCTGGCAAAAAAGGAAATGAGTTTAATATGATATGAATTAATCCTAATGATTTCCTGCTGACTCATAATTATTACCATTTCCTTACTACAAAAAGAAAAATACTCATGTAGATCTATGATTTCATTGATATGTGTGGTAGTTTTAATGATGCAGCTAGTAATCCATTAGTACTTATAAGCTGTCCTTTAAAAAAACTTTTCTAGAATTTTGGCAGGGATCAGTTATTCATAATATCAATCAGGATATTATTCCTACCTATATTTTGAAGAATTCCTGTATTTGAGCTTTTACATTTAAGACCTGCCATGACTTTCACAATTCCATATTAGCTTTAACCTTCTTTATAGCTGTGACATCTGTTCCCACCAAAAAACTTTACTTTTAGTTTATTGAGCCATTAATGCTATTTCTAATCCTTATTAACTGCTAGATAATAGGACATCACCAGTAGAAGGTCCCAGAAAGTAGTCAATTCAACTTAATGAAACAATATGTACTACAACACAATTTATATATCTGGGCATAGAGAAGAATGCAAAGCAGCAGAGCAGTTGTTATGAGAGTAGTTCACGCATAGTAGGCTGAAGTGGGAATAATCCCAGGAGAACATGTAAGCTGTAATGTCTGTAGCACCGCCAAGGATAACTGGGTAACAACAACAACCTCTAAGTTAACTTAATACTCTGTTATAACAAATTGGTCATTTGTTTTGCCTGTATTTAAAAGTAAAAGCTTCATTGAGCCAAAGAAGCACTATTGCACATACACTACAATGCCATGCCATGTCATACTGATGCACATCTACATTTATTAAGTGCCTACTATGTGCCTGGTACTGTGCTGAGTGCTAGGAATGCAAATAAGAAAAAGAAAGACAAACTTTGCCCTCAAGGAGCTTACAGTCTCATGGCAAGACAATACCCAAAAGGTAGCTGCAAAGCAGGGGGAAAAGGGAAGGGCCCTCAGGGAGGGGACTCATAAGGATGATGATGGAGTCTGAGCTAACCAGTGTATCTGGTGGGAAATGAGGAATTGGCTAGGCTTCTAAGCCCTTTTTAAATGGGGGCTTTGGAAGGTGGTTTTTGCTCTTCAATCAGAGGGGCAGAGGCAACTGACTGCCTTGAAGTTTGGGTACCAAAACTAAAGTAGTCTTCATGACAATGAGCATCCTAATGATGTGCTTATCTGGGAAAGGAGGTGGGGGAGCAAGAAGATGATGGTGGGAGGCACAACCAAGCAGTGCAACTGATAGGAAATGATAAACTACAGGTAGTATCTGTCACAGATTAAAAGCCATTTTCTCTTGTGCTTGTGGAATAGGCTGCTTGACCTTGTTTTGCACTTATATTTGAACTCAGATGTTAATGCATGAGCAAGTAACATTTTCTTTAAAAACAAAGGATAAAAATTTGTGGCTTAAAGCTTCTTGAAATTGATGGTTATGGAAGATTGTAGTTATTGTTGTATGGGGCGATTTTGCTTTTGACTTTATGGCGAGTTGGAATTGTCTCCGTTAGTGATTCAGGACCCCGGTCCCTACATTTAGAATGAGAATTTTCAGCTTTTTCTCAGGCTTTTCCGCATGGGGGAAAAGAGTGATGTGAATTCCGCAACACCCCTTTTATTAGGAAGCCAGATTCTCACCATTCTCAGCTCTCTGGAGCACAGTCCCAGTCCAGAAGTACTGTACATAAAGTTGAAGTAATTAAGCCTTTTAGATAGTAGTCATAGAGTCTCTTCAGTAAAGCAACAGGACTATACTTTTACCGCTGGTCCTTACTCTGAGGCATATTGACTCTGATTTAACAGACTGGCATCTTGACAATAGAAGTCACAGCTGACAGCCAGAAAGGGGATAAGACAAAATAATCAGGAGGTAGAAATCTATATTAACACTTAGTATAAATATAAAAATTTAGAATGTTCTTAATTTTGACCTTTGATTATCAGGAAAAGGTAAGGTTTGGTTTTGTTATATACTCTTTAAGGTATCAGGAACTTGTATAATATATTTTAGAAGGTTTCATGAAAAAAATGAACCAGTTAGAATACACAGAAGTTTTGATAATTAGAAGGATTAGTTTCTTATCTGGAAAATTTATTAGTGGGAAATTCTCATTGATGCTGGATAATTGAGGGCACACATAGAAATTTGAAAGGGGTCTGGTTTACAAACATGTATACATATATAGATTCTCCAAAATACTGAGAAGTGTTAAGTGGCTTGCAAACTTTAATTAAATAGCTAAATTTGTTTGCACTGCATCTACTCCAAGTATTACTTCTTGTGGTATTGAGTGTTAAGTGCTAAAATTTAACCCAAGAGTCTGTGACTAATCCAGTCTTTATCTGTAGCACATCAAAATTAAGAGATGCATTCTGTTTACATCCTTGCTTTTCTCATTAGCATTAATATTGCTAATGGGAGTCACACATGTATTATGTAATTGTACTGCGTCTTTTAGGTATTACTTCCTTGGAGGAGGTAATTTCCATGTAATATATTTGTGGTGCTATTTATTTAATTGTTTTACTTATACCCTCAAGATGAGAATATGACTCTAGGCACTCATTATTATTAGTTGATATACTCTAGGGGAAAGGACTTTGAATTAATCAAATGGACCATTGAAGAAATTGTGATGGTAGTTATTATGTATCATATTTTGTTGTAGCTTTGTCATTCATTGGTTCCTCTATGTTATATAATTCTGACTTTTTTTTTCTACTATTTTTAAAACTTCCTGTCTTGTTGAGATTTCTGTTTGTTTTGTTTTAGTGTTTAAGTATCTGAATAGTTAAAATCTCTTCATTCCTTTTCTTAAACTGCTTTCACTTTTTGAAGAGGATTCTTGGACTTACTTTAATATTTTGATTGTTTATGAAATGTTCTTGGTAAGTAAAATCATAGACAGGCAGTCTCCTTATTTACCAACACTTTAGGATTGATTTGTAGATACATTAAAAAAAAATCACTGCCGTCACTATCTGTTCTCCTCTGTACTACCACAGCAGGCTCTGGCGCACCCCTCTACACAGTAATACCACCACCAAAAGCAGGGTGGAAGAAAACAACACTTGAGATATCACTCTTTTCTGATCAGATCCAGTGAAAACAGAGGATCCCCCATAATTGTTGCCTATTCTGTTGCCTCCCTTCCACCAGCCACTGAATCTTGCTTTCCCACTCTCCTTATCCCATAGAAGCCAATAAATAGAATTCTCTCCCTTCTTTCACTCTACTTAGATTCTTGAGAATTCTCGCTTTAGAATATGTTGGGAAATGTTGTTTCTAGGGACTATATAGATAGGATAGGAGACAAGCATTGCAATTGGAAATTAGATGAGTGTGGTTTCCCATAAAAAAGTAATATTTTAAATGAAAAATAGGTTCAGTCATATTACATCTTAAGCTTTTGTGGACTTATATGCAACCGTGGGTACTCATTATATATAGCAGTGTTGATATGGGGTAGTAGATCGTAAGTTAAAAATTAGTGCTTTTTAAATGAATTTTTGGAGTGCAACTTGTTCATAATTCGGGATTGCTAATATTTCTTCCTCATGTTAATGAGTTGCTCAAAGTGCTCACTGAAGCTTTGGAAATGAATGCCATAGGTAATTTTCAAAATGTCATTTGAAGAATCTAGTTAGTAAAATGATAATAGCTATGTTATTTTATTAGTATCCAAAATATTACTATATTTGCAGGTAATTATTAGAATTTTCGGTAATGGCTGTTTTATAGAGCACTCTCGTACAATTTTTTCTGCAATATGAATTTTGAAAAATTTATGTTCTTTACTGTAGTATATTAGTAAAGTTCTTTGCAAAGGAATGGTCCTTTGACAAATGAAAGATCAGTCCCTTCATGTAGTACATTGCAGAAACACCAACCACCATATTAAATTTTAATCAATAATAGTGTTTCCCTAATTGTAGGAGCTGGTTTATATATTGAGTAAATTGTTGTTTGTAAATGTTGTATTATCTTAACTAACACAGCTAATTGCCAGAAGCAGAATAAATATAAGATTTGCTAAAAGCTTCCATCAGTAGCTTGGAGTAGTCACTGCTGCCTAATATTTCAGTCAATGTGGAAAGTAAGGTAATGACATTATGAATACATTTATAATGCTGACCAATTTCTTCTAAAATGCATGTAAGTATTATTGCTTTACTAAGAGTCTGTGAAATATGATTTATTTAATGCATTTCAGCCCCCATAATATTAAAATATAATTGAGATGTGAAGTAAAAAAAAAATCTCATGCAGTCAGAATATGGTACATGAATCATAGTCTAAATTGCTTGTAATTTTAAAGGCACTTAGGGGAATTGTGAAATTTATATAATGCATTCTTATGTTTGGAAAAGGTTATAAGAACAATAGTCCAGTTATTTTAGGATTTCAGTCCTCCTTAAAATAGAAGTTTTAGAATTGTTGTGTAAACCAACAGTTTTTTCAAAATGAACAAAAATTCAAATTAAAGTATGCCCAGTGAACATAAATATTTTGCATTTTTCTTCTCATACTCAGTAAAATAGTTGAACAGTGTATACTTCATATAAAGCCCATAATCTCGTTTTATAAAGTATGTAACTAGATGAGTGACAACAACATAAATATTGCTGACATGCTTAGAAGGGAATCAGTTAAATGGTACTTGGAATTTTGATGATTATTGCTTTCAAAAGAGAGAAAATCACAGGTCTTGGCTTTATAGTTTAATTACTTGCTTAACAATTGCTAGTGATTTCACTAAATCACAAGGCTTCCAAACAAATTACATCAGTAACTGCTGCCATGCCTGAGTAACTCCAATTTTCTTGACAGTGCCTACCAAACTGTGTTTAGCCTAATATAAAATGTTAGTTTAATAGAAAACAATAGGAGATTCAAGCATGGCATTTTTTTAAGGTCACCAAATTGGGTTTTTAAAATCTGTGGCAAGAGTAACTTAAACCCTCAAGAAAAAAATGGTCAAAGGATATGAACAGAGTACTTAAAGGAAGAAATCTAAGCTATCAACAATCACAAAAAAAAAATTCTTTAAATTATGAATAATTAGAGAAATTTAAATTAAAGGAACTCTTAGTAGATCTTCCTCCTATCCATCAGCTTGGCAAAAATGACAAAAGAGGAAAATGGCAGAGGTTAAAAGGGCTATGGGAAAACAGATACATTGCTACACTGTTGGTGGAGCTGTAAATTGATGTAGCCATTCTGGAGAGCAATTTGCAACTATGCCCAGCAAGTTACCAAATTGTGTGTGCCCTTTGATCCAACAATACTGCTAGTAGGCCTGTATCCTAAAAAGATCTGAGAAAGAGGAAAAGGATCTGTATGTTTGAAAATATTTATAGCATCTCTTTTCATGAGAGCCTCAAACTGAAAACTAAGGGAACTATCCTCTTATTGGGGAATGGTTAAACAAATTGTGATTTTTAATGGAATGTAATGGAATATTATTATACCATAAGAAATTCAACTTATTACTTTCAAAGGTGTTCTGCTTTAAAACATGAGATGGTTCAATGACTCTTTTTTTCTCTTTTTGGCTATGTTGTACCCTACTTTCTCATTCTTTCTTATCCCTTCTTATATTGAGGGGGAAAAAGAAAGAAGAAGGCTCTTGCAGCAAATATTTAAGGAAAAGAGAATAAGTCAAGGAAGAGATTCTAATGTTAGACAAGTCCAAAAATATATCTTTATTCTGCATTTTGAACATATTACCTTTTGAAAATTGGTTACTAAACATGTATCCCTTCCACATTGTGGGGACTTGGGGTGGGGGAGTGCCCACAGTGTCTGGAAAATGCATGTAAAATTTTTTGGCCCTATCTTTGTATCAGAAAAGAAGTCTGAATTTTTTCTTTTATAGGGTGTTTACAGTACCTTATTGTAAAATTTGGGTTGATATTATACAATACTATACATATATTTTATGCATTTCTAAGTTTCTAAACTTTTTCTGTGTCATCTGCTGGTCTTTGCGTGTTGTTTGTGGCTTCCACAAAAATCCTTCAAAATTCCAATTTCATTTCTTATGCCAAACAATGACGTTGAGATTGCAAAGGAGAACGTTGTGAGGTGGAAGCGATAACTGTATATCATGAATGAATGAAGCATTTATTAAGTTCTTACCATGTACAAGGCACCGAGGATCAAAATAGAAAAGTAAAATTGTCTCTGCTCTTAAGGAACTCACATTCTAATGGAGAAGATAGCACATGTGGAAGGTTTCAGCTGCAAGCAAGTTGGAAATGTCCCATGTTCTTTAGGGTATAGCAAAGCAGATGATAATGCCTTTTCTTTAATGTCATTTCCACTGGTAAAATTACATCAGTTTCTGATGTTGCACCATTTTGTAGTGTCCAGGAATTTGGTGGCAGGAACTTTTTTTCTGAATTTTCGAAAGATAGAGCTGTAGCTTCTGTGGGAACAGTTGCCAGGCTGCATTTACACAAGGATTGCTCCTGAGGATGGTGTCTTTCAGCACTGGAATAGAAGCATTGCTATTTCTAAGATGGTTCAGGTCGCTAGGCTGATTCAGGGTATGAGGGAAGATGGTGGTCAAGGTGGCAGTGCTTTGACTTGCCTGGCGCATTTCTCTTCCTATTTCTCCCCCAGGGTGCCTTGCTGCTTCAGCTAGGCTGACTTGCCTGACAGTTGATGAGGATGGTTGGTCCTTTCTCCACAAGTGTTGCCTCTCCAGTTGATGGCTGTGAAGATCTCCAAGCAGGACTGGTGGTCTGAGGGATATTGCCACTCCTAGGGCTCCTGTGCTGTTCTGCCTATTGGTGGCAATTGGTCAGCAGTTGTTGCTAGTGGTGATGAGGAATGTGGGCCTCTTCCCCATAATGATTTCTGTCCTCAGTGATGGCTATAGGGTCTGTGCTGGAAATATGTTTTTTGTTTGGGGGACATTGCTGTTCCCAAAACTCTTGAGTTCAGGGTCGTGGTCTATCTCTGTCATCATTCTTCTGGAGTTGTGGTCTTTCATTGCTTTGATCAGATGTAAATCTTTCCTAAGTTGTTTTTCTTTGCAATGTTGTTATATAAACTGTTCTCTTGGCTCTACTCACTTTATACTATATCATTTCATAAAAGAGTTTCTCAGTTTTTTTTAAATGGACCCTTTTCATAAATTCTTATACAGTAATGTGCTCATCCATCACCCAGTTGATGAGCACCCCCTTAATTTCCAGTTCTTTGCCATTCAAAAGAGTTGCTATAAATGCTTTTGTACATACTGGGCCTTTTCCTTTCTTTTTGGATCTCTTTGGAATATAGGTGTGTTGGTGGTATCACTAGATCAAAGGCTTTGCACAGTTTAGTTACTTTTTTTTTAAATCATAGTTTCAAACTTTTAGAGTGGCTGAACCAATTCATAACTTTACTGATAGTACATCGGTATGCCTGTTTTCCTCTAACCTTTCTAACATTTGTCCTTGTCTTTTCCTCCCTTCTTCCTTCCTTCTTTCCTTCCTTCCTTCCTTCCTTCTTTCCTTCCTTCCTTCCACCATTTATCTATTGGGGAATAACTTTTGTTCTTATAATTTTGAATTGCTTTCTTACATATTATGATGAAAGAAACTTTCAAAGATTCTTTTTCTCCCAGCTTTCTATTTCTCTTCCAGTTTTAACTGCCATGGATTTTTTTTAATTGCAAATGCTTTTAAATTTTGTTTTCAAAACTATTCATCATATCTTTTTTGTTACTCTCCATCCCTAGTTTGTTCATTAACCTTTCCCCTGTCCAAAGATCCAAAAGGTAATTTCTTTCCTCCTGTAATTTATGATGTCACTATTTAAATCTTAAGTCTTATCTTCATTTGGAACTTAGGTGTATGATGTGAGATACTTGTGCTCTAATTTCAGCCTGTTTGTAATGTCCAAAGGAAGCATATGTTTATTAAGAGAAAACTATCTTGCTTTACTTTCAAAATTATGGAATACCAAATTATTTTGAAAAACATATAATATTGATTGGCAGTTATGCATCACTTGGTCATTGAAATATAATAGTTCTGTACAGAAATATAGAAGATGTTGATTATCCCATTCAAATTAGTCTTGTCTAAATTAATGGAATGCTATAGGCCACTGAAACAAGAGTGGAACTAAGAGAAGAATAGTGTGGACAGATCCTGGGAGCAGTATGATTAATGTCCATGGTACTATGAAAAGACCTTTCTACAGATGTAATTTGATGAATAGATGAATTACAGTGTCTTTCATTTAAAAAACAACACTGAATTTCATGTCATTTTTAGCCTATCAGGTTCAGACTTTTAAGTATTGATTAATATGATTACAAAGTTAATGATTTAAATGATTACAAAATGTGATCCAGATCAAATCTTGTAAAATATTGTCTTGCCATTTGAATTTTCCTTTTTCAAGTGGCAGATAACAGGGTTTTCTCATATTTGACTGGGGTGGATTAGACATCCTTTGCTGTTCAAACCTGGGAATGTTCTGTAGAGAACTGAGTGGGACAGGCAGTTTGTGAGGGGAAAAGGCATAGTGAAATGCAAGTCTGGCTTTGTTAAAATGTATGAAGGAATAACTCAGAAAATTGATAAAAAAGTTTTATGAAATTTGCTAGAAAGGATGCTTAGCAGCCCAAAGAACAACTGAGAAACTTAATTTGAAACATCACTTCTTGAAATAGTTTGTTATATAGGAAGGCTTCCTGGGAGAGATCCAGGGGGGAAACTATGATGATGTCATAAAAGACATCAATAAAACTTACTTATTAAAAAAAAAGAAGTATTACTTCTTGGAGGACTCGGATTTGTATTTATGATTCTGCTTAACTTGTGAGTTCTGACAAAAAGATAACAGTTGGAAATGTCAAGTTTAGTGCTAATGTGTGAACATTACTGGTTCTTGGGTTGTACAGGCCAACAGGAGCATCCTTCAGGGAAAGCAGTGGTTAACTGCCTGGCTTTTTATTTTTCCTTGTCTTAGTGCCTCCTGTTCTTTGACAAGTGAACAATAAAGCATACCTTTTGATTCTGGACTGTGTTGGTGCTTTTCTGTATCCCTCCCGCAATCTTTCTTTTTTCATGGCACATTACATGAGGTTCTTTTCACCTCTTATTTCCTGACCCATAGTTCTAGTCTTCATTGGTAGATCTCACCCAGGTTGTGCTCTAATTGGCACAAATGTAACCTGGTAGCAGCGGTTTGCTATTTCAGCTTACTAATTGGTGTCAGAGGCTGCTGTTGAAACCTGGGTGACTTGGATTGATTGATGGAGAGTGGGCTGCATCTGCCAAGGCTCCATCTGACCAATAGGTAGATTGCTTCTGAAACTAAGAATTTTAATGCTAAATATACTCTACTATGCATGTAGTAGGTCTGAAATAAAAATTACTATTCAGTATTAAGTAACACTTTTCATTGTTACCTGATGTTCCCCTGGGTTCTCAAACTAAAAATTTTGTGCTATTTCTGATTCACAGCTGGTTGTTTTCTTGATTTCATAATGCAATATAAAGCTGCATTGTATTTCACACCAGCTGCGGCACAGTGGTATCTATCTCCTTTTCAGAAAAGATAAAGAAATTGGTAGTCAGGTCCTCTGTGTGTTTGCTTTGAGCATCTCCTTTTACAGAATTTCACAATTTGCAATCTTTTTTATTAGGCGAATCATAATTTATACTCCCCATTGCCCCCACACCCACCCCCATAAAACTTTCTATGCATTAACTGTATTTAAACCTGATGAATTCTTAGGATTGTATAATGTAGAATGACTTCCAGTCAAAATGTTGCTGTACTAAAATTATTGGATTTAAATTTTAGTTTTTGAATCACCAAGCATTTATTTTCTTTTCCTTACTCCCATTCACCACTCCACTTCTTGTCATTCATTCATTTTGAGTTGTGTCTGATTCTCCAGGACCCCAATTGGGTTTTTCTTGGCAAAGATCCTGGAGTGGTTTGCCATTTCCTTCCCTAGCTCAAAACTGAGGCAGGATTAAGTGACTTGCCCAGGGTCACATTGCTAGTGTAGGAGGCCAAATTTGAACTCAGGAAGCTGAGTCTTCCTCTCTGCAAACCCAGCACTCTATCCACTGCACCATCTAGCTGCCCCCACAACACCACTAGAGGGAAAAAAAGAAAATGAAAACCCATGTAACAAATATACATACTCAAGCAAAACAAATACCCAAATAGGCTGTATCCAAAAATGTATGTCTCTTTATGCATCTTGAGTCCATCACTTTTTTTTCAAGGCTTTTCTTAAACAATTCCCTTTTGTTATTTCTTATGGCCCAGTAAATATTGTATAGATTCATATAAGATAATTTCTTTAGTTATTCTGTAATTGATAGCCATCCCTTTAGTTTCCAATACTTTGTCACTTATAAAAAAGAACTCTTATGAATATTTTTGTACATATGGGTCCTCTTTTCCTCTTTTTTGTGTCTCTTTGAGGTATAGGATTTAGCTTTGGATTTTCTGGGGTAAATAGCATGCACAATTTATTACCTTCTTGCGCATAATCCCAAATTGCTTTCCAGAATGGCCAGACCAGGGGGGCATAGCCAAGATGGCAGAGTAAAAGCAGTGACTTGCTTGAGCTCTTCCCCAAGCCCCTCAAAATATCTGTAAAAAAAATGGCTCTAAACAAATTCTAGAGCAGCAGAGCCCACAAAAAGACAGAGTGAAACAAATTTCTAGCCCAAGGCAACCTGGATGAGTGATTAGAAAGGTCTATTGTGCCAGGCTGGGAGAGAAATGCAGTTTAGCGTGGTCCCGTAGTCAAAGACCAGGCCTCGGCGAACCTGGAGCAGGCCTCAGGGAATTAAATCATGGGCAGCTGTGGCAGTTTCCAGACTTCTCAAACCACAAACACCAAAGAAAACTTGGAAGGTCAGTAGAAAAAGTCTGTGACCACAGAGAGAGAGAAGCGAGGTCCCAGCCATAGACCCCAAGGACAGCCTCGGGGCTGCGGCTGCTTCCAGAACCCCAGGCACAAAGATAAAGTGAATCAAGTGGATGATTAGAGGGGGATTGCCGGGATCTTTTTGCTGGTGCTGAAGCAGGATTCTCTTGCTTTACCCTGCTTGGATCTGGGTCACAGTTCTGGGTGGCGCTTCTGGGGCAAGCAGGAGTGCATGGTGGAGCATGTAGTGGTGGTGGAGAGGAAATCCTCCTCACAGTTCCAAAGCAGAAAAGAGTGCTTGTGGTCACTCAGAGACCTGAGCACAGGCCAGGAAAGGAGTAAACACCTTGCCCTTGATCATATCACTTTCTAAGAACTGAAAACTTAGAGGTCTCTAGAAGTTTCTCTGAAAACAGCTACGCAAAACCCCTGAAGCTTGGGACAGTACATTCTCCACATTGGAAGCAGACCCCTACCTTAACAAAGAGTTTAAAACTCAACTCATTGGCTGGGGTCATGAGCAAACTGCACAAAAAAAAGTCAGACCATAGAATCTTTCTTTGGTGACAAAGAAGGTCAAAACATACAACCAGAAGAGAACAAAGTCAAAGCTCCTATATCCAAAGCCTCCAAGAAAAATATGAATCTGTCCCAGGCCATGGAAGAGCTCAAAAAGGATTTTGAGAAGCAAGTAAGAAAAGTGGAGGAAAAACTGGGAAGAGAAATGAGAGTGATGCAAGAAAATCATGAAAAACTAGTCAACAGCTTGCTAAAGGAGACCCCCCAAAATACTGAAGAAAATAACTCCTTAAAAAAATAGACTAACCCCAATGGCAAAAGAGATCCACAAAGGCAATGAGGAGAAGAATGCTGTAAAAAAGCAGAATTGGCCAGAATGGCCAGACCAATTCATATTACTAACACCAGTGCATTAGTGTTACCTTCTTTGCTGTAACCCCTCCAACATTTGTCCTTTTCCTTTTTTTGTAAATTTTTAGCAATCAGATTGATACAAGCTGGATCTTCCTTTAATTTGGATTTCTCTAATTATTAGTGATTTGGAGCATTTTTTTCACATTGCTATTGCTAGCTTAGATTTCTTCCTTTGGAAGTTGCCTATTTATATCCTTTGATCATTTATCAATTGGAGAATGTCTCTTATAAATTTTTATCAGCTTCTTTATATTTTTTAGGAGTGAGATCTTTATCAAAGAATCTGGCTACAGAGGTTTTTTTCTGATTGTTTCCCTATCAGTCTTAGCTACGTGGCTTTGTTAATGCGAAAACTTAATTTTATATAATTGTCTGTCCATTTTATCACCTGTTTTCTTCTCCTGGGTTTAGTCATGAACTCTCCCCCATCTATCAATCTGAAAGATAATTTCTTCCTTGCTCTTACAAATTATTGATGATGTGACTTTTATATCTGAATCATATATCAATTTCAAGCTTATCTTAGTATATAGTGTGAGATATTGTTCGAAACCTAGTATTTGCCATACTGAATTCTAGTTTTCCCTATAGTTTTTGTCAAATGATGAGTCCTTTACCTGTTAGCTGGGCTCTTTGGGTTTAATGTATCCTAGGCTACTGACATCATTAATTTCTATATGTTGTATACAAAATATTTTACTCATTGATGTCTCTAAAATTTTAAGCAGTACCAGTTTGCTTTGATAATTACTGATTATAGTATAGATTGTAGTATTGGTATTGCTAGGACCCCTTCCCACTTCTTTCTGTTATTTCCTTTTTGATTCTTGCCATTTTGTTCCTCCAAATGAAGTTTGGTATTTTTTTTTTCTTTTCTTTTCTTTCTTTTTTTGGTGAGGCAGTCCAGATTAAGTGACTTGCCCAGGGTCACATAGTTAGTAAGTGTTAGTGTCTGAGGCTGGATTTGAACTCAGGTCCTCCTGACTCCAAGGCCAGAGCTTTATCCACTGCGTCCCCAATTTTTTTTTTTTTTATTGTTCTGTAAAGTAATTCTTTGGTAGTTAGATGGGAATGGCACTGCATAAGTATATTAATTTAGGTATTATTGTCATTTTATTATATTGGGTTGGCCTACTCATCAGCAATTAATATTGACCATTTTTGTCTATTTACATTTTTATGTATATTGTTTTGTAGTTTTATTCTTTATTATTAAAAGAATAGCTTATATTTGTATAGCACATTAAGATTTGAAAAGCACTTTCCATAGATAGTAAGAGAAGTGATTATTTTTCTATTACATTAATAACCAATTATTAAATTAGGATCAAGGTTTTTTCTTTCTATTTCCTCATTCAGTGACCAGCCCCTGTAGGTCATTCAGCTATTCTCTGAAGATCAAGGCTGATAGATGAGATTGGCCTAATCCTCAGGGTACATGTTGTTCAGTCTTGGACAGAACCACACCTAACTGTTTAGCTTACTTCTGTTTAAAATGTAAACAGAATCCAGTCTAGGCAGGTTCTTGCCCTTGGGAAATTAATCCCTGTCCTTGGAATTCTCCATTAGAATTTAGGGTGCAGGGGCTTATGAAGGAGAAAACCGACTAGAGTGGTCTGGGTAAAGATGGATTCCTTTGTTCATGTTGCTGTAGTTAGCTGAGTCTCATGATCAAGTCACGTTCTCAGCAGGAGGAGCTGAAGACTTTTAACCCACTTCCTCATTAATATGTTTACCCCATCATTAATTGTTCACTAATCAGGGTTGATTTTTACTTGTGGGGCACCCTCTTTCCTAAAGGTATTTAAGCATTCAGGGATCTCCATGGTTTTGTCTTTGGTTGTCTAGAGAGTCCAGTGGTCATCAATGTGTTGATAATTAGCTGGCCTAATGAATGAATTGATTATTAGTTACCCAGAAACTCTTTGTCTTGGGATATTCATTTGTTACAGCTGTCTGATTCGATCCTCTTAACAGCCCTATAAAGGGAAGGTACTGTTATTAGCCACATTTTACAGAGGGGGAAACTGAAGCTGAGAGAAGTTAGAGACTGGTCCAGGTCACTTACCTGACTTGGTTCTTAGGGAAGCACACCACCTCATTGCCTCCTATAGTTACTGTTTTTATCCTTTTAGGTAGACTCTCAAGTATTTTATATATTCTATAGTTATAAAGTAGATGTTTGACATTTTTGTAGTATTATTCAAATTTTTTAATACTTTAACAATCCTACATTTTAGCGTAATGGAATCATATTAATTCTTAGAGATAATATGAGGGCATATAATTTTTATAAGGAAAATTAGAATAGTTTATTTTTTCTAGCTTGGCCGGTCACTATAGCAAAGCCTAAACTTTTACAGTAAGATGTCTATTGCAGAAACGTAATACTTTTGGTTCTCAGACATTTGTAGAGTGCTTTTTGGACACCTTTGAAGAAAACAGCATCCTTTGGGAATTAAATTAAGTTAACAGATTAAAAGAGATGAGAACCAATTTTTCTAAAGTTTTCAAACTTTTTTTTTTATTTTGGAAGCAGCTATCAAAACCAAACAATTCACAGCCCTCTATTATTTATTATTTAAAAGAATCAAAATTCAATTTTTTCCTATTTTTAAAAAAATTTTCCAATTACATGTAAAGACAATTTTTTACATTTTTTTTTAAATTTTGAGTGCCAGATTTTCTTCTTACCTTCTTTACCTACCCCCTCCTTGAGATAGCAAGCAATTTTATATAAGTTATATATGTGCAATCATGCAAAACATATTTCTATGTTAGTCATATTGTGAAAGAAGACATGGAGCCCAAGTGGGGGGAAACACACACAAAAAAAATAAATAAAGTGAAAAACAATATTCTTCAATCTGCATTCAGACTCTATCAGTTTTTTCTCTGGAGGTGGATAGCATTTTTCATCATCCATCTTTTGGAATTGTATTGTATTGCTGAGAATAGCTAAGTTATTCAGATTTGATCATCGTACAGTATTGCTGTTACAGTGTATAATGTTCCCCTGGTTCGGCTCATTTCACTTTGCATCAATTCATTTAAGTCTTTCCAGGTTTTTCTGAAATCAGCCTCCTCGTCATTTCTTATAGCATAATCTTATTCCATTATAATGATATACTGCAACTTGTTTGGCCATTCCTCAATTGATGAGTGTGGCCTCAAATTTCCGATAAGGACTGCTATAGATTTTTGCTTTTTTGGTGAGGCGATTGAGGTTAAGTGACTTGCCAGGGTCACAGAGCTAGTAAGTGTTAAATGTCTGAGGTTGGATTTGAACCCAGGTCCTCCTGACTTCAAGGCCAGAGCTCTATTCACTGCGCCACCTAGCTGCCCCTGATAGATATTTTTGTATGAATTGGAGAACCTATTTTTTTAAACCAAAATCTTTTATGATGAATGAAATCTTGAAGATATTTGACAGAGTTCTGATTAAAAAGTTTTGCTATTGTTTGTCTCTCCATTTGTGAATCATTTATAACTTCGGGGGTTATTTTAACTCCTGGTCATTCTAAAATCAGTCTTGAGTTCATTTCAATGATGTGGATTCTCATTTCCTAAAATAGCCCTAAATCCAAGATTGTCAATTTTGAAAAACTGAATAGTTATTTTAACAGTTGATTCATTTTGAGAAATAACACTTCTTTTAGAGCTTAGGTCAATTTTAGTCCACTCTTATGAAATTCAGAATCATCCCTCTTGGAAATAAAATAATGGTTTATCCAAGTTTTATAAACCTTTAAAATTAAATTTAGCAGATCTCCAAGTAGGTGACTTGCTGCATATTTTTTCAAATCATCTTCTCATGCTTAAGCATCCACTTCAAAGGTAACGTATGATACTTCCAGTCTAGCAATCAAGTTGTGAGGTCAAGACATTAAACTGTTTACCTAGTTTAGTCCCATCAAAATCTGTGAGAAACAAATGCAAGATTTCCTAGTTTTCGTGAGTGAATTTAAAGCAAAGGTATATTCATCTTCCTAGTGTGGTTCATGAATATATGTCATAGAGTGTAGAATTGCAAAATTTTATTGGAAATTTATAATTTTTATATCAGAACTTCTTTTGAATGTTGGAATGGCAAAGACTAACATTTGTTTTGAATGAATTAAAAGAAATCATGCCAAATTCAGTGCTAAGCACTAAGGACACAAATACAAAATACAAAGTGGAATCACAATTCATGTTTTCTGAAAGAGAAGGGGAAGCATAAGGGGAGTGTATGCATTATATTAGACTCTTATGTAGATGGTCGCTGTATTTGGAGAAACGTAGTTTTTACTTGTTTATCTTAAGATGTGCTAAAAAAAAGATTTGTATTTCTGGGTTTTAAATAATCATTCAGTCATAAATTCATATTCTATAATAATCCAGGGCCTTATGTCTTGGATTAAGAAAATTTGAGGAGCAGCTTGATAAACCAGATTATCACTGGTTTTGTTAAATGGCAAAATTCTTAGGAACTGATGTTATACAGTGAGGGTAATATATAAAACAGAAATGTTATCAGTGAGCTGGGTACTCACTCCAGAGGTTGTACAATTTATGTATGGTGAGGAGATGAAGGGAGAAATGGATAGCTGTCTAAATAGTAGAAATTTGGGGGAAGAATGAGGAAAGAAAAACAAAAGAAATGCTCTTAAGCATTTGAAACGTTGCTACCCTGTTATTTTCTAGTTTCTTAGCAAATGTACCCTCTGTGAATAATATACTTAACATTTTTATCTGATGGAATTTTGTAATTTTGAAATGACTCAAAAATTTACAGTTGCATGAAATAATTGATGAAATATCAGCATCCTGTTGTTGCTCCCCAAAGTAGAATGAGCAATGCTTGCTAAAATTATTATTTATATCAAAATGAATAACACCTCCTTTCTCATTTTTAAGAAGCTAAGTATACAGCTTTCCTTGTTCGGATACGTGCATTGAATTATTTCTTATGCACCCTTTTCTCCTACTTCTGACTCCTTGACCCCCTATTACTGATATTACTATTTTACAAGAATTGTTTTGTAGTTTTAAGATTGATTTTTTTTTCTACCCCAGTCTTCTCACCATCTTTCTTCCCAAACAGATCTAATTCAAAGAAAGTGTAGACCTTCTTTCATCCATTATAAATGATTTTCATTTGAACATGTCATCTTACTTTTCTGTTACAACAGAGATCAAAGGAACATAGTTTCACCACCAGTGTTTAGGGGTTCTTTTCACTTGTGGACCTTAAAGAAATAAGATCTAGTTTAATTTGTTGCTTCCTTAGATCTGTTTCAAGGAATGTGCACTCAGATAGCTGAGTATTATTGATGCTGAGTGCTTTCTGGTGCTTTCTCATTTATTTATCTGTCTGCCTGTCTGCCTGCCTGTCTGTCTATCTATCTATTTTTTAGAAATGAGACAAAGAGAGATGGAAGTTGGGTCTTGTGGTACATACCCCATAAATGTTTTCTATTGATATGAATCTGGAAGGATTATTTTCACATTGAAATATTTGTAGATTCTACTGAAATGAAGTTGTAAAGTCCTTGAAACATAAGGGACTTTTAAAAATTGTCCTTACAGTTTGAACTCTGATTATATAATAATTTTGACTATATCCCATAGTGACTTTTCACTCCTTTTTTTTTTTTCAAGAAGTTTTTAGAGTTGAAATAAATTTGAAATCCCTGCTGCTGTAATCAAAACTCAATAAGACTTTTAGCCTTTTAAATTATTGATTCCTGGTTGTTTTCATTCTCTCCGTGTTGAAGGATTATGGTGAAGAAATTTAGATCTTTCTTAGATTTAAAATGAGAAAAATGGAAGTATACTTAAATAGCTTTGAGATTGTGAAAAATTCATAAACTAGAAATTTTCTATTATTCTCTACCCCGTGTTTATGGTTTTTATAATATGCAGTTTTATGGTCTGAGACAGCTGTTGCCCAATATCCAACCAGTTGACATTTTTTGTTGATACTACTTCTTTTGCATCATCTTCTCTTCTACATTTGCTCTATTAGCACGCCCATATTAGGCACCTTTTTTGTGCCACGTATTGTGGTAGGTACTATTATTAACTTCATTAACTTTCTCTCCAAATCTATTCCTTTTCCAAATTGGTCTGCTTCTTTCAGGGACATCACCAACCTTCCAGTCACTCGGGTTCACAATACTGGAGTAATTTTTGCCTCCTCATTATTTCTCATTGCATATATGCAGTCAGTTGCCAAGTCCTTTTTAGTTTATTCCCCTGTGTATTCCCTCTTAGTCCCCACACCTCCCATACTTACTCTTTTCTCACACCTCCCTCTTTCTTTGCATTTTTTGCATCCGTCACTACTTTCTTGTACTGTTGCAATAGTTAACTAATTGGTTCACCTTCCTCTAGACTTTTCTTTTTCTAATCCAGCCTTCCTACAGCTGCCAAAATGGTTTTCCTAAAGCAGAAGTCCCATGGTGTCATTCTCCTGCTCAATAAATTCCACTGGCATCCTATTACTGCTAAGATTCAATACACTCTCTTCTGTTTGGCATTTAAAGTTCTTTACAACTTGATACCAGCCTACCTTTCCAGAACTTAAATGCATTTTTCCCCTTCATGTTGATCCTTTTGATGTGAAATACATGCAGTGTTCCTTTTCTAAAGGCAGCTGGTAGAGCATTGGATAGAGTACTGGACCTGGAGTTAAGAAAACCTGAGTTCAAATTTGGCCACAGACACTAACTCAGAAAGTCACTCTTACTCAACTATAAAATGAGAATAGTAATAGCACGTACCTCACAGTGTTGTTGTGAAGATCAAATGAGGTTAATATTTGTTCAAAGCCCTTTGCACAGTACCTGGCAAATAGGTACTGGAAAAATGCTTTTTTTCCCTGCCCTTCTCTTTTCCCTCTAGTCTCCTGCACAAACTTTCTCCCAAGACTGCATTCCCCTCTCCTCATCTCTTCCTCCTAGAATTCCTAGCTTCCTTCAAAGCTCAGCTCAGTGATCACCTTCTCAGAGACCTTTCTTAATCCATGTAATTGCCTTTTCTCCCTCACTCCTCCCTAAATTACCCTAAATTTATATGTGCTTAGGTGTGGACCTGTTGTCTCCCCGGTTACAATGTATGCTCTGTTCACACAGCTACTGTTCAGGGGCCTCATGACCCCCACTTGGCTATTGCTGTGACCTTCTCTCGTGTCCCTGCCTTGTCTCTTTCAGCTCCAGGGCTTCCTTCCTTCAGCTGCCAGTGTTTTTTTCTAAAGCATAGATCCACCCCTGTCACCAGTGGCTTCCTGTCACTTCTGGGTGCTTCGTTACCTGGACAATTCTGTTACACTTTATGGTCCGGTTTTCCCAGGCTTCTCGTTCCTTGCACACAGCACTTGCATCTGTGTGTCTAGCTGCTGTCTATCCTTCGTTCTGAGAATGCTTTTCCTCACCTTGGCCTTTGAGCTTGCTCTCTTGGCTTCCTTCAAGACAGCTCAAATCTCATTTTCTGCAGGAGGCTTTTCCCAACCCATAACTATCTCCCACCCCAAATTGTGAGAGCCTCCTTAAAAATTGCATTCGTTGTGTGTTGCCTATGTTGTACACGTACCTGGTTATTTACATGTAGTCTCTTCCTTCAGAATGTGAACTTCTTCAGGGCAAGGAGAAGTCAGCAAGTCTTTGCATCTCCCTTGCCTGGCTTGTTGACTGACTGACGTCCTCTGGATTTTTTCAGTACACTGGGATATAGTTAGTTTAAGGAAATAAAACTTAAATTTATTGAGGACTGCAAGGTTTTTTTTTTTAAGACTATCTTTTCACCTTGGATTTTCAGTTCCTTCTTAGATATTTTAAGTCATTAAGTTCCTTGAGCACAGGGTCTGTTTTTGTCTCCATCATATGTCTGTTACCAGCACAATATTTTAAACATAGTAGATATTTTGGTCATTGTAGACAATGAGATGGTTGCTGAATTGTTGAATGTTGAGATATGACAGCGTTCCCTCTACAGAATTTCTGGGTGAACAATTTGTCTTTCAGACTGAGAGTGGTATTCTTTGGCTTTCTGGTTCTATCATTTAGTTCTCACCCTTTATTTACTAGTCTCATTCTAATCCTACATGTTTGTCATTCTAACCCAAGCTTGGTCAAGTCTCTGTATCCATAGTTTATATCCATGACATCAAACCTACACTATAAGGGTGTTTAACTTGATGAAATTACTCTTAATGTCCTGCCTAATGCCAGAATTCATCCATTTCATTGATCAAATACTACAGTTATATTTCTGAGCTTTAATGTTCAATTAGTTAATATGTAGAACTCGCAAATATTTGTTATTAAATTAATTTTATTGTACTTGAAATATGCTCTTTTCTTTCTATCTTTTATTTTCAATTAGCAAGCATTTATTTTAAAGGATATACTATTCTAATCATAGCATTAATATATTAATATTAATAATTATAGATTTTTCTCATCAATAATGGAATTTGATGTTGGTAACATAAGTAAAGTTTACTGAACTAGGGAAAGGTGACATGGATAGAGCCATGTTTTAGGAAAAAACAAAACAAAACACTTTGTCAGCTGAGTGAAGGCACAGTAGAAATACACAGTATATTTTCTTTTTGAAAAATGTCTCCTTCCCCCCAGAATTCATAAGAAAGCTGCTGTGAACAGTTTCTTAATTTCCTTTTCTTGCTGATTTGGAAAGGTTTCTAGACTTAGTCTGAGGCAGCCAGGTGGCTCTGGATAAAATGCTAATAATTCACATATGACCTGTGGCCCTGGGCAAGTCACAACCCCTATTTGTCCAAGTTTACTGTAAAATGAATATTGTGACTGTACCTACCTCCAGGGTTTTGTGAAAATCAAATGTGATATTTATAAAGTGTTTAGCATGGTGCCTGGGTCGTAGTAGGAGCTATCAAAATGCTTATTCCTCTTTCTCTCTCTCCCTGCTTCCCAGCACATACATACTTTATCTGTCTGAAAAATATATACTGATATATAATGAGAATAGAAAAAGACCTGCCTTAGCTAGTGTATTTGTTGAGTGCCTTAATGCATTTTTTACAGTCTTAGAGCATTAACTGCCATAGCAACAGTTCCTTTTTTTCTCTTCATCTAGGATTCTCTAGTCTCCTAAATGGCTGTTGTGACTATCCTTTCTCCTAGGAATTGACACAGTTTGTACCAGAGAGGACAATTTATTAGAGAAATTTCCTTGCAGCTATCCATGGAAGCACATTGCACATTTTTATGATTTATTTTGATTTATATATTTTTAAATCCTGAACTTAATAAGAAAGAAATAAAATGAACATTTCCATATACTTAGAACTGAAAAAGAGGAACTATACATGCAATTCAGATTTTTTTATATACTGTGCACTTTGATATTGCTTTTCATTATTTTATGTTTTACCAGTTAAGAAAGTAAAACTCGGGCTTTACTTGAATCTAAGTTTTATGACATCAGGTGCAGCACTACATAACATTTGTCATTATTCTGTGACCTTTGCTCCACTGTCATCAGAACTCAGGAATTTCCAGAGATCACCTCTTAATCTTTAATAGAAACCTTTATTTTTAAAACAGGCATTCTATTTCCCTGAAGTCAATCAACAAGCTTTAATTAAGTGCCTATTATGCGCCAGTCACTGCATATCTTTTTCATTACTCAGTCAAGGAGTAATACCCCCATCCTTTTCTCATAACAATATGTTCAGCATCTGACACTTTATTTGCTGTTAGCCAATAAACATTTATTATCTACTATGTGCTCTGCTAAGCCCTGGGTATACAAAAAGAGACAAAAGACAGGCCCTGCTCTCAAGGAGCTCAGGTTTCATCCATCTCAGAGTAGACCCAGTATTTCTCTAAGTTAGTACAGATTTAAGGGCATTGTCAACCAACCTTAGTTCGGTAAGATTCAGTCTAAAGTCAATTCTTTCCTTGACCTTATTCCTCAGATACTCCAGTTATTTGATTAGACTTGCTTTTCTTTTTTTTAGTTTTATTTTTATTGATATCATCTGTTTTTATACCCCCTTCATTTCTGTGTATTTCCTTCCTCCCTCTCCTGTGCAGCAAGTCATTCCTTATAACAGAGATTTCAAAAAAAGAAGAAAAAGAAAACACTTAAGCAGAATCAACGAACAGATCAACTACATCTGACAGAATATGGAATATTACATACCTTTAGTCCCCTTACCTCTGCAAAATGAAGAAGACGCGATTTTTACTTCTTCTCCAGGGCCAAGCCTCTTGTTCATTATAATCACAGTACATTCAGTTTTGTGGATTTTTTTTGTTCTCTCCATTTATATTGTCTTTGCACACATTGTTAACCTGGTTCTGCTTACTTAACTCATCATCATCATAAGTTCATATGGAATTTCTTAAGGTTTTTTATTTTTCATATTTATCATTTCTTACCACACTGTTATCCATTCCATTCATCCTTAGCCAGTTCCCCAATTGATAGACTGTAAGTAAGCTTCATTTTAAAAATTTATGTTTCATAAAAACTGGTACAGTTTCTTTGATATTTTTTAGAGAAAAAAAATTGCTAGTCATTAATTTTTTTAATGTTCATTTCAGGGACCCACATAAATACCCTTACTACTATATCTCTTCCTTTCTTCTCTTATGACACTCACTCCCTAATTTATCAAGTGCAGAGATCAAATTTATGTTTCTTGAAATTCTGTCTCTGTGGGTAGATTTACCCTCCTACCTTATGCTGTCTTCCATTATTCTTCATTCGTACTTTCTCCTAACTTTAATAGTTTAGTTAAGTCATTGTATATATGCCAGTTATTATTAAAATACTATGATTTGGTTAATCACTAGGAGCAGATGTAGTCAACAAGCTTACTTTTGGGTACCTTAACCTAGAAGAGCACAAGCTTCTCCCTCATTCATCTTAGCTAGTTTTATGATAATTGCTGAATAGTCTCCCTTCTGATGGCAATTGTGTGTGTGTGTGTGTGTGTGTGTATGCATGCATGTATGTATGTATGTAATTCTGCCAATTCTCCTTGCCAAGGATACTTTCTAGAAGGGCGATCCTCAATCCTCATTTTTTCTCATTGGCAGCTTTTATGGCAAAATGCCTGATACCAACAATAGTTCTCAGTCTTCATGAGGAATTCTGCTGGGGGGTGGAGGTACACCTTGACCAACTGACAATGAGATGAAGTGTTATCTTAAGTGAAATTTACCACTTTAGACTATGTTTCTGAACATCTAGACTACAAAAAGTTTCTGTTTTAGTGTGCCAGAGATTGCAGTCAACTCCATACTATCATTGAATATCTTTACTGGATTTGAGGATTTAAATCTTCTTTACTCTTAACATGTGTATGTACTTGTAAATGAGAAAAGGAAAAAAAATTATCTATTCCTAATTAGTCATACTCATCTTGGAATGGCCAGATCTGTCTGGCTACTTCTTAACCTGTTATGATGGATGGGGTATGTTCCTGTTCAGATGAAGTCTAAATAAAATTTGAAAGCAGGCTACATATCATGTAAATCTTATATCATCCCTAACTCTGGGCAAGTAGACTAAATAAAACATTGAGTGACTTGGAAATTGAGTGAATTATCCATGGCATCTGAAATACTGAACATGGATAAATTCTTCAAGTTGATGTGGAGAAGTATAGAATACTGGAGATCTTATTTCAAAAGAAGAAAGTAGAGTTGACAAATAAGATAAGGGACAAATGTTTAAAGAGTTGAATTTATTTATAGAACTATAGTGGTAGGCCATTTTTTTAAAAGGGGTGTTTCCATTAGTGAAGGTGCTGACATCAGTCTTTTTAAAAAAAATATTTGTCACAGAGGATAGGTGGATGTGGGAAGTTGGACTGAGAGACTGATAATTGATTACTCAACAGTGGTGATTTCTCTTGGTGTGGGAGCAGGTTGGGCATAGGCAGAATGCCAGATGCTAAAAGTAGAGGGTTAAGCTAGTGACATTTCACTCTCCTCTGGGGGCATCATTAACATCCTGCTTACCTTATCTGTGTCTTTTTCCTCTTCTTAGTTTAGGTAATTCTATCTCAGGGGCAGCTAGATAGCTCAGTGGATAGAGCTCTGTACACGGATTCAGGAAAACCTGAGTTCAAATGTGGCCTCAAACACTTACTAGTTGTGTGACTTGATCATGTTACTTAATCACGTTTATCTCAGTTTCCTCATCTGTAAAATGAACTGGAAAAGGAATTAGTAAAGTACTCTGCTTTCTCTTCCAAGAAAACCCCAAAAGGAATAACAAAGGGTCAGACACAACTGAAATGACTGAACTACAGCCCTACCTCATGGAAACTCAAATAGGCATACACATACAATTTTTACACCCTCTTCCCTTACTCCTCCTTAATTTTTTTTCCAACTGTTGCCCAATTAATTTGGGAAAATTTCTCACAGTATAAAAAATGATTCTGCTTATGGCTCAACAACAAATCTTGGAAAAGATTTTCAATTAAAATGACATAATTGTAAAATGAGCCAGCGACATCACCATGAATCCATTTAAAATGACCAGACATCCCATTCTGATTTTCCACAGAAGCACCAATTTTCATAGTCAATTAATATATATTCAATTTTATTGTGTTATGTTTTATTACTAATGTTCTTAAACTTTCTCTGCCTTTTAAAATGACAAATGCACAGTTTTTCAGTTACATTACACAGGCTTTTGTAGAGTAGCCTAGGAACCTAACCATCATTTATAACATTAAAATCATTGATTATATGATCTAGAAGGGCCTTTAGAGAACATCTAGTTGTCCTGTTTGTCTCCCCTCCTCCCCCTTTTTTTCAGGAAACTGAGAAATAGAGTGTATTGTTTATTTTTCAGGAAAATTAATGGCAAGTTCTTAAGTAGCATCTTAAAGTAATGAATTCTCAGGAATACAGCCCATTTGTAATTTAGGAAATGTATTTTCTTTTTTTCTTTTCTTGAGTTTAGTAAAGTTATTTAGTTTAACTTCAGTTTATTTATTCATAAAATGGGGTTGATAATTGCATCAAAGATATGTTGGATTTGGCTAATATTTGCTTTTATTATGCAACTTATGCAACTTGTAGCTCCTCTGAAATCTATGCTTGCCATATAGTGAATAAAGCTATGACTGACCAAATCATTGTTTCATCCACATAACCAACAGCATAAAAACAGAATACTCAAGAAGAGAGTGTTTAAACTTACCCTGATTTCAATTTTGGCTATTTATAAGCAGACAAAAAATATTCTTAGCATTGGTTCCTAAAAATTTATTTAAATAGAGATGACTTGTAAAGAAATAAAAGCTAAGTTTAGTTATATTAATTTTTTTCTCTTACATGTTTTCTTTTCTTCTGTGTGTGCACCTTGTTCAAGTGATTTCTTACTACTTAAAGCTTGAAGTGATGGCTGGAAAACTGCTACCTCAGGTAGCTCAGAGGAGGATTATGTTATAGCTGTTTCATCCCAAAATGTTTGATGCATAGATTCTTCCCAAGCCAGTGAATGTATTTCAGTGGATAGAACCACAAACTGTGGCAGAGTTAACCCTTCTATAAACATCGAGCCAAAAAGCCAAGCTGTCCTGACACATCTTTTTTGAAATCCTGCTTTCGTTCTAGTACAGAAGGGATAGATTTCAAAGTTGCATTTCACAGCACTCTCTTCTTGACAGTTGGGGATAATATTTAGTGAAATGTCCGCATAATCATTGTTAAACTTATGATAAGTTTCCAAGGTGTCTAAGAAAATCTCTGTAACACATATCAATACTGAAGCACATTCCCTTGTCCATTTTTCAGAAGTAAAATACGTACCTGAGGTCATATGTAAGTATCAAACACATGGACACAGAGCACCAGAAGAAGAAACTTGAAAAATCATCTCTGTCTGTTCTCTGCCTTGTGGAGGCACTTCAAATAACCCATTTTAGTCAGATAATTAGCTGACCTATTTTAAAACTTCTTCACAAAAAGGGATCCTTCCTGGTTTCCCAAAACTGGGACTAAATGATTCAGTTTAGAGCTCTTCTAAAGTCTTTGGAATAAGGGCCAGCAGGTTTTTCTAGAAAGAGAAATAGCTTATTCCCAGCCTAGATAAGCCGCAGCTTAAGTCACCAACACATTGAATACCAGATAAAGAGGAACCCTTTTCCCTTGAAGCTCCTATAGCCTTAGTGTACTATAAATAAGGACTATGCCAAAATTCTTAGCAAAGAAACAGTCTCCTATCCTTGTTTAACTCTAATGGCATTATACCTTGTTCCTAGTGCAGCCAGCCAGGAGAAGACTGAGGTGAACCACAAGTATTTTGGTTGGATACCTTTTTAAAAATGTAGTGTACGTGTCCCCATCTTCCTAAACAAAGCACAGTGAATGTAATTTAGCCATTTCTTGTTGACTTAGGGTACATGTCTTTTGGTACTGTGCTCTACTATAGTGATGCATGGTGTTGAGAGACTTCTGGGCTTATTGTTTTTTTTTTTTTTTAAAGGCATCAAGATCTCTCTCCTGTCTCTTTGCTATTCTGACTTCCCATTGTTTTATTTTCTCACTTTGCCTTTTCCCCCCTTCTCTTCTGCTGGCCCAAATTTAAATTAAGCTTAATTTCTTCTTATTTATAAGCCTATCTCCTTTCTTAACCTATTTCTAGACTTCTACAGAATGAAGTGCTTGGATTTTGAAAGCCATCACAGTGAAAAATTTTTGTCCTAAAACGTTCACATTTGCAATTTTGTCTCCAAATTGTTGAGATTTCCTCAAATCTGACTTCCTGTAGGTGGGATGTTAGGCATTTGTGAATATTTCTATAGGGACCCAAGTTGATTTAATTTTTTTATTAAATGGATAATTTAATCAGAGAGTAGAATCTTAAGCCAATAAATAAATGTTTTTCAAAATATGAAAATAAGCTGAATTTTGATTCCTGAATTTGCCAAGTATTTTAACCACCCATGGAAAAATTAGCCTTTCCCCCCTCATAACATATATTCAGTGACACTCTTTATCTGCTGTCCTTAGAGAACAGGCATTCACTATAAATAAGCACAACAAAATTCAATATAAGCATATTTTCCAGATATCAGAAGTTTGCCCCTTTACTGTACTGAAGTTTTTTTAATCACCATTTTGTGTCAATTTTCCTATAATGTGTTACTTCTCTGCTTCATTAAAAAAAGTAGGCTGAACATGATTTGACCTTTTCTTGTTGCTTTAATTAAATAGTGATATATATTCTGGGCTATTTGGATTTAGACAATATCATCCAATGGTGCAGTATTTCTGTGTGGCTCCTGTTGTCAGCTGTCACTTCTCAGTCTGTTTCCTGGGAGCCCTACCTATCTCCTAATATGTTGTAATTTTCAAAGAACTGAAAGGAAAACCTGATAATCAAGTCCACTTAAATTGGTAAACTTAATTTGCACAAAAAGTCTGTAGTTTGTAGCCTCCGGGCCTGACTGTGGCCTCTCTTGTGGAATAAAGTGCCTGGGTTTGTGACAGCAATTGTTTGTTGCACATTTCTTATTTCTTAGTCCCATTATGGAGGTTAAATATAGAAGAAAGTAGAGATACAAGATGATAGCTAACAAGGATGAGTGGATCAAGTGAGGATTTTTTAGGGACAGGGGAGGCATGGACCTATTTAGAGGCTGTAGGGAGTTGCCATAGACAGAGATATACTGTAGATTTAGTAAGAGTAAGGGAGAGCAATCTTCTAGAGAAGACGAGGTGGAATGGGATCACTTGCATATGTAGAGGGGTTGTCCTTGGCAAAAAGAAGGGTCTTGTTTTCATATGAGAGAAAAGTAAAAGGAGGAGATGATTCAGGAAGGCATCAGAATGATGTGAGATGAGGAGGGGAGAAAAGAGAGCTGTAGGCAAATGGCCTCATTTTTTTGTTTCCAGTGAAATGAGGCTTGGTTCTCAGCTTAGAGAGTGGGGGAGGAGAGAGCCAAAGGAAGTTTGAGGAGGGAAGGAGAGCTTTGGGAAAGCCACAGTGTTAAGAGAGGGTTAGTGAGTCTATTAGTCCTATTAACTAACTCCATGAAGTTTTCCAGTGATTCCACTCAGCTGGAGGTGTTCTTTCCTGCTCCTAAATTGTTACAGTAATAGTTGTTTGTACCATTCACATAACATCTATAAGATATCTGAAGCTACCTTTATACATATCTTCCTTGACATTCCCGCAATATTGTAATCTGGAACTCAGGGACTATATTTTATACATCTTTGAAGTCTCCATAGAACGTATGTAACGTCTTACCTATAGTAGACATTCCATATTTGCTAAGTGAAGGAAACTGCCTTTCCCCAAATACCATATTCCATTTCCTTACACTGAATTTACACAAGTTATTCCCCATGTTTTGACTGCTCTCTGTTCATAGGTCTTCCTGAATCTCTTGCCTCCTTGAAGATTTAGTTCGAAATGCCATCCTTTGCACAAGGTCTTTTCTGATCCTCCCACTTATTAGCATTCTCCACTATGTTACTTTGTATTACTTATTTTTGTACATATTGTATCTCCTCAGTAGAAGGTGGCCCTCTTGAAGGTAGTGACTGTTGTGGTTTTGATTGTGGCACATACTCTTACACGTAGTAGGTACTTACTAAATTCATATGCAGTTGAATGAGTTTTAAATGAGCTTTAATTTGAACTCTTGACACGCAAGTCAAATGGAGGCGGCAGAGTATAGTGGAAGATATGCTGGCTTTGGAAACAAATCTTACATCTGATAGTACTTAGGTGACATTGGACATATCACTTACCTTCCTGGGCTTCAGTTTTCCCCATTTGTAAAGTGAGAGAGTTGGACTAGAGGTGGCTTCTTAGTTTCCTTCCAACTCTAGATCTATGATTCTATGACTGGAATTTTAACAGAGCAGTGTATGAAAACATGTTAGTATGTTCATGGGAGCAGAAAAATGCACATTTCAATATGAACATTGTTCATGTCATTACCAGTTCTGGGGCATATTTTAAAAACAAACAAGCTTGATTTTTGTAGAATTTTTGAAATATATGTATAGTTTCATTTCAGTCTTCCCCCATTTGGTTAAGTGCAAAAATAAGGATGAGCATCTTTGCATAGAGAAAGTTTTTAAAAGTATTACAAGAAAAATTTGCAGAATAGGTCAATTAATATTTTTATGTTACATTTCATCTCTAGAGGATATAGACTACCTCGGGTCATAAAAAGCTTCAGTTGGACAAAAGAGACCTTGTTGGGAGGACAGCTTGGCTGTCTTTTTATAGACGTTTTCAGCCATTAGTCACTTCTTCCTTGATCATGTCATCATTACCACTGTATTCATCTGACACCAGACAAAAGGAAAAAAGGGAAAAGAGGAGGGGTTGGGGGGAATTCCTTCAGCGCTTAAAACCAGACTTGTCGCACTGCAGGAGCACAATGTCTGGTTTTAATAATCTCATATGTCATACACCATGTATTACTAGTAAAGTATAAGTCTATTCCTTGGAACTTAACTTTTTAAAATTTTGCAAAAGATTATAAAATGTCATTCTTACTGTTCTTTTAAAAAAAAGTGGTGGGGGAGGGGAAAGGACAACTTATATTTTGTGAGTGTCAACCTGCTAAATGTCATTATGCTGCTTGTTTTCTGTTTCAGATTAATAGCAGGTGGTAACCATTTTTCAAAGCATGCTATCTTTCTTTTTAGCTCAGTTAGAAAAAGAACTAATTCTCTACTGTGGCCTGAAAATTTTGTGCAAGTTGACAAATGATGAGGATCATAAAGCATTCAGTGCTTTATCAAATAGAACACCTGGCTAATATCCTGCATTTTAGAGGCTAATCAAAAATTTAAAATAGAGTATTGCTTTTATCCTACTTAGTGAATTGTGACTTACTTTTAATATATGTACCAATGAAATACTTGTCTTTTGACTCACCTTGCTTGTTTTGCGGCACATACTCTGTGTCTTTCATATATTTGTGTTCCTCGTGGTCTGCCTTAACTTATGAACAAGTATAGGGAGGTCCTAAATCCCAGAAGTCCTTTAATTGTCCCTTATACGACACTATAAATGCTCTCTAATGTGTATTGATGATAACTTGACCATAGAGCAACTGAACAATTATATGAAATTTGAGATTGTTTTCTTTTTCTCTTGATTCATTTTAATCCATGACTTGGCTTCTATCTCCATGTATGTTCCCTGACAGAAAATTTCTAAGAATGAATGAATTACTCTTAGGTATCATACTTTGAAAGGGGTCAGTAGTGTAGGCATAGTATAGTGGATAGAATATGGGTATTGGAGTTAGGAAGCCTGGATTTTAGCCTTGGGTCTTTTATTTAATGTCTCTGGTTCTAAATTTTCTCGTCTCTTTTTTCCAACTAGGAAGTTGGACTAGATTAATTCTGTTAATCTCCAGTAACATTGTATTTTCTAGTTATCTTTTACTGTCTTGAATATGTCTTTTTGGGATATTTTGGGAATATTTTCCCATTCATTTCCTCAATTAAATGGGCAGTTTAATTCTTCTCACTTTCTTCTACTATTTCCTTGGTGGAATTGAAGTTAAGGTGGTCAACCCTGTGGGCTATTGGGAATTATTTTGTGGCACTGGCAACATTTTTTCCAACTCTGATGCTCAGTCAGAGCACCTCCTCTGTCTGCCACCTGGGATCAAACTGTTGATTTTTCCTGAACTTACTTGGCTTGCTTTGTTTAATTGGAAAGAATTAGCATTAAAGTAACCCACTTTCAAGTGTCTACTATTGAGCCTTGATGAAATCAATCTGTCTGGGACTGCTACTCTGTAAAATGTTGATTTCTAAATTTATATGGGCTTGAACATTCTAATATTCCTTCTGTTTTTGTCTGAATATTTTCTATGTCTACCAAATTTAGGCTTTAATTGAATACTTTTTCATTATATAATGTCCTCTCATCATGTTAGATGCTTTAGAATCAGTTATATCTGATTTAGGTCCAGTTACTAAGTCATATAGATCTTGAAACTTGACTTCAGTAGCTCATTTTGGTGAATTTTAGCTAAGATTGTAAAATAGACCAGATAAACTGTTTTCTCATGAAGAGAAATGCATTAGACGTAAAGAGATCTGCTCTTGGAATTATTAAATCTGGACGAAGACTGTTTTTGAAAGGTACCTCAGCAGGATGGGTAGATCATGACCTTGGTGTCAGGAAGGTCTGAGTTCAAGTTCTGTCTCTGACACATACTAGCTCTGACCACGGACAAGTCACTTAACTATCCCCAGGAAATTTTCTAAAACTACGAATTACAGATGAGTTGCTGATCTCTACAGGCATGTGGTGGGGTGTTTCTGCACTGAAATCACAGATCCAATTCCAGGGTTGCTCCTAGGATACATTTTTGTGTGGCTGCTGCCTATATAAATAATTTGACTAAGATATAATATTACAAAGATCATAGGCTTATGTGAAATATACTAATTCATTGTTGAAGAATTGAAATTATTAGCTTAAAATACTTACCTTTACGTACAAATTTGGATTATCATTATTACTAGCTAGCATTTATGTAACTCTTTAACTTTGCAGAGCACTTTAAAAAAATCTCATTTGATCCTAACAAAAATAGGTGCTATTTTTATATCTATTTTACAGATGAAGAAACTTAGGCTGAGAGACCTTAAGTGACTTGCCCATGGTCACACACTCCACATCTGATGCTCTATATACTGTGACACCTGTCTCAATAATAACTAGCACTCATTTAACACTTCAAAGTTTGCAAAGTCTTTTTACAAGCATTATCTCATTCTATCCTGCCATCAACCCTGGGAGGTAGGAGTGATTATTATCCTTATTTTACATTTGAGGAATTTGATTCTAGAAGAATTAAGTGACTTATCCAGGGTCACATAACTAGTAAATTTCTGAGGCTGCATTTGACCTTAGGACTTCCTGACTCCAAGGCCAATACTCTGTGCAGCATAGCTAGACCATTAGAGAGTATTGTTGGGAAGCATCTTTTTAATAGCCTGAGAGCAGTGAAATTGTTGCCATGTAATTATGGTAGGCATGTATTTACCTGGAAGAAAGGTGATTCTGGTGGTAATTCTGAGTCACTGGATGAGGATGAGGAAGAGCCCTTATTTAATTACTGAGAAAGAAGGGTGCAGCCCTTCAGAGGCTTCTAAGGGATCAAAGATTTTGTATCATCCCCCTTTTAAAGCTGTCATGGAGAGAGAGATTTTGGCAGGTGTGTCAGGGCATAGTGAGTGGGTGGTGGTACATGCAGAGCCTTGGTATCAACTTGGATCCAAAGGTAGTTTGTATGTATGGGTCTTAGGACCTCCTAGCCACTTTATTAGAGATGACTTTTTGCAGGACTCTATCAGAAGGGTTCTTGCAAAGGTCCTGATGTTCTACTCATTATCACCTCTTTACATCAGGAGAAGAAATTATCTATGCTTTGTTATGTTCTTGGTGGTGTTCTGGTTCAGCATCATGACTTTGTTAAGAGAGCCACTGTGAACTTCAAAGATGTGGCATTGCTAGTCACATATACCAGACTGCGAGACTTTAGGACTTAGTTTTTTTGAAGGAGAAATAAAAGCTTAGGATTTCTGGCTTTTGTATTCCTCCACATTTTTGTTTGCTTGTTTTTGTTTTTGTTTTTTTCTTTTTCCTCCTTTTTCTCCTTAGTACTACTCTTGACAGGAGGACTGTCTGATTGTTTAAATTGTGGAAGATCCTCTAAAATTTCATTAGGACCTTGCCAACGAGGTGGTATGTGGTAAGCCAGCTGTTTCCTACTTCCCTTACTCTGACACAGCTACCTCCCTACACACAATCTTCACACAGCTCCCTGCAGCCCTAGTTTCCCTAGCGGCTTCTCTGGTGAAGTGTCCTCACCCCACAACACTGGATTTACCCTGGCTTCTCTGACACAATGTCCTGATCTAAGACCAATCAAAATCCCAAGCTCTGTGGACTCTGTGCCTCTCAGACTTGGTGCCCAAGACCATGTGAGTTGCTGTAGCCTGATAACCCCTGTGATCTTGAAGACTGACTGACCAAATGTGTTTCTAGGTGGAGATGAGAGTGACCACATCCAGAGAAGTTAAATATCACCGTATCCTTGTTGTATGTCCTTGCTGTGCAAAGTAAACCTCCTCCTTTGTAAATGTTCAGTGACACCTAAGTTCCTCATTTCATTCCAACATTGAACTTGACGTAAGAGTGTGCTGACTAGTCTATGATCTACTGGCCTTACAGTTCTGTGATTAGAAAGTAGATCACCCCCTCCAATCTTCCTGGCTATTTGAAACCCTGTTTGTCAGAGATTCTAGGAAACTGGTCTATGTCTTAGTGGGAGTCACCTAATTTTCACATTCACATTTCTTTTGGCATGCCAAAAATATCCATAGCTTCATTTTCAGAAAGTGTGTTTAGCGCCATTCTAAAGCTGATATTTGAAAATCATAATACATCAAACAGCCTGCTACCTCCTGCCACCCCCCCCCATAATGTACATTCTAAGATAAACTGAAAATCTTGCCCTTTTTGTGACAGCATATATCAAAGAACAAAATATAGTGAGTAAAACTTTATCATGGACTGATCTTCTGTTTTGGTAGGTTTTACTTGTAAAAGGCCCTTTATAAAAGATCCTGATAATGATATTCATTTTTTATGAAACAGATAATTTTAAAGATAATTTTTGTTGGAAGTATTACACTAAGGTGTAAATTATCATTTTAAAATATTATTTATTGTGTTAGCAATACAAATAAACCAAAGAATGGAATGTCGATGTTTTTTTGAAACCTTAGATACAATTCCTCTCTTTCTCAGAATTAAAATAGTAATCACTTTGTATTAAATATACAAAATCAAAATTGTAATTTAAGAAAATATTCTAATATAATTCGATATGAATTTAGAAGAAGGTATCTAGTGGAGTGCCCTATGCATCTCCCTTTGGCTCTGCTATGTAATGTGTTTACCTGTGGCTTGAATAAAGCAAATATTGTGTGCCTATTTGTAGATGACATAAAACTGGGAGGAATTGTTAACACATTGTGTGACAGTCAGAATTTAGAAGGATATTGACAGGTTAGGGTATTGGGTTGAATTTAATAAGGTGAAATTTTATGAGAATAAATGTTGTCTTACACAGGCATTCAAAGAGTCAGTTTCACAAACACTAGAAGGTGGTGAAATGTAAACAGACAATAGTTCTGAAAAAGATCTAGAGTTTTTAGTGTATTGCAAATTATTAGTGTGATGTGGCAGACAAGAAAGACAATGTGATCTTAAACTACAGCATGCAGAAATAAGGAGATTTTAGTCATCTTGTACTCTGTCCTAGTCAGGCCATAACTTTAAGTATATGTTCATTTTTAGGATCTAATTTTTAGGAAGATCATTAATAATTTAGATGTTGTTTCAGAAGAGAGTAATTGAAATGGTGAATGAAGGGCCTTGTGTTCATATATTGTAAGGGTCAGTTGAAGGAATTTGGGATGTTTAGCTAGGATGAAGGACAGAGAGAGAGAGAGAGAGAGAGAGAGACTGTGTGCATGTGCGCTTCTGTGAGCATGTGCATGCCATCTGTGTGTCAGAGATGAGGACAGGATAGAAACTGTGTCCTAAGGATATAGGTGACTTGTTCAAGTTTTCACATGTGGTAAGTGGTAGAACTAGGCCTTCTAGTCCCAAATCTAGCACTCTGGAACTTGTAAAGAGACAGATTTAGCCTTGATATAAGGAAAAATTTCTTAACAATTCGAGTCATCTTAAAGTTGAATGGGATGCATTGGAAAATCATAGGATTGTACACGTAGACCAAATTAGAACCTCAGAGGTCACCTCTGGAAACTGAGGCCCAGAAACATTACATAAGTAAGACATTACATACAAAGTCACACAGATTCAGCTCTTAAGCGCAGGGTGGTTGGTCACTTGTCATGTTTATTGTAGGGAGAATGCTTTTTCATTTACATGACTTCTCAAGTCCCTCCCAATTCTTTAATTTTATCTTTATCTTTAAATTCTAGTTTGAATTGCATCTGTGGTTCACAAGTCCCTGAACATTTTTATTTCTTTCATGGTGGGCAAATGGGGACAGACTGAAATTTAAATTTGATATTAATCAGTTGAACAAACCTATTTGCGAAGTGTTGTTTAATATTGGAGAACAACTATTGACACAACATTATATTTAATAGAATTCACTGCAGTTAAAGCCTTTTAACAGAATTCTTTCAGTAGTATCCTTTTGGATATGAGGGTGAGATATGTTTTCTGATAATATGCAGTTAGTTAGATTGAGATCTACTTGAGTACTTGGATCTAAAGAGTAGTCTTTAAAGAGGTAGATCTATAGAGTAACGGATCAGTGTCAGTTTTGAAGATCTTGAGTAGAGTGCTTCAGAGACCTTTCCAAATATTATTTAACATTTTTATCAGTGACTTTGATGGAGTTATAGATGGCAGGAAGCTGGGAATCATAGTTAATATGCTGGATGACAGAATGAGGATCCAAAATTTTTTTGACAGACTAGAATGGTAGACTGAATCAAATGAGATGAAATTTAGTAGTAATATATGCCAAGTTTTACACTTGAAATTAAAAAATCAGTTTTACAAGTAAGGACGAGCAGCCATAGACATATGATAGTTTGTGTGAATGAAATCTGAGCATTTTAGTGGACTTTGAGCCACTCTAAAACTGGACAAATACCTCTATTTTAAGATAGAAACCTATTTTGAGATAGGTTGTGGTAAGAGAAGGATAAAATTTGGAAGAAAGATAGAAACACCTCCACTATACTGCCTTGTTCATTTGACATCTGGAGGACTGTGTCATTTTTGGGTACCGTATTTTAAGGAAATGGATAAGCTGGAGCTCTCAAAATTGTTAGAAAGCTGGAGAAAATACCAGAGGAAAATAAGTTGAAGGACCCAAGCTAGTTTACCTTGGAGAAGAAAAGACATAAGAGAGAATGATGTCAGACTTGAACTATCCAATGGCTTATGTTGTAAAAAGAGATACAACTTGTTCTGTTTAGCCTCAGACGGGAAAAAAGAGAAGATATTGGTGGAAGTTGTAAGGAGACAGATTGGGCTTAACATAAGTAGACACTTCCTAACAATTAGAGTTCATCAGGAAATGAATGGATGCCCCAATATGGCAGTGAGCTCTTATTTTTTGGTGATCTTCAAGCGAAGATTGGATAACCACTTATTAGGAATGTTGGAGAAGAAATTCTTATAGAAATAAAGATTGGAATAGATAGTCTGCAGGGTTCTTTCCTTTCTATAATGAAGGTGTAAAGGCTCTAAGAGAGCCATCATTCTGTGTTGAGAAAAACAACGGACTGGGAATCACAATAGCTAGGACTATTCAGTGGGTCTAACTGTGATTATCTGACTGTAATTTTGAATAAGACACTTAACTTCTCAGGAACTTGATTGTGTCATCTTTAATATGTGTTTATTGGACTAGAGGTTTTTTTAAGGTCTCTTATATAAGCTTTGATATAGGAGAAATAAACAGATTTCAAGAGTACAAATATTTCACATTTGATATTATAGTCAGTATTTTTTCAAAATTTAAATGGAGCAAGTATAAGTCATCTCAGTGAAAAATTAAGAAGTAACTTGTTTAGTTTGTTTAGTAATTAATTTTCCCTGTTGTTGTCTACTTTGTCAAATCCATGATACCAAAGGCTTCGGCAGAAAGTGATGCAGTTAGACTCCACTCCTGTGTCAGAGTATTCTTGAGATGTCTAACTTTGGTGGTGAAACAAGATTACATATGTGCTTAGAAATAAAGATTAAATTCCTAAAGCATGGGCAAAACACCAATATGGAAAAGGAAGATAAAACCATTTTAAAAACCATAATTGCTATGTTTGTCTTTTCCTGTATCACAGCGACTGCAGACCATTTTGCTTTTCACATGGTTGCTAGCATTCAGGTATTATTTGACCCATTATGAGTGTAGAGATGCTTCCCACCAATCCATTTGGAGCAAATAGTTGCGATTGATAAGAAGTTAACTTCATCAGAGAAGTTCCACTCAATTAGTTTCTATTATGTACCTTATTCCGTTTTTTTATAGTGCAGAATTTAAATTGACTGAACTCCTATTAGACATTACATTTTCTAAACTAAAGCACCTCGGAAATACATTTTATCCAGTGTTTTATGCCACCAGCAGCTGATTAAGAGCTTTGCTTGTTCAATTTTCAGTGCCCAATTTTGGCTTGATGACTACTTTTCCATTAATATTTTTTCTTTGGTGCTAATGTACATTTGTGTGTATATTGTCTTTGTAAGTATGGTTAAAGTTTATTTTGCAGAGAAGAGTAAGTGAGCCTCTTATTTGAGATACTGTGTAAGACTGAGTAGATCCATTTTTAGTAATACTGTTTTTAAGTGACTAGACTAAAAACCCTTGATGTGGAGGAGAGAGAATCATTACATTATTTTATACCATTAAAATTGTGTAAGCTGGAATAGAGTCAAGCTGTGTCTAGGGCTAAATAGTTAAATATCTCTGTTATTATGAAGATCTTCCAACAGAGATTATAGAAAGTGATGAAAAACAGCAGGCATTTGTAACACTTGAAATTTGGTTATTTCCTTGGGAAAGAAATTAAATACAAAATGCCACATAGTTTTCTTCATAATACATTTTTAGGTATACATGAGCTGTTAATCTTATTTTTAGCATTTTTGCCTCTTCATCCACCTGATAGCTCTGCCTTCCACTGTTGCAGAGGGAGGGTATTTCACCAAACAAAACAGACACACCAGATCAAAATACCACCTCCCCAAGAAAACTTTGTTAGGTTCTCCCTTCCATGAACTACCACTGGCCTCTTAGAGTACATTCTCTTCACTTTCATTAGTCATTTCTACTTAATTTTTTTGTGCCTTCATGTCACAAAATAACCACATTGGGATTGATTCCTGCCCCATTAAGAACTGTATAAAAGCTGTAACACAGAGAGAGAAAATTACTTCAGTGTATATGGGCCTTCTGAATCCTTAGTTGCCTAAAATTTTTCATGTTCAGGTCTTCCCCATTTTAGAAAATCTTCACTTGAGTCTACTGTTCCCTCAAGCTAATGTCCTGTAGGTCTCTTCGTAGCCAAACTTTTTAGAAAAAGCTTTTTGCATGTGCTGCCTCTGCCTCTCTCACTGGCTTTTCTTAATGCCTTTAAGTTGTACTTAACATATTTGTCAGGTTACCAAATTATTGCCAAAACCAGCAGCTTTTCCTCACTCATCCTTCTTGACACTTCTTCAAATGGCATTGACATTGTTGACTGCAGGATACTTTCCCCCTCTTTAGTTTTTAGGACGGTACTCTCCTGATATTCCCCGTAACTTTGGCTACTTTTTCTCAGTCTCCATTTTTCAATTATCATCCATTTTCTATTCTCTTAACAGTTAAACTCTAACTTTTCCTGGCCCCTCTTCTTTCTACATAGTTCACTCTCATTGGTCTCATCAGACCCCATGGGTTCAACTATAATCTTTGTGCAATTGCCTCTCACACCTGTATTTCAAGATGTAGTTTTTCCTATGAACATCAATCCTACGTCACTGCCTACTGTCCATTTTGAACTGAATGTCTTTAAGGCACCTTAAATTCAACATGTCTCAAACTGAATTTATCTCTTCCTCCAAACCTACCTTATTTTATAACTTCCCTGTTTTTGTTCTGTGTACCACCATACTTCAGTCATTCTCCTTCACCACCTTGGGGTCGTTCTCTTCTCTTACTTTTTCTCACTTCACATATCTAATTATTTGTTATGCTTATTGATTTTACTTCCATAACATATCTTATATTTTCTTACCTTCTCACCATTCAGTCTAGTTCAGCCCTTTATCATCTCTCATCTAGAAAGGAAAAATGAGGGAAGGGAATAAACATTAAGTGCCTACCTTGTGCCAGACACTAAGATAAATGCTTTACCAGTATTGTCTCATTTGATCCTCAAAATACCTTGACGGGTAGGTGCTATTATGATCCCTATTTTATAGTTGAGGTAACTGAGCGGCAGGTGAAGAAACTTATTCAAACATTAGCTAAAGAGTTTCTGAGGTTATATATGAACTCAGGTTTTCCTGACATCAAGTCCAGCATTGTATCATCTAGCTGCTTCTATTGCATTGTTACAATAGCCTCATAATTGGTCTCCCTGCTGCCAGTCTCTCTGCTTGCCTATTCTGAGAGCAGCTAGGTGTTGCAGTGGCTAGAGCACTGGGCCTGAAGTCAGGAAGACTTGAGTTCAAATCTGGCCTGAGACACTTACTAGGTGTGTAACCCTGAGCAAATCACGTAACAGTTTGCCCCAGTTTCCTCATCTGTAAAATGAGCTGGAGAAGGAAATAGCAAACCTCTCCACTGTCTTTTCCAAGAAACCCTGCCAAAAGGGGTCACGAAGAGTCAGACATGACGAAAACGATGAAACAGCATCTTCATTCTGTCCTTCACATAGCTTCCAAAGTGATATCCCTACAGTACTGGGGATATCACTTGTCACTCCCATACATAAAGATAAAATAGCTCCCTGCTACCTCTTGAAGAATAAAATGCAATCTTCTCTATTTGACATTAAAGTACTTTACAAGTTGTCTCTATCCTACTTTTCTAGGTTTATTAAAATACCCCATCACATCTCTTTGTTCTGTCCAAATAGCCCTCTTGCTGTTCCTCCTATTTGCCGTTTCACTATTGTGCATTCACTATATAGTGCAATTACATAGTCTGTCCTGTGTTCCTAGAATACATCCTTCTCTCACTTCTACCACTTAAAATTCTCAGTTACCTTCAGAGCTCAGCTCAAGGGCCTTTTCTTACATGAGACCTTTCAAAAGCTCCCTCCCACCAGCTGCTAGTCTCCCTGACATTTCGTTATTTTATTTCTATACACATACATATGCACACGATACACACACATTTAGAAATATATAAATAGATATAAGAAATATATGTAAGTATATATTTATACAAGTATATATAAAAATACATACATACACATACACACATATTTCTTATATTTGTGTTTGCCATTTCCTTCTCCAGCTCATTTTGTAAGCCCTCTGAGGACAGAAACTATCTTTTTTGTCTTTGTATCCCCAACACCTGGCACAGTGTCTGGTTGGTGTGTGGTAGGTTTTTATTTAATAGTAATTAATTCATTGATTCTTTGTATTGCCCCCACACTTTTCTTTCCTTTGATCATTGTGATCATTTGCTTTATATCATATATTATGTATATATATATATATATGTATATACATAGTAGTTAAATACAAGGTTCTTTGGTGGGGAGGGCACTGGCAGCTGGGAGTAACAGAAAAGGCTTCATGCAGAAGGTGGTTCTATCAGAGGAAGTCTGCAAAAGCTGCCTGCAGACAAAGCAGAACCAGGAGACTGAAAATAGTGATGGGAATGAGTTTAGAAATATTTGGGGCGGAGTTCAGGCACTTGAAGGGAGAACTAGAAAAGAAGCAGAGTCCAAAGTATTGTGTCATTTCCTTGATGGTCAGGTAAGGGTGGGATTCAGGAAGACATAGACTCAAATCCTGCCTCAGATACTTCATAGATGGGTAACCATACTTCTTTATTAACTTCTCTGCGTCTCAGTTTTTCATCTTTAACATGAGGAGTTGATTATTTCTGAGGGTCCCTTCCAGCTCACAATCTGTGGTCCTGAGACCTTTTTTTCCAGGCTGTAATGCAAATTAAGAACTAGATGAAAAACTCAATGCACCCAAGAGAGACAGGTCGTTAGGCACATTTAAATTGGGGTGTTCTTCATCCTGATAAAACATTGCAGTGCCTTTTCAAGTTGAATTAAGCTGACTTTACATGCAAGTATCCTGATTACATTCCTAAACTATATAATTTGCATCCACATCCCTTTACATTGTAGATGAATTACATCTGTGTATTTTTTTTTTAAACTGCAGCATATAAGACGGAAGTGATTTGTCTAGTGAGAGGAGAAACCATTGGAAAATTGTGAGTGAGGAGAGAAAGCTGAGTCTAGCTCTACATTTAAAAAAATAAATTCTGAATACTTCACATAATCATGAGATTCTGACTTAGAGATTATTTGATTATGTCTTTATAAAAGATCTTGTATTTCACTACAAAGCCACGTAACATGGGCAGTGTTCATAGTGTAATGGGTCAATGGCTGTCATTGACCTCAGTGGCTATCTAGCCTAGCCATAATTTTACAGGTGAGAAAATTGATACTCAGGGCTGTTAAGTAACTTTTCAGGGTAAACATCCTATGTAGAATTTGAACCCAAGACCTCTAACTCTCCAGAGCCAGGGTCCTGTGAGTATAAATGAAATTTGAAAAATGTAATCTGTGAAAAAAGAATTGCCTTTATTCCCCATCTTTTAAAATGGGTATAGTTGTATGTATGTATGTATAAATAAAATATCTGATATATACCCCATACACTACTTCACAAGGTTGTTCAATATGTCCCACATATTGTGACACACAAGGATGAAATGAGTGTACAGAATGAAACAATCTCCTGTTCTTCATGAGCTTCCATTCTAATGAGGGCAGGGGACACACAAGTATGTGAGTATGTATTAATGTATCTGTGTATTTAAAAATATTCTGAGAAAGGAGCCATATACATATATATTGCCAATATGTAAAAATAAATAAAACATGCACATAATCAAATATAAAAACATACATACATACAATAGCAGTTATAAGTATCAGAAAAAGCTTCATGCATAAGATGGTGCTGAAGACTGCATCTTAAAGGAAGAGAAAGACTGAGCAGAGGTCAGGAGGGAGGAGTGCATGCCAGGAATTAGGGGTAGCTACTACAAAGGCCTGTACAGAATTGGCAAGTGGAGGGTGCCATGAGGGAGAAACAGAGAAGGTCCATTTAGCTGGAGTGGGGAATACAGGAGTAGAGAATAAGGAAAATCTTTTTGAAAGTTTTAAGTGCTGTATAAATATGAGCTGTTAACGCAATGAGGATGATACTCTTAGGAAGTCAGATCACTCTTAAAGCAGAGACTTTTCATTCCATTTAATGTATTTTTAGATCTTATAGTAAGAGAGGGGACTTTTGAGCTATTTTTGTTTTAAAAAAAAATGAAGTCAATACCTGCATCTGTAAATTTGTCATTTTTGCAGTTATATCATATACAACTCAGCTCCAGTGGACTACTATTTCAATATGAAATCTTATTCCTGGTCTTATTCTTATCATTTTTCTTCTTTCAAAATAATTAAAGTTTTCTTCCTGGTTGCCTATTTTCCCAGAAAAATGCTTAATAAGAAGTTAATGTATTAAAGTAGTAAGGGAAGAATTTGTTATTTTAAGTTGCTTTTATCAATATGAAATAACTAAGACAAATTTTTACTGTTGGAATGCTTCTTGCTATCCAATTCCTACTTGACTGAATTCCTGACACTTATATCAGAGTTCTGTTCTGTTTAGAGAATTGATTGCAGCAGACCAGCTTTATATAATGGAATGTTGATCATGTGTCAGTCTAAGGCAGAAGATTTTAAGCTTTTTTTCTGTCATAGATCTCTCAGGCAATCGGGTGAAGCCTATGGATCCCTTCTCAGAATAATGTTTTTAAATGCATAGAATAAAATACCTAGAATTACAAAGGAAACTAATAACAAATCTTTGTGTGTGTGGTGTGTGTGTGTGTGTGTGTGTGTGTGTGTGTGTGTGCATGCACACTTTTTGAAGCTCACGTACTTCAGGTTAAAGAACCTTGGGTCTAAGAGATCTTTGTATTTATGTGGTAGTTTAACACATAAAGGTGAATTGTAACCAAATCTGGTTTTCAATGTAAGCCCAGTCTGTGAGTTTTACCAATCCTTAAAAGCTAATGTGCTAATAAGTTGCAACTAATTTGTTACTCCTTTGAAGTGACTTTCTGGAGTAGTATAGAATATAATGGCCAAGTATAGTACTTCTGTCAGTACCACTTTGTAGAGAAGCAGTGAACCTCATATAATTTCTGATTTACAACAGAAGTGGAGCATTCAGTTAATTGAATACATGTATACTGTTAATTATTTTGTTGTGGCTAATTGATAGTCTCAGTGATCATGTTGTGCAGCTGTGCAGCCCATAAATGCAATATTACTTTGCCAGTTCATATTTTAGCAGTGAATACTTTAATGTAATTTGTTATCTCTTACATAGGTGTTTCTTAAGCTTTCTTTTGGACGATATTTGCATCATTTAAAATCTTAATACAAATGTTATTTGCCAGTTATTTGATTCTTGTACATTAATTTTGTATACCTCTAGTCCCACCTGCTTTTTGTACCTCTATGGAGAATGCTATTGTTTTTATTATTTCATCTTCCCATTTAAGTAGTGATGTGTTTCTTCATGCCTTTGATGTATTAACCATGTCATTATGAAAGATGAAACACATCTCACAGTTATTGTCTGTGTTTCAGATCTGTTCTTAAGTTTGGTGGGGGCAAGAGGGAAGAGGAAAAATAATCATTTGGATGTTCTGTTTTAGATTAGCATGTGAATAATCTGCTTTATCCAAAATATGACACTATGAAAATGGAGAAAATGCTTCTTTTTTCTAATTTAATAGTATTTAAATTTAGTAAAATTTTAAATTTAAAGAAACTACCTTAGATGGAGCGAGTTAGTTGAAATCTAACAAGGTTGTCCAGAAGACAAAATCTGTGCCTTAACACTTCTTGTATTCAAATATGAAATACTGAGAAATAATGACATCATTTTCATTGATTGTGATGTTGTTGTATTCAGAAAAAAACATACTATGTACTTTTGGTTAGCCGTATGCCTTAAAGCATCTAACTGCTAAGAAGATTGAGCTATCATGTTGGGAACTTGCAATTGTGATAACACATTAGAGGAAACAGAGGTAAAGGTAAAGTTCCTATTAGAAAAATGTGCAGTTTTTAACCCTAATTAGAGAAATTTGAGTCAACCAGACAGTGTTCTGGTTTTGGTTTCTTAAAATTAATTTAATTTTATTTTCATTTGTTAAAGTCTTTAGTGTTCCATGTTCAGGCTTAGATAAAAATAATCTACATTCTTTAACCAAATCAAATTATCTGTCTTTTATGCCTAGTCAATGTATATAGCCTTGAAAAGAAGGAATGATTGGGGGCAGCGCACAGCCCTGGAGTCAGGAGGATCTGAGTTCAAATTCGGACACAGACATTAAACACTTGCTAGCTGTGTGACTCTGGGCAAGTTACTTAACCCCAAAAAACCCACCAAAATCACTTAAACAACCCCCCCAGCCCCTTCCTCCCCAATAATGAATTTTGGTTAAAAAAAGGCAAAAATCAATTTTATGTGCATATGTAAATATGTACATTTCTATGCAATTATATATAGATATGCACATATACACATACACACATACATAAAATCCTCTTCAGAATGCTATCACATTTTTTAAAGGTGTTAATGTGGTAGTTTCTTTTTCTTTTTGAAAAAAAATCCAAATTCTGCTTTACTGTCTGTTTTAATTTCAACATTAAAAATAGCAGTCACATCCTGACTAAATCAATTGTTTGTAGTCTAGTGAATTTCCATAATATTGTTTACCATTCCATTTTGTTCCTTAGGTTGAGTTACACTCATCTTCTTCTACAGCAGTGTGCTTCTTATAAATATAAATATCTTAAGTTTAAAGTTACCTACTGTCACTTTCTTCCCCCAATATTGTATTGTTTTTAAAGAAATAGACTGAAGTATAGCTGCCATAGTCTTTGTTTTCATATTCTTTACCGCACATACATAGAATCATATTCTTGGGTATGGGTGTGTGTACACACAGGTGCCCATAAGCTTACTTCTATGTATGCATACACCCACTCTTTGGATCTTAGAATATTGATTCTTGTGTTGGATTCATATGATAGCTTTATGATCTTTTCACATGTTTTTGTGTTGTCTGATGTTGAGGGTAGCATTCTCTTTGGTCTTTATTATGCATAGCTGACCTTTGAAGTATATTGCTTTTAAATTTTTCAAGGAGTAGATCTTAGGAAAGTGAATGAGGTTCTTTCTATACATCCTTTATGTTCCAATGTACTATTCAAATTATAGTTTATTGGCTGGCTAAGTGCCATCTGTAGGATCAAACAATACATTTACAGTATTGAATGATATCACCTAAAGCTTTCTGAATTACTGTGAGCATTATGAATATTTATAATGGAATGCTCATTACATTTTCTCTTTGCATTTTCTTACTTTGCTACATAATTATGTATGAACAAAAGAAATGTTGTTTAGTTTGGAACTGTTTTAGTGGCCATGGTGGGTAATCTCAGATGTCTAATGAAGTTGCAGAGAGGGAAGCAGAATACATTAAGGGTTTGGTAGAAGAAATAACAACTCAGGTTGTTATAACTAAATCCTCTTTTACTATTAAGATAATTACAAAATTGTCCACTCATAGATTCTATACTAGCCTACTTCTTCCATTTGGTTATTGAAAGGATTGGGAGGGTAACCCTGGATATGTGATTCCTGTTGGCAGCCAAAGACTCATTATTTTTATAATCTGAAGGTAATTCTTTTGTCATGAGGAAAATTTCCTTCTATACCAGAAAAGGAAAGAAGGGTCAATCATATTAATAGTAATTATTAAATCATTCATTCAATAAATGTATAATCCTCTATCTTCTAATTGAATATATTTGGGGATGTGGAGGCTACTGCTTTACATGAAAACAGGTATTGGTAGATATTAATATATTTGTTACATCTGGTTTGATTTTCTTCTTGGCAGCGTGGCAAGATTGCTTGGTCTTTTGTATTATGTAACTAATTCTGTATAAATATATGTGTATGTTTATGTACTTTTATATATTTATATTATCTCAGTTTTATAAACTTTCCTTTGAAATCTTCTAATCATACCATAAAAACACAATAATATTTAAGTATTTCCCTAATTAAGTGGCTCCTTTAAGTTTAAATAAACAAGCATTTTCCCTATTGCCTTCTATGGTTAATATTAGGAAAGATATTGCTAAACTATTTCTCAGTAATTTCTTTTTAAAAATCATATATCGTAATATGGTTTATAAATTTTTATTTTACATGCTTCAGGACCTAGAAATCCAGGTAAGTTGTGAAATAAAGACCTGCAATGTACATAAATGGGTTCAAAACATGGGCATTTACATCATCTTTTTTTTTTTTTTTTTTGGCTGGGCAGTGGGGTTAAGTGACTTGCCCATGGTTACACAGCTAGTAAGTGTTATGTGTCTGAGGCTAGATTTGAACTCAGGTCCTCCTGACTCCAGGACCACTATCCACTGCACTACCTAGCTGCTCCCATTTACATCATCTTGAGAAACCTATGTCTGTGTATCATGGGGAGGAAATCTATTCAGTCAGCAAGTATTTATTAAATGCCTGTCATTTGCCAGGCACTATGCTAATCTCTGGGGATACCAAAAAAAAAAAAAAGGCAAAATGCAATGTCAGAGAAACTTTTAATTTTATTTTTAAATTAAAATTGACAGGAAGTATTAAACATTGATTTGATTGTCTTCTTGGTTTAAGCTAATGTTATGCTTTTCCTCAAAGACAAAAATGGAATTAATGCATATTCTCTGCCCTTAAACAATTTGGGTCTAGTTAGAGAAAAGAAACAGGTACAAATGATTATTAGCTAGTGGTTAGCATGTAGGAATTCTTTCTTTGGACGATATGAGTTTGAGTTAATCCTTGAAAAGTGAGACTAGATAAGTCATTTCAAGCTAACGGAACAGCATAAGCAAAAATGAGGTAGGCAGGAAAGAATAAATTGTGTGCAACCAATGATATGGAACTCTAAAATATGGGACAGGAACTTGAGAGAAGGAACAGTGCCAGAAAATAACTACATTTAGAGGGTTGGAATGAAGAAACAAATCGAGAAGTGAAGGCTGGAGTATAACGCCCTATGGGGGAAAACAAAGATAGTACCATTGTCACAGACGGCAAGAGGCTATAAGGGTATGCAGACAAGGGGCTATTTTAAATGCCTTTTTGTATAAAGATACTTTGCTTTGTTCTTTTTGCAGAGGTAGGACTCCTGGTCACTATCATCTAAGTAGCCATTTTTCACAGTGGTCATAGATGAATTTAAATGGACCATTTGCTGCATTAAGAATTTTCTTGTTGTTGGATATAAAATAAACCCACATAAATAATTAGCATTTTTATGTATTACTAACAAAGCCCAACAGCAGGAGATAGAAAGAGAAATTCCACTTAAAATCACTGTAGACATCACCAAATATTTGGGAGTCTACCTGCCAAAACCCAGGAACTATATGAACACAATTACAAAACATTTTTCACACAAATAAAGTCAGATCTAAATAATTGGAAAAACATCAGTTGCTCATGGGTAGGCCGAGCTAACATAACAGAAAAACCTGGAAAGACTTATATGAACTAATGTGGAGTGAAGTGAGCAGAACCAGGAGAACATTGTGCTCAGTAATAGCCACATTGTGTGATGACTAACTCTGATAGACTTATCTTTTCTCAGCAATGCAAGGATCTAAGTCAACTGCAAGAGACTCATGATGGAAAATGCTATCTACATCCAGAAAAAGTACTATGGAGTCTGAATGCAGATTGAAGCATATTATTTGCACTCTCTCTCCTTTTTTTTTCCTTTGGTTCATTCTCGTGGTTTCTCCCATTGGTTCTAATTCTTCTTTACAACATGAGTAATGTGAAAATAGGTTTAATATGAATGTATATGATAAGCCTATATCAATTTACATGCCATCTTGGGGTGGGGGGAGGGAGAGATGCGGAGAAAATTTGGAACTCAAAATCTTATGGAAATGAATGTTGAAAACTAAAAATCAAATAAATTTATTTTAAAAAAAAATAAAGTTACCAAAAAAAATTTTCTCGTTAAGAATTTGACAAGTATTTGAACATTTACCTTATGCAGGATGAAGTACTGTGCTGGATACTTCAAATTTTTTGTGTAAAAGCATTTTTAACCCCAAACTTGGATCTTTTGAGTCAGAAACTATAGTTTGAGAAAAAGTCACTAATATACTTTTCCATTTTTTAAGATCTTCAGAATAATTCATCATTCATGTACTTTAATTATTATACTTTTAAAAAATGTTGCAAGTATTTTGTTTTCATTCTTTTTGAAAATGAGATTTAACAAATCAGACTTGCAAAACTAATAGCTTTCCCAAAGTATTCAACTACCATCATTTCAGCAATTTGCTTTTGCTCTCTCTTCTATTTCCACCCTTATTCCCTGTAACTCTTTCTTAAAAGGACAGTTAACAGTATGAGGCAGGCAGTTTAATATCTGAATGTCTTCCCTGATTACTCATAAAGTTTGCAAAACATAGGATGCACATACAACATATAATATGTAGAAATCTTTTTATTCAAAAATGAACATTAGTGTAATTTATATTTTGAATAAAATGTAAGAATAAATGCTTAATAGTAATCCTTGAAGTGACTTTATTTCTAGAGGAGATAAAATAAAAGACAGTGTGCCTAGTGCTATAATCTGGCATTTCCAAGTAAGTTGGGACAAAGTAGGACACAGCTGTTAGGGGAAAAAAAAACAATGCAGACTCATTCTTTACATTTAATACAGCAATCATCTTCCTATTAATGTTTTTCTGAGGCAATGACCTAATAGACTGCAGAATCTTTAACTGTGTATATTTATTTCTTGGAACTTTTATTTGACTTTTACTTTGCTGTTGCTGCTTTTTCTTAAGATGATGTTTTCTTCATTTCTTTTTTTAGGCTAAGCAGCTGGAAGAGAAAGACAGAGTGCTAAAGAAACAGGATGCTTTCTACAAAGAGCAGCTGGCTAGACTGGAAGAGCGGGTATGACCATTTAAATTATCATTATTTTGTAATTTAAATAGATAACTTTGGGATACTTAATACTTTGATACTTGGAAAACATTTGTAATTTCATCAATGTGGGCATTCCCTCCATTGACACAGATCTCAGACCCTTGAGAATTGCCATGGTCTAAAATTCATCATCTGAAAGACTCTTGATCTTCTCAAGTTGAGTCTCTTTGCACTTAATTAGGTTTATCCTTGGAAGACAGACACTTAGTCTGATAATATCTGTTAGAGTGTGTTCTCTCCTGAAGAACTAGAGATACTAGTTTGTGATAAGGTATTGTAGTAGGACTTTATTGAAGGAATTCTTGGATAGATTATTTTCAAATTAAATAATCTGAACATAGAAACTAGGTTAATCTATAATAACTACTCGATAAAAACAAAACTAAACTGATAAACAAAAAGCACAACTTTTTGGTGAGGAAGTGAGGCATCTGAAGATAATGGTAAAATCATTTCTTCTTTTCTAAAGAATGGCATTGCTGTTTCCATAATTTCCTCTGTAAGCATAAAGTTCACAGTGGAGCATTTTATGTTATAGCTATACCAATGATTCCATTGATATATGGAACTTTCACCTGGGGAAACTCTCTCTACCAGTGCAACTGTTTGCCTTGAGTGGTGATTGATATGTGTTTTGCCAGGGTCACATAGCCAATATAACTTGATACCAATAACTTGAACCCAGCTCCAAGGCCAGCTCTGTTCTGTACCATGCTGCCACTCTTATCACACATTCTTAAAAAAAAAAGTTTCTCTTACGCATTTAAAATCACATGGCCTCTGACTCATTTAATGTCATTGTTAGAAGGCAGCAAATAACTCTTATTGGACAGTGAAAAAGTAGAAAGCAAGTAGATTTTATTCAGTAGGTAGCAGATAGTGGTCATAATTGTGTTGGTATTTCTTTGTATTCTCAGCTCTTAGCACAAGGCTTGGTAAACAGCAAGCACTTAAAATGCTTGGTGACTATTGATTAATGATTGTATGGCCAGAAATATTTTGAAAAGGCAATGTAGTATAATGTGAAAAGAAATGGATTAATTAATCTTAGCTCCTTCACATACTGACTGTTACTATGCATGAACAAGTCAGGATAGCTTTTCTGAACCTGATAGTATTTGTAGAGTGTTTTGCCCAGTGTCTGGCACAAAGTCAGTGCTGGTAAATGCACATTCCTCTCCCCTTCTTCTCTCTTTCCCCTTCCTCATCTGTACAATGTAGTTGGGATCACTATGTATTTCTCTCCCCAGAAGAAAATATTTCATAGGCTTCTTAGGAAGAGAAAGTACTTTGTTAACTTTTGAAGGGTATATAAATGTTTGTAGTTGTTATCATCCAGTATTCTAACACAGAAACTAATCAAGGTTATATAAATGATGACTCTCCCCACAAAAGCCTTAACGTAAAATCTATGAAACATTTATTAAATTCACTGTGTTAAGATAGAATTTCACAAATGGACAGAAATGTAAAATTCACAAATGGACTTTTAGGAACACAAATTGTGGACTGCTTTTGTCATTGATACAGTTTTCTTTGTTTAATGCTTTTAAGTAAAATTTTCTCTTTCACTTAAATACATTGAAGTATTCTAATTGGCAAGAAATAAATACTAATGGAATGACATTAGAATGTCATATTCAACAGACATGTTGGACATAAGGGCTTAGTTAAAATATTCATAGTGTACTGAATGGTCTCAGACAGCACAGTGAGAAGCAACATTGAGTGGTACTGGTGGAGAAATGGATAACAATGTGGAGTTCCTGGTTATTCTGTTTTTATCTGCCTTATGGTCATCAGTATCCTTGGAGTTTGTTTTAAATTGTGCTAGAACTGATATATGCCCTTTGGAATAATGAACTGCTTCTGTGCTAACGACAAGAGGAGACAATTTAAGATATTAGATTATTTCCTTTTTAAGAAATTTATTATTATCTTCTCTATTTACATTTCTTGATGTAACCCTCTCCCCTCTCCTTCCCAAAGAAGGAATTTTAAAAGGAAAAAAATAAAATGTTCAACAGAACTAACATGTCAGACTTCTTTAATATTATATGCAATGCTTTTTCCACCCTTTAGCCCCTAACCTCTACAAAAAATCAAAAGAAGATGGCTTCTCCTATCACTTTTTTAAGACCAAGCTTGCTTGCAACGTTCAATTTTATTTTGTGTTTTTTTCCCTTTTATGTTGTAGTTATTGTGTATGTGTGTATATTGTTTTCCTAGTTAGGCTTACTTCATTTTTCATCAGTTCATATAAGTCTTTTCATGCTTTTCTGTATTCATCACTTCTTATAATGAAGTAATATTCTATTGCATTTATATACTACAATTTGTTTAGCTATTCCCCTACTAATAGACACCTACTTTGTTTCCAGTTCTTTGCTGACACAAAAAGTGCTACTATATGAGTCATTTCTTTTATCATTGACCTCTTTTAATAGAGATGATTTTAATATTAGGATATTTGTAGTGATATTATTTGGGTGTTATTAAACTATTTCTAAATTTTTATTTGCTTTCACAATTTCAATATCTTTCTCTCTGCTCCATTCCCTGCCATTGTCCCTTGAGATTTAAGCATTGAATAATTGATTCTTTCAGTCAATAAACATTGATTAAATATGTCCTGGTTGTAGAAAATCTTATTCATTGTTGGAGAAAACTTAAAAGTTTAGATAAAGTAATTCATGTAACTTATCATCTAGTACAAGGAAAAGACAAATCCAGGGCAAAAGGCACTTCACAAAGGATCATATAATGATTACTTTGGTGAATTATAAGAATCAAGTGCTTTGCGAAGCCCAAGTAGGAAAGCTGTAGTGACAAGGAGAGTGGATCATGATGGCTCTAAGGAGGTAACATTTCATGGGGATTTAAATCATAAGTGGGTTCTTGCAACTTTGTCTCACTTAAATCCAATTTACACACAAATCAAAAGACGTCACCCATACCATTTTACCAATCTCAAAGGCCTGTGGCAACAGGCAAGTGATGAAATAGCAGGGGCGGATACATTGGGAGCTGTAGTCACAGAGGTGGCATAGGCCATAGGGTTGTTTTCTCACTGGAAGGAGCAGTGGGATTTGGCAGCCCCCTGTGTGTCTGAGCAGCCTTTTAAGGATTGCACTGCTTACCTCCTTGGTGTGAGGAATAGGTTAGAAAAGGTTCCCTAAACCTGCTTACCTAACCCAACCTTGATCTGAGTACAGCAGGAGGTGGGGAATCCCACTCTGCAGTTGAAACATAAAAAAATTTACAAAACTGTCTCTAAAGACGATTCCTCTCACCATTGGCTTATGGAATGCGCATACACTTATAGACCCGAAAGATGAACAGCTCTTGTTGCAAGAGAATTCAGTAAGTATCACATTCAAATAGCATCCCTAAGTGAAACAAGGCTGGCAAATGAAGGCCAGCTTACTAAAGTTGGAGCTGAATACACATTTTTCTGGAGTCGCCACAGTGATGGGGAGCTCTGTAAAGTTAGCATAGGTTTTGTGATCAAAACTAATCTACTCAACAAGCTTGTATGCCTACCAAAAGAAGTGAATGAATGACAGGCTCATGACAGTGTGATTGCCACTTGCAGGAAAACATCATGCTGCCATCATCAGTGCCTATGCTCCTATCATGATGAACCTTTATGAGGTTAAACAAAAATTTTATGAAGACCTGCAGACCCTTATCATCAGTGTGCCAAAAGAGGACAAACTTGTAATTCTTAGTGCCTTTAGTGCTAGGGTAGGCTTAAACTACCATACTTAACAGGAAGTCCTAGGAAGGAATGGAGTTGGAAACAGCAACAGCAATGATCACTTAACTACTGAAGACTTTTGCATCTCATAACCTTCACCAACACTTACCCAAATGCAATAAAACTTTGTGGATGTTTCTTCACAGCAAACATTGACATTTAATAGACTATGTCATTGTAAGGAAAAGAGACAGAGGATGTGAGAATGATGAAGGCAATGTGTGGCACAGAGTGCTGGACTGATCATGGACTTATTCTCTCCAAGCTGAATATTCACATTCAACAAAAGCAGCATCCCTAAGGCAAAATGACTACCAGAAAAATTAATGTCAACAGATCAGAACTCTTCTCTGAGAGGGAACAGTTAGTTTGTTGCTAACTTGGAGGGAAAGTTGAACAAACACACAGTTGGCAAAGGTGGAGCAGAAAAGGAGTGGACAGTTTTCAGAGATTTGGTGTATAGCACTGCATTTGCTCAGCTGGGTCAGAACACTGGCAAACGCTAGCAAACTGGTTTGATGAAAATGATTGGGAAATTCATAAGCTGATAAATGAAAAAGGAGAACTCTACAGGGTTTACCTGCAGGATAGTTCATCCAGCTCTAAGAAGGCAGCATTTAATTCCATTAAAAATAAAGTACAAGCAAAGCTTAGAGAGATGCAGTATTCTTGGCTCAGTAAGAGGGCAGGTGAAATTCAGTTTTATGCTGGTAGTAGAAATCCAAAGCACTTTTATGATGCTCTGAAGGCTATTTATAGGCAAAAGACCTATGGTGCATCTCAGCTACTCACTGTTGATGGAGCTACATTCATTAGTGATAAGGACATGATCCTAGAGAGATGGGCTGAACACTTCCATAGTGTTCTCAACAGACTATCATCAATCAATGCTGAGGCCATTTGACTGTCATGACTGAATGACTGAAGTCATTCCTTCCTTAGCTGAAGTTCCAACTGAAGAAAAGGTTTTGAATGCCTTTAGGCTCCTTTCTTGTGGCAAAGCACCTGGTGCTGATTCTGTTCCGGCTGAGATTTACAAGGTGGGGGGTCCACTGCTCATACATAAGTTGACTGAAATTTTCCGGGTTATATGGGAAGAGGAGGTTATCCCCCAGGAGTTTAAGGATGCCTCCATTGTCCATCTCTGTAAAGGTAAAGGAAATAGATTGTCCTATGACAATCACAGGGGTGTCTCTCTCTTAGTCATTGCTGGCTAGATTCTTGCCACAGTGCTCCTTAATAGGCTGATCCTTCACCTTGAAGATGGTCACGTACCTGAGAGCCAGCGTGGCTTCAGAAACGGCCAAGGAACAGTCAGTGTGGTGTTTGCTGCACACAACTGCCGACAACTTCAGGAGAAATGCCAGGAGCAGAACACAAAGTTTGTAGATCTGACGAAGGCCTTTGATAGTCAGTCATGAGGGCTGATGGAAAATTATGTCAAAATTTGGTTGCTCAGAAAAATTCATCAGTACTGTATGTCAGTTTCATGACGGCATGCTTACCCAGGTTCAGGATAATGGACAATGCTCTCATTCCCAGTCACCAGTGGAGTGGAACAAGACTGTGTGCTTGCTCCCGTGCTTTTTAGCATGATGTTTTCAGCCATGTCGTTACATAGCTTTCAATGAGGATGAACATGGCATCAAGGTCAGCTACTGCACTGGTGGTAAATTCTTCAACTTGTAAAGGCTGCAACCCAAGACCAAAGTGAAGGTAGTGTTGGTGCATGATTTTCTGATTGTGCACTCAGTGCAGCCTATGAAGCTGAGATGCAGCAAAGTATGGATTGATTCTTTGCAGCTTGTGCTAATTTTGGCCTAATAATAAACACCAATAACAGGTGTTCCATCAGCTGTCACCACACCATCCATATGTGGAAGCATCAGTTATAGCAAATGGAGAAGTTTTGAATGCTATGGATAAGTTCACTTATCTTGGTAGTGTACTTTCCAGGGATGTACACATTGATAATGAGGTTGATGCATACATTGCCAGAGCTCACACAGTGTTTGGGAAGCTCCTGAAGGAAAGCATAGGAGAGAAGAGGTATTAGACTGACTGCCAGCCTGAAGGTCTACAGAGCCATTGCGCTGACCTCATTTTTGTATGCCTGTGAAACCTGGACAGTATACCAGTGCCATACTAAATCTTTTCCATTTGAATTGTCTTAAGAAGATCCTGAAGGTCACCTGGCAGGATTAGATACCAGCCACTGAGGTCCTTTCTTGAACTAAACCACCAAGCATTCAAACTCTGTTTCAGAGAGTGCAACTCCAATGGGCTGGACACATTGTTTGAATGCAAAACTTATGCTTGCCAAAAAGACTGCTTTATGGAGAATTCACACAAGGTAAACATTCACATGGTGGTCAGAAGAAGCAATACAAGGATACTCTCAACGTCTCTCTTAAGAACTTCAGAATTGATTGTGTGTCATGGGAGACACTGGCACAGGACTGTTCAACATGGCGTGTCCACATTAGAGAAGGTGCTATACTCTATGAGCAAAGCAGAATTGAAATAGCTCAAGAGCAACACAAGATGTGCAAGCTTAGGGAATCCACCCCAAATGTTCACACAGACTATTACTACCCGAACTGTGGTAGAACATTCCAAGCTCGTGTTGGTCTGATCAGCCACAGTTGGACACACTGAAACTTGACTCTAGCATAGGGGTGTCATTAACTCTTTGAGAACGTAGGGCAACAACCGACCAACAGCCAACCAACAGCCAACTTGGGATTCAACAGGCTTAAAGGGGGAGAGAGATCCTTCTAGATGCAGAGAACAGCATCATCATGGTAGCCGTCCATGGAGTAGAACAATTTGAGAATAAGGCTAGAAAAAGAGAACGGCGTTTGAATTGGGAGTGCCTTGAACTTTACTCAGTAGGTAACATTCAACTGCTAAACATTTTTTTTTAGCTAAAGAGTGACACACACAGAACTGTGCCTAAACATTCGTAAGCAGCTACTGTGAAGGATTACTTAGCAGTAGGAAGAGAGTAAAGAACAGATTAACTTTGTAGTAGGCTGTTGTATTAGACAGCTAGATAGAACTTCAGGCCTGCATCAGGAGGACCGGAATTTGAATCTAGGCTCTGATGTTTACTATCTGCGTGACCGTGGGAAAGTCATTGACCACATTAGCTCCCCAGGCAACTCTCTGAGATTATACTTTGCAGAACATTTTTGATCTGCAATGGTGGAAGGAGTTTCTTCCCTGGGACCTTCCTACTCCATTGAAATCACAGGTCAAAAAAAAAAAGTTTTAACTAGAACGAGTTATAACTAGAAGCAGTGAGAAGTATGGAAGAATACCAGGATCATACCTTCTCCTTAATAATCACAGTTATCACTTTCATTAATAGTTAGTATTTCTTACTAATATAAAATAAACAAGTTTTAAACCAGTTTTTCTTAAACTTCTTTTTGCTCATGAAATAATATTCCTTATATTAGGGAATTGTGGATCATTGAACATTTAAACTGGCTACAAAGAAATGTTCCAGAGCAGTCTTCAGACCCATAATGTAGGTATCAGGAGTCCCTCCTTATCGCTTCACCCTCTTTTTTCTGTACTTCCTCAGGATTCACTGCAGAGAAGGGTGCTGTGCACCTCTGTGGGCAAAATCGCTACTGTGACCTTCCTGGCCCTTGGAAAAGGTCAGGGATCTTTTGATACATCCCACAAAATTGGCCGCACACCTTTTAAGTGCGCTAAGAGTAGATTGTGTTGTGTTGAAAAGAACCCTGAACCCACATCAGATATTCTTTGGATCTATTCTCAGCGTCATTATTTATTAGCTTTAAGACCTTGGACAGCTTCTCTGAGTCTCAGTTTCCATAAAAATGAAGGTAATAGTTCCAATAATGAATACCAAAAATGCCTTATTTTCAAGGCTGCCTGTCTATCAAAGTTATTATGAAATTCTAAAGATATGTGCAAAGGGGCTTTACTGGATCTCAGAGCTAGAAGAAGCCTTGGAGGTTCTCTAACCCAGTTTATACCTAAATAGGAATGCATTGTAAATGGTCATCCAGTGATGGGGAATTCAACACTTTTTAAGGCATTTTGTTCCACTTTTGGATAACTCTAATTGTTAAGAAATATTTCTGTATGCAGTATTATGCTGACCTCTGCCTTGCTACAGCTTCCAACCATTCCCTTCAGAGGCTAACCAAAATAACTGGGTAAAATAAAATACAGATTTGAAGACTCTTCTTAGAAAGAGCTAACTTTCTTCAAAGATATGCTAATGTTGACATCAAGAGAGCTATAAAACTAGGTGACATTTGTTCACCTAACTTGTATGTCAGTGTTAAGGAAGATATTAAAGATATTCTGTGTAAAGTCTGAACAACAAAGTGTTTCCTTTTTTTGTGGTTTTTCAAATGTGTTCTTTTTCGCAAATGAAATCCTAAATCCACAATATTTAAAACACTGCAAATTCTTCTTGGTGAGAGAAACCCCATTGCTATGTGAAAGGAACTTTGGATGAAAATTTTCATTCCCCCCCTGAACTACAGATGAAAAATGAACTAAGCCTAGAATTGAGGAAGAAAAGATTAGGCAGATTTGTATTTGAAAAATTTCAAAACACTTTTGAAAATTGTGGCAAGCAGTAAAAATGTCATCTTTTTCTATTAATAAGTATTAAGTATTATTAAATCTCATCATATAACATTTTAATGGTGGATGACATATCCTAATTTAATTGATTTCATTCATTGATCTTAATTATTAACATTTCTGCAAATCTGCTTTCTGTTTTTAGCATTATTTTTGAGTTGTCTGAGTTAAGTTTTGACCAGTTAGGATTGACCCAGAATGAAATAAACATTTGATGTACATCTAGGTCATTATAATATGCATATTCTGAGATTCATGTTGAAGAAATGAAGAAGAGGATTTGACTACATAATGATAACACCAAAAGCCAACTAAATGCTTATATTAATTCTATAGATCTCTATTAATTTTGTCTTTTTGTCATTCACTGAGTCCATATTTTTCATTTTGTAGATAAGGAAACTGAAGTCTACAAAGCAGGAGTACTTAAGCATTTTTGTGGCATAGACCTATTTGGCAGTAATATTTTTCATAATTGAAGAAAATGCTAAATTTTTGTTAGAGGATAGTATAAAACAAAGTTGTAATTTTTTTCCCCATCCAACTTCATGGACCCCTTATATTCTGTTTACAGACCCTTTGAAGATCTATGGACTACATGTGTTTAGAACCCCTGCTCTGTTGCCTTTATAGAAATTCAGTGGATGAAAATCAGACAGAAAGAGAAAAAAGAGTCTTATCCTCAGTGCATCATAAAGACCAATGTGAAGATTCCTTATGATTTGAGTAGTTTAGGAGCCAGAGAACTGAAAATGGAGTTACAACATTTAGCTTAACAGTAATGTGTGGCATGTGTTATTTTTACTTTCAAACTCCCGTTGACTCTAGCAGATGTTTGCAAATTAACAGCCTGCATTCTGTAGAGTTAAGGAGCATGCATATTGGTGCAGGCCTGACCGAGGGCACACAGGAGGAACTTGGATAAAGATATTGTCATTATGAAGAAATGCATGGTACTAGCCTATCACCTACAGGGAGAAATGCTAATGAAATTCTAACATCATGTTTACATCAAATGAGCAGTTTCTATAAGCCTCTCACTAGTGAGTAGGTGGCACATCTATCTGTTGTATCATAAAGTGTTGAGACTCGTCTCAATGATTAATTGCCTTTTTGATTGCTTGACTACTTTTTTTGTCAATTAGAAGCTTCATTTCTATGTTCTTTATGGCTTAGGAAAAAAACCCACAAAACAATGCCAACATTGATAATAAAAGAAAATGACAACAGAATAGATTATTGTCAGCACAGTGTGTGCCTTATGGGGAGAAATTATTATACATATTCACTACCAGATGAAGTCTGTCACTTATCAAGTATTGCAGTGAATGGAGTGAAGCAGTATCAGCCTTTTCAGGGAATTAATATAGGATTTGTTCTGTAATGGAGTACCAGGGGCAGGTGTGATACTAAAACAAACAATGCTATTCTTAAGGGGATAGCTGTTCATAAGTTTGATTTATAAGTTAAAATCTTTTTCTTTTTTTTTTTTTTGGTAGCCCCTGCTCCCTGATGGGATCCTAAATAGCTGCCAGCATTTTTAAGTCATATTGATAAAATATGGTCTCTAAATTATTGCATTCTCTTTAAAACAATATAATGGTTTTATTAAAAGACTTTTAAAAAAATCCTTCAGATAATGAATATTTAAAATATGGCAGGTAATCAGCTTTTAAAAAATCTACCAGATTGGACTTGTAAACAAATGTCATTCATTAGTGCAGAAGGGTGTATTCTTTTCTTGGCACCTGTGGAATTTATGTACATTTCTTTCCCGTTGATGTTGAAATAAGAGCAACTCCCTAGAGATTTCTGTACTTACAGAGAGCTATAGAAAGGAAGGTTGCTCAAGTCAGTGAATTTTGATGGTAAAGGCAATAAAAACCAATGTCACTTTTAACTGTCATGCCAGTCAGAGCAATCGAGAGAATAGTGAAAGAAACAGCTTCAAGCCATCACCTATATTATGCTCCATTCTTAATTTTAAGACCTCATAGTTAGGTCATATGTGCATTTAATTACATATAAGCAGAAAAAAAGTTTAATTGCCCTATAAAATAATATCTGCTTTTAATAAAATACATAAAATGTCATTCAGATTCAAGGATTAATCTACTAAAAAAGTCTATTCCATGTTTTCAAAAGCAGTATATGTAATTACCTTAACAGTGGCAATAAATCTGTGCCAGGCAATGTGGCATGGGGAATAGAGCAATAGGCTGCATCCAGTATTGACAACTCTTATGGGTACATTGGCTTTCCTGTTAAACTATCTGAATTTCTTAGTGGGAAATATTGATTGGATGGTCTGGAGATAACTATTTTTAGCTAGCATTTGGGACATCTAACTTACATATGTTTTTCTGGGGTTAGCTGTTAAAAGCATATCCTGTTAAAATGATCTTAACTGGAGCCAGTTTATTCTTCCATGTCTAAGTTTGGAGGAAGGATTTGCAAATCATAGGATCAGCACTTAATTTGGGGCTCTATTTACCATGTAGGCTGTCAAGAAGTATTACCTTAAGGTAAAATGAGAACACAGAGTACAAAGCTGTGAGCTGATGGCACACAGTACACCAGGTATTAAATAGCATTATCCATCCTGCTTGCTACAGTAAATAGGATTTCACTATTATGATGTGTCAGGGCTTTCAGTGAAATCAAATTTACAAGACACTAAACTGCCATCCTCTCTGCTGAGCGGCTTTATTCTGGGATCTTGCTTTCATATTAATCCTGTTGGTAGGAAATACTTGTACCAATTGTGCATGGAAATTATAATTTAATGATCTCTTCCCTTTCTCTATTCAGGGCTTAAAATGGACCACTGTGCTTTGCAATGATAGCCCCAGGCCTCTGAAAAAGAGATAATATACAGTTCAGCTTTAGAGTCAAGTATTGCCTTTTTGTGAGTGCTTGTAATGATCATAAGTACTAAGATGCCTATAATATGACTTTCGTGTTTTATACTTTCTCTACTCTTAACGTTTCCTTTACCTTTTGAAAGATAATATAAGGAAATAATTAGGTTTTCTTAACTGACGCTTTTTGGGTAATTGCATTCTATTTGCATAGGAGTGTGTAGGTAAGGTAGGATAGAAAGAGTTGTGAAACAGGATATCTTTAGTCTTTAAAGAATTCTACACAATTTGGATAGACTCGATAGTCTATCATATTTGAAAGACAAAGCAAGGGGCAGCTAGGTGGTGCAGTGGATAGAGCACTGGCCCTGAAGTCAGGAGAACCTGAGTTCAAATCCGGCCTCAGACCAAACACTTGACACTTACTATCTGTGTGACCCTGGGCAAGTCACTTAACCCCTACTGCCTTAAAAAAGAAAGAAAGAAAGAAAGAAAGAAAGAAAGAAAGAAAGAAAGAAAGAAAGAAAGAAAGAAAGAAAGAAAGACAAAGTGTTATTTCTTTTCTTGGATTTTTTGTCTCACTGTCAATAAGAATATTACTGCAGGAAATCATTTCCTCTGTTTGCATTTGGTCAAAGTCATTGTTTTCTTTGTAAAAGTCAATAATCCATGCATTCTTTTTAAAAATTGAATAATCATCATTTTGGTTCTTGGCTTCTCAAACATATATTACTTTCTACAGCATTCCATTGAAGTAGGCCAATTATTATGGATGTCCCTATTTTTTATACTCCAAAATACCTGAGACACAGCCTTGTTAATTTTTAAAATAAATTTGTGAATCTTAATTAAAAAAACATTCTTCATTCTCTGCATTGCATTTAAATTTCAACACAACTTTCCTCTGTAAGAGTGTTATCCTATTTCAAGACATTGGCAAGCGTCATATAAAGAGAGAGAATGAGAGATATAGAGAGAGACACATCTTTCATCATTATAGTCATTGTCAAATAATATTAAGATTCTATATCATTATCAGATAGTTGGTGCATTTACCAATTCTAGTTGCCATATAAAACAGATAAAATATGTTTCTGGTTTGACCAGTAGTAGTCTCATTAATAGAATATTCAAGATTTGATGAGAGGAAGTTAGATGCCTGCAGTAAATTAATAAGTAAAGAGGCTGTGATATGACAAAGCCAGGATCCTGTTGTCCCAAAGTTTAGGGAACCCTTTCCATGCTTCTGACAGGGCACTAGATTAACAACTAACTGTTGGAATCTCTTAGGAGATAACTAGTTGCATTTGCAACTCCAACTAGTAAGCCAAATAACAGATGTGTTAACTAACCATTAGCCTAAGTACTGAATGGGATGTGTGAGACAGACAGTCTCATTTCCCCTGCAGCCTTCTATTCACCAGACTGAGGGCAGGAAGAGGAGTTGTTGACAGTTTTAAGTCCCCAGGGGGAGGAGCACTCCTGTGGCTTCATGCCCCTTCCTGTTTAATATTTAAAATAATTATTTAATTTTGTTCAGACCATATTTAGGAGCCACTTCAATTTCTGAAGGGGGGAGGGTAGCATCATCGCAAAGCTGAAACCTCCTAAAAAGTGCCGTTGAAATTGATATATGGTGTTCTTTAGCTCTGGTCATGCTACCTACACAGCAAACTGAGCCTTCCTTGAGATTGAAGACTCAAATCAACAGCTTTTAGCATTCTAGTCAAAGCATCTTATACATTTGTGCCTATTAGTGTCTTCCCTTTATTTGTTAAAAAAAAATTCTATTTAAAAACTACTAAATTTAAGTAAATACGAAATCAGAATGCTTATTGAATTAAACAAAATCTTCATTACTTCCTTGTGCCGACAGGCTGATGAGCCTCTCCATACTTAGCTGGGCTGATTCTCGAACAGCAGATGGACTATGGGATCTATCACTGACGCATACTGACAGCCTTTATAGCTTGATGTAGAGCCTATCAATGGAATTGCCTTTTGAGAAGCTAGGCTTACCTCCATGTCACAGTGAAGCAGCAAAGTAGGACTTTGGGGTAGGAAACAAAATAAAAATAAACCATAACTCTTTTCAGGGCATATCTAGCAAATTAAGTTTAATGTAATAGTAGCTAGGTAGCTTTTTTTTATCCATTAACATGTCATTCAATACCTTACTGAAACCCTACTCTTTTTAGATTTTTTTATTCATATTCTGAATTTTAATTTAGTGTTAAAACTTTCCTAGGGCATCTACTTAATGTAGAATCCCCCCTGTGTGGACATCAGAAAAACAACTTCTAGGTACCTCTTTATTTCTTGATTCTTTTTAATTCAGAAAGTACATTTTCTTAGTCAAAGGGTTGGTGTTTTTTTTTTTTGTTTGTTTGTTTGTTTTGTTTTGTTTTAACTGATGAGGGTCCAGACTGGACTGTATGATCTTAAAGGGCCTGTCCATCTCAAAATCAGTAACACAATTTTCCCCTAGATTTGGAAGGGATCTATTTGGCCATCTAGTTCAGCCTGAATGTAATTGTCCAGGCTCTGCTTGAGCACCTTCAGCAAGAATTTCTGCCTTCATTCCACTTTTTAGATAGGTCTTAATTGTCAGCAAATTCTTCCTTATATCAAGGCTAAATTTGCCTCTGATACTTCTACCCATTGTTCTGAGTTTTGACTTCTTAGGCTAAGCAGAAATCATATAATTCTTTTTCCACATGATAGCCCTTCAAATACTTGATTCTCTAACCCCCACCTCCACCCCTTTTTTTTCTGGTTGACCTCTTCCTCTTAACTCCCCAACCCCCCACCAAATTTCCCATTTTCTTTCAAGAGATTGTCATAGAGGCAGCTAGGTGGCGCAGTGGATAGAGCACCGGCCCTGAAGTCAGGAGGACCTGAGTTCAAATCCGGCCTCAGACCAAACACTTGACACTTACTAGCTGTGTGACCCTGGGCAAGTCACTTAACCCCAATTGCCTAAAAAAAAAAGAGAGAGAGAGAGAGAGATTGTCATATGGCATGATTTTAAGACCTTTCACTTTCCTGGTTGTATTCCCCCTGAAAGAAATAATTTTATCAATGTCTTTCCTAAAGGGTAATTCCTCTATTTTGCACACTCTAATCAGGGTAGAATTTAGTGGAATGGTCACTGTGCAAGGCCTGGCCACTCTGTTGCTCTTAACTGTAGCCTGCGATGGCATTCAGTGTTTTGGCTGCTACGTCACACTTTTGATTCATACTGAGTTTGCAGTTCACCATCTTTTTTAGAGGAGCTGCTGTCTAACTGCACCCCTCCCCTGATCTCACTGTGTACTTGTGCGATTGATTTTTTGAACCAGGTAGAAGGTCATGCATTGATCTCTTTTAAGCTTCTTGAGTGCAGTGGCTGTTATATTTTTGTCTTTGTGTCCTGGCATGTGGTAGGTACTTAGTAAATGTTTATTGATTAATAAATTTTATTAGATTCACTCTCCAGTGTTTTAACTTGTCATGGTATTTGCTTGTAATTCTTATGAATGTAGCATGTATTATTTTGAATTTTTATTTGCATATTTTTGTACAAGATATTGTACTGCCTCCTGTACAGAATGTAATGAGAGCGTGTACTCTTTCTTCTCTCTTATCCAAACTACATCTTTCTCCCAGATCAGACTTATCTTAGTACTCTTTACTTAGTAGATATTCCATAAATGTTCACTGCGATTACTCTCTGATCAGAAGTAGAGAATTTTTCTGCTCTACGTGAGGTCTGGATCTTTTGTTTTCATTTTGAGACAATGCTTCTCCTATTTTTTATTTCTTTTCCTAGAGCCCAATTATAACTTGATCTACATATAGTGACTGTAGCATTAAGTAACCGGCTGTCAGACTAGTTGTACTTATCAACACTTTCAAATGATTTATTTTATAAATGCCTCTTAACATGCCAGTATTCTTAAAAGAATATTTTTGTACCCAATGAAAAAAATTATAGTCATGGTCAAAATGATGCATGAAGATAATAAATCTTGTACCATATGAGATAGATTGACAAGGGAAATTTATACACAGGACAACTTTGGGCTTTAGTTATGAAAGTGGTAGAAATGGAGAAAAGGAGAGAAAATGTGATAAATATTATGGAGAAGGAATTGAATGGACTATATATGGGAAATAAATGTGCGAGAGAAATCACAGATCAACAATGGCACAATGTTACAAGCCAGGCAAACCAAGATAGGTATAATGCTAACAATGATGACAAAGATAGAGCAGATTATGGAATGAAAAAGAAGGTTCTTAAGCCTCTAATGACATTTTTGGGTAACTTACTGTCACCACCACTTAGTAAGAGGATCTTCAAAAATCATATTCCTGAATCCATTGTCATTTCCTTACTGTATTTATGCATTAGTACCCCCTTCCAACCGTGAAGTCCACTCCAGAGTAACATGTTCAGTTAGTCATTTTACTTCAGAGTATAGGAATATCAGGATTCAAATTATAGGCAAATTTGGTACATTACAGGTACCTGACTTTTACATTTACACTTTCTTATTCACCCTTTTTTTAAACTCTTAATTCTAAGGCCAGCAGTTAATATAAGGAAAAACTTCTTAGCCATTAGAGCTGTCTAGAAACGGAGTGGGCTGAATACATAAGTAATGAGCTCCCCATTATTGGGAGATCTTCATCTGAATACTAAATGACTGTAGGTTGCCAGAGCAGGATTTTCACTTGCGTACAATTTGTACCAAATGGCCTCCACAATTCCTTCCAACTTTGATAATCTGTTTCCTTGGCCTCTTTGTTCAGTTGGAAAGCAAGTTCTTTTCATTCTGTGCCCCAAGTCTACTTCTGTTCTAGGAATGGTATAACTCATTGGTCATATACATTTGTCTCCAACTTACCCACTTTCCTGAATTTTGCCTGTAGAATTACTGTGAAGTAGACATACCAGTTTACCTGTGCCCCAGTCAGTTTTCTTTCCCCTCCCCTCCTGTTCCTCCCTCCTTCCCTTCCTCCATTATTTCTTTCCCATCCTTCCTGCTGTCTTCCTTCCTCCTTTCCTTCTTTATCTTGTCTCCCTTTCTTGCCCTGCAGGAAGTTCAGTGACTACTCACAAGTATGATGCATTTCCAACCTGGTCAGCCTACTGACTTTTGCTCTCAGAGGCTCACCTTCTTGGGGTTGCACTTCATGTGGACATTCAGTCCTCTTTAGTTCTACTGCAGTTCAGAACTTCTGAGCTCAAATAGTCCACCAGCCTACCAGGGATTACACGTGTGTGCCACCATGCCTGGCTCCTGGCTCCTTTCTTTCTTCAGCGTTTTGTCATCCATGGCTGTGTCCTCTGCTATTTTTTCTGAACTCTTAATTTCTCCAGTCAGTTCAAGTTACTTAACTTCTCATCACAGTATTACCCTTCAGTTGAATGTCTACTCATTACATAGTCTATTGTTCCTTTTTAGATGAACATGAGCATATCTCCAACCTCATTACAGTTAATTTTTGGTTCACCTAGAATTTCTGTATAGGAGAGAAGATACTGTGTTCTCCTTTAATCAGCTTAAAGTGGCAACAGGCAACGTATGTGATATGGAGAAAAGCAGGAGGAATAATTAACATTAGAAGTTAATAAATTTGTGACACTCATGTTATCTTTCATCAGAGTATTTAAATCTGGCTAGAATCACAATTATTGTGTTTCTGTAGTTATAGAAAAATACCACTTAATAAATTTTGAACTATACTATTCCCTCATGTTGTAGTTTCTTTAAAGTATAGAAACTTGGCAGCCATCCCTAGAATTATTTGTTAAAATTCAGTAGCATGTAATTAAAAGCAAAGAATGCCATTTATCTGTTGAATACATTAAAAATTATATCATATATCATTTGAACTTGACATAGTATTCATTTCCCAAAAGTATTACACCTGAAGAGAAAAAGGTAAGTAGTTTTATTCCAAATAGAGTAGAAAGTTATATACAGTAACTGAATACACAAAAATATCTGTTATATTCCAACTGCTTAAATGGGCAATTATGCAAAAGCTAATTATTGAATGAATGTTCCTTTAGAAATGGCCAAATGAAGCAAGAGAATATCATAAAGTTGGGAGGTATTTGGAGTCTTGCCAGACAAAGTAATAAAATTGCCTTGGACACTTAAAACCTGCGCTGATTTTCCTCTTTTAGAAGTACCTTTGTGCCATCATTTCATTTAGCTGCACTTTCCTCCTTTCTTCTAGCATTTGGAACCAGTATTAATATATCAACATGGATGATATAGGCATAGAGGTGATAGTTTCATAAAAGCATTGACATAAAGGTTGAAGTAGTCTTTTTAGTAATCATCTGTTCCAATTCCTTCTTTATACAGAGGAGGAAACTCTTTTCTTTAGTGTAAGTTTTAGAATTCTTATAATAGTAGCTACCAATACACTATTGACTCATAAAATTGGGTCCAGGCAAGTGATTACAAATTCAATTGTTAATATTACTAAAGGTAGGATTTACTGGGATGGCCATTCTCAGTTTTGTGAAGATAATTTCAGTGCCACGGGTGCCTCCAGCACCTCTTTGACTCTCCTAGATTTTCATTTGATAAAAACCAGTACTAGCATTGTCTCAGCCCAGCTAGTGTCATTCCAGGAAAAGAATTGTCATTCTGATCTAGGAGCGTAGGCTTAGTATTGGAAGGAGACTTAGAAATCAAATAGTTTGGTCGTCTTTGATTTAACAGAATAATAAACTGAAGCCAAGCAAGTTTAATTCCCAATTATATTTCAGCTCCAGCTGAGTAATACTTGTATTCTGAGATGAAAACTAGACTAAAAGCTTTCTATTTGATCTAATGGGACTTTTGTCCATTTGAATAGCCCATTTTTGTTTATTATGGACCTCAGAAAAATGTGATAAATTTTCTAGAAAACTTTTTGCCAACTTTGGTAGCATTGATCTATTCTGTAAAGTTAGAGATTTTGACATAACACAATTATAATTACTAATAGCTCACTCTGGGCTTCATAGTTTATGAGGTGCTGTCCTCACAATAATTCTATCAGGTAGATAATGTTTTGTTATCCTTCAAATTTTGCATATGAAATTGCATTCCACCGAAGTCCTTTATTGATCCCTCATCCTGTTGTGGATGTGACCCTTGGTTCCTCAAGGCTCTCCCAGAGGAACATGAATCCCAGCTGTTTATATCAAACTAAGAAGGCTCGGATTCTGACACAGCAGTGGGTTCAAGTCCCATTTCTACCAAAATATCATAGTTTATAAATAAGGAAACTGACTGAAACTAATAGAGTTTAATGAATATGTCTGTATTCATGCAGCCTAGTAAATGGCAGAGCTCGCACTTGAAAACAGATTTTTATGACTTTTCAAGTATAGGACTTTTAATGTTACACTTCAGATAAATCCTTAATAAATCTTTTGGTGAAATGACCCTGCCCAGCTATTGGAGTGGTGAGAATATCTTGGTACTTTGCTTTCCCCGTTAATTTTTTTTTTAGTAAAATGATAATTAAAACATGTAGCTTATAGGAGATAATCTATTGAAGAGAAGGAAAGAAAGAAAAATATACTTCAGATACCAGGACTGAAGAACTTCAGATAAGGATGAAAAAGGTCCTGAAGCCTAGAACTGGAGAGAAAGAGACAGCGATAGCTTTGTGGTTCAGATGGAAAAGGGCCCTTTCTAGCTAGGAGAGTGGAAGACAAGATTAGGTTAGGAATCACCTAGTCTGTTGAGGATGTGGTATCCAAAGATAGTTTACTTAGAGTAGGAGGAAAGCCTGCAGCTAAACCACAGGTTCCAATGCTGTATAATTGAAGTTTAGGGAACAATATTGCAGAGGGCTGAGAACCTGGTTCAGTTGACTAGAACTGACTTACTATCACGGCCCAGACGGAAAAGAACAAAAAGAATGAGCAAAGTGATCAGATAGGTAGCTCAGTAGGTAGAGCACTAGACCCAAAGTCCGGAAAAACTAAGTTCAAACCCAGCTTCAAGACACTTACTAGCTATATGACCCTGGGCAAGTCACTTAACTTTTCTTATCCTCAGTTTTATCAATTGTAAAATGAGGATAATAATAATACCTGCCTCCCAGGCTTGTCATGAGGATCAAACAAATTAATATTCATAATATTTTATAATTTATAATACAGCATACAGCACTATGTGATTAATAGCTGTTATTAAGCAAATAAGAGCCATTCTTCCCCACACACACACACTTAATAGTATTTTATTTTTTCCAATTACATGTAAAGATAGTTTTCAATACTCAATTTTATACGATTTTGAATTCCAAATTTTTTTCTCCATCTCTCCTTCTTCTCTCCCCTCCCCAAGATGGTAAACAATCTGATATAGGCTATACATGTACAATCATGTTAAACATATTTCCACATTAGTCATGTTGTGAAAGAAAAATCAGAACAAAAGAGAAAAAACCTGAGAAAGAAAAAACAAAAAAAAGTATGCTTCAATCTGCATTCAGACTCCACAGTTCTTTCTCTGGATATGGATGGCATTTTCTATCATGAATCTTTTGGAATTGTCTTAAATCGTTGCATTGCTCAGAAGAGCTAAAGTCTATCAAAACTTGTCATTGCACAGTGTGGCTGTTACAATGTTCTCCTGGTTCTGTTCACTTTACTCAGCAGCAGTTCATGTAAGTCTTTCCAGGTTTTTCTGAAATCCGTCTGCTCATCATTTATTATAGCACAATAGTGTTCTTTGCATTCATATATCACAACTTGTTCAGCCATTCTCCAATTGATGCGCATCCCCTCAATTTCCAATTCTTTGCTACCACAAAAAGAGCAGGAGCCATTCTTGAATTGATAACTGGTCAAAGGATATGAACAAAGAGTTTCTCAGCTTTTTAGATAATTTTTTATTGATATTTTCTGTTTCTTACATCACCATAAATATCCCAAGTGTCCTTCCTCCTCTTCTTCCAGAGGGCCATCCAAATTGACAAATAGGTGTTTTTTAGGGAAGATTAAAAAAGCAGTACAATTGACCAACATATTGAAAAAAGTGCAAAAACATGTGCAGTGTGTAATACCTGTGGACCTTCCACCTTCACAAAGGAATAGATTGGGAATGTCTTCTCAAATTTCATCATCCGAGGCCTACTTGATCTTTCTTTTTGTTACATTTTGTTACATTTTGTTCCATTTAGTATATGTATGTGTGTTTTTTTTAAGGAGTACTTTGTAATTGAATCTATGAAAATCTTTTTTGTATTTTGGGAGATTGATCCCTAGATATTTTATGCATTTTGTAGTTATTTAGTATGGGATTTCACTTTCTATTATTGCTTCTTGTATTTTGTTGTTATTATTATATGGAAATGCTATTGGTTTTTGAGGATTTATTTTGTAAATTATAATTTTGCTATAGCTTTGAATATTCTCAATTAGTATCTTTGCTGATTTCCTAGGGTTTTCTAAGTAAACTATCATATCATCAGCCAATAGGGATCAGTATATGTCATTACCTATTTTTATTCCTCTAATTTCTTTCTTGTCTTACTGCTGTTGCTAGCATTTTCAGAGCTGTATCAAATAACAGTGAGAAGAGTTGGATATCCTTGTTTTACTCCTGTTTTCATTAGAATAGATTCTAGTGCATCCCTATTCCATATAATGCTTGCTTGTAATTTTAGGTAAATGCTTTTTACAATGATTTTAAAAAGATCCCTATATGCCTATACTTTGTAGGGTTTTTTTTTGTTTTTTGTTTTTTTTAGCATAAAAGAGTTCTGTATTTTGTCAGAACCTTCTTCTGCATTTATTGAGATGATCATGTGATGTTGGATGTTTTGATTTTTAATATGATTATATTTTTGTTATTTAAGATCTCTATCTCATAGTCAGAGTTTGAGTATTTTGTATTTGTGAAAGCATTCCTCAGTTGGTTTTGTTTTGTTAGCATATAACTATGCCTAATATATTTTTAATTCTTTATATATCTTCTTATTTTGCTATGATTTCACTTTGTTAATTTGATAGTTTTTAATTTTATTTTCAAAGAATCAGCTTTTAGTTTAAATTTTATTTATTTCATGTCTAATTTTTGATATCTCCTCTTTTGTGATTTTTAAAAGGTTTGTTTATTTGTTGGTTTTCTAATTTCTAAAATGAATATTCATCTAATTCAGATACTATTTCTTTTATAAATTTGTTTTGAAAGTATTTGGAGTGTTTAAGTTGATTACTGATATTAGTTTGTAGTCTGGTTCCTTTCAACATACTCTAGTTTCCTTGCTTATTCCTTTTTTAATTTTTGAATGTTTATTTTTGCTCTGTCAAATAGCAGGATTGCAACTCATGCTTTTTTATTTATTTGATACATGGTAAATTTTTTCCATTCCTTTTTTAATTTTGTGTATAATTTTGTTTTTTTAAATATTTCTTGTATACAACAGATTGTGAGATTTTCCTTTTTTACGCAATTTATCACTCTTCTGTTTTATTGGATTATTTAATCCATTTACATTTAAAGTTATAAGATTGTGGTTTATATTTTCCTTTCTCTGTCTCTAATATTATTTTTTTCAGTCATGATATTTTCCCTCTTCTGCTGTAAACACAGTATTATATTGCTTCAGTTATGTTTAATCTTTTTTTTTTTTTTGAGATGGTCTTGTTCTCACTGGCTCTGTTCCCCTTACCTCTAATCCTTTCCTCTTGTTTGTTATCCCTTTCCCTTTGGAGTTTTGTTTATTGGTTTCTTTTTGACTCTTGCTTTTATCTCTTCAATGTTGCCTGCCTTTCCTCTCAGTCAAGTAGATTTACCCTTCCTTACCTCTCTTTCCATTAGTTTTTTTTTTATTAGTTTGTTGGGTTTTTTTTCCCCTGCCTCCCCCTCTTCCTTTGCCTTCCTCCCTTCTCCACCCTATTCATTACATTTTTTAGTTTCCTTTTTTTGCATTCCTTTCCAATAAAGATTTCTCGCACTCTCTTCATCATCTGTTCTCTCTTTATATTTACTGTAGACAGCTAGATTGTAGCTTTAAGGCCACAAGTGGCCCTTTAGGTCCTGAAGTGTGGCCGTTTGAATGAATCGAAACTTCATAAAACAAATTTATTCTGCTCTATTCTCTGGTTCATTCTCTTTTATCTATGTTCTTCCTGCAGTCAAAGCTTCCAAGGTATCCATTCTAGGCTTTCCTCTCTGAGCAGTTTCTGCCACTGCTTTGTACAACTTGTCTCAATGAGTTCCCCTTTTCTATAGTGGCTCACTCCCAGAACAATACCAAGCATTGCTGTTGTCTGAGAGGACACTTCCCCATGATAGGACCCCTCTTCTACTACTTCCCTGATTATGCACCCCACCACTGATCTGTGCCTCTCCTTATTTACCCTTTTTTCACATTTTCCTCAAAATCTCCTTCGGTCCATGCTCTCCCACTCTCACAGGTACCAGTTATCCCAAGGGGTTTCAATCCCAACCTCTTGAAGTAGGCCAAGTAGACTTTTTGAGTACCAAATCTCTTGGGTCACACCCATTGTAAGGTTCCTTCACAGACCATCTCTTTTCACCAAAAGGAGCATTCATCACTGGACCCCCTTCTCATCACCAAAATAAATACTTATTCCTTTCTTCTCTTCTTCATTCCTTCTTGACTCCTTACCAACTCTCCTATGTGCTCTTCTTTATCATAGACCACAAAAGGTCACTTTCCGCTCATTGCTAGCCCTTGATTTGACCATGTCATATTACATGTCCCTTTTCCCTGTTGTCCCCATTCCTTTTCATATACACTCTCATGTTGTAATGTAGTTCCCCCCCAAAAAACATTGATTCATCTGTAGGCAAGATGTTGCCAAGTTCCACCTATAATGCGCACCACCCCCTCTCCACTTCTTTGCTGTTACCTCTACCAGATTTCTACCTTTACCTGTCTCTGTATGTATATTTACAAAGACATGTCTTATTGGTCTCTCTCCTCTCACTCCATTGCTGCTGTTATCTTTGCCTGATGCATTATTTCACTTCTTTTGCATTTCTGTTATTGGGGTGTTCAAGAAGCAAATAATATCAATCCTGGTTTTCTTTATAAAAAACTTTTTTTCAGACACCTGTTCATTATTGAACATCCATTTTTTTTTAATGTATGGTTAAGCTCACATTTTCAGAATAAGTCACCCTGTGCTGCATCCTGAGCTCCATTGCTTTTTGGGACACATTATCCCATTCCTTCCTACTTTTTCTAGTGAGTGCAGAATAGTCTTGCATTATTCAGTTTCATTTCCTTTGTATTGAAGGTCTTTCTTCTGATCATTTGTAGAACTTGTTATTTCTGAACCAAGTTGTTAAATTTAACTACTATGTGTCTTGGAGTTTGCAGCCTTGGGTTTTTTGTTTGTTTGTTTTCCTGGAGGCAATCTGTTAATTCTTCAATTGATATTTCGTTTTCTACGTTCAGAAGTTCTGGGCAGTTCTGTTATTTCCTTCATGTTAGGTTAAGGTCTTTTTGTCTTGTCATATTCTTCTGGGAGGTATATGAATCTTAGTGAGCACATTTTCTTTTAATGTTTTTGTTTTTTGCTTCTCTTCTTCTAGACTGTTATTCACTTCTGTGCATTTGCATTCCCAATCTGTTCTCTTTTTTATTGAGGCTTGCCAGTACAGACTCCACTTTTTCTATTGTGCCCATTATTTTTGCCCTGTAGGCCATAAATTCTGCGCTCATAATTCTAATTTCTCTTTTGAATCACCTAAGAACTGCATGTTTTGATTCCACGTTCTCCACAAATTCCACAGTGTATTCTGTCTCATAGAGTATTGGATTGTTTTGCAGTATTTAATAATAGATGCTATAACCTCTTTACTAGATCTAGAGGCTGTATTTCCTCTTCTCACTGTTTTTGATATGAGTTATCTGCTTATGTTTAGGGTCTTTGAGTTTTCTTCTTCCTGAAGTCTATGGTAATTTTAGGAGTTTTTGCTCCCTTATTTTCCCCTGTGACACATTTTCTGACTTTGTCCCCTCTAATAGTATTTTCCTTGGGGATCTGGATCTCAAAGCATCTTAGCCTCTTCCCATGCTGCACAATTCACAGTTCACCGCTTAGGTTTGCCCTAGGTGACTTTTAGGTGATGAGAAGTGACCTTTGCTGCATACTCTCCTCTGTCCCTCAGGCTTAATAAAGTACTACACCTGCCTCCCCCGTTGTGCATCCTCTGTTTCCTACTTCTTTGGTATAGCACCAACAATTCTGAACTTTGCAGCACTCATGCTACAAAGTTTTGTGCAAAAGCCCCATGCTTTTGCTTCTGATAGGCAGTATCCACTTCTTTTTCTTTCTTTCTTTCTTTTTTTTTTTGGCTAGGCAGTGGAGTTAAGTGACTTGTCTAGGGTCACACAGCTAGTGAGTGTTATGTGTCTGAGGCTGATTTGAACTCAGGTGCTCCTGACTCCAAGGCCCATACTCTATCCACTGCACCACCTAGCTGCCTCACCACTTCTTTTTCTGTCATGGCCAGGGTAAATTTCCACTGACTAGAACTGGGGTGGGAGGGGGTCTCTGTGATACTGAAAAAAGGCTGTGTATGTGGGGAGGGGGGTGGGACAAGAAGTGTTAAATGTGGATTTTGTTGCAAGTCTGGGACATGGCCTTGAGTCTGCTGGTGCGGCGTCACTGCTAGCAGAGTAGAAAGTGTTAGAGGGGTGTTGAGTGAGGTTTTAGCACCATTTCATGGGTTTGAGGGTTGTTCATTTTTTAACCTTCTTTTGGTTTCTAGTTATCCTAGATCATGGAAAGAGCTGATATGGCTTTATTTGTGGTACTTAATTTCAGTTTTGGAGAGGTTTGAGAGATTATGTGAATTAGAGAAAATGTCTAGTTCTCCATCTTATTGCTTACATAATTTTAAAAGTTATCAAACATTTACTTTTCATTCCTCCTACCTTCCTCACCCTGCTTTAAAAGCAAAGCAAAACAAAACAAAACACCCTTGTAATAAATAAGCATAGCCAAGTGAAGCAAATCCCCATATTGACCATGTCCGAAAACATTGACTTCTTTCTGCATATTAGTTCATAACTTCTCTTCATCATTTTTCCTGGGAATCATGGCTAATCATATTCACAGGTGGATTTAGTAGAATCAGGAGTACATTTTATACAATATCAACAACATTGTAAAGAAAAGAACTCTGAAAAACTTAAGAGTTCTGGTCATTTCAATGACTGTTATTCAAGAGGACTGATGATTAGTTTAGATATCTACCTTCAGACAGTGAGGTAATGGACTCGAGATACACAGTAAGACAAATGTTTTTGTACATGACCAATGCAGAAATTTGCTTTGCTTGATTTCACTGTGTGTCTTGTTAACAAAGGTTAGACTTTAATGTTTAGTCAGCAGTGGAATATAAGGCAGTTAACTGAGGCACAGAGATGTTCAATAGCTTACATAATGTCTGGCTATTAAGTTTCAAAGGTAAGATTTGAACTTGATTCTTCCTGACTCCTTGGCTAGCACTGCATCTACCATGCTAGGCTGTCTCATAGTTATCTTTAAATCATCCAACAGATTCGTATAATATTGTCAGCAGTCATGTGAAAGGTTAGGTGTGATTAAAACTCCTTCAGAATACCTGGGGCTTAGGGAACTTAGGAAGGACTGATGGAATTGTCATTACCTGAAGGGAGTACTAGTGACTCAAGACCAGGTCTTGGCATTGGTTTAAACCAGAGGTGTCAAACATGCCAACCCACTTGCCACCCACATCACTCCTAAGTACTACCCGAAACAGATTAAAATATAATTGGGAAATATTTAACAAAATAAATAAAAATTCATTACAACATAGTGTCAATTTGTGGTTTTCTAAGTCAGTGTGCCAGTTTGAGTTTGACACTACTGATTTAAACACACACACACGCACACACAAATTATAAAATGCAGGCCTCAGGACACAAGTATCTTAATAGATATTATCCATCAAGTTTGAATTGAGGGATCCAGGGAGAGAAACCTAAGAGCATATGAGAGAAGAGTCCAAGACGGTTTTGCCTAGATAGGTAGCATTCCATAAAGTGGGTATTGTGTTCCAAAAAAGGTTTCAAGAAAGGGTATTCTAAGAATAATCGTAAAGAGTTTATTATCCTTTCCTAGAAATTGCTTACATAGTAAAGTGGCTAGGGGTATTTCAAACTGAAAAGGGGTATAAGCAGTTTTAAAGAATGGGAATAAAGGCTTATAACATGTCTCAGAGATACCAAGCCCTATGATCCAAGTCCTAGGGAAAACTGCAGTACTCAGAGCAGGCTGGGACAAGGTAATAATCTTTCTTTCTTTCTTTCTTTCTTTCTTTCTTTCTTTCTTTCTTTCTTTTTCTCTCTCTCTCTCTCTCTCTTTCTTTCTTTCTTTCTTTTCTTTCTTTCTCTCTCTGTCTTTCCCTCCCTCCCTCCCTCTCTCCCTCACTTCCTTCCTTCCTTCCTTCCTTCTAAAAGACAAGCATTTGACATTTGGGATAGTTTCATGTAGTTTTTATAGCAATAATCTGAAGAACTTACAGGAGTAAAGTCATTAAAGTACTAGTTTTTACAAAACTTTGTGTTCTCAGCACCATTGGCTATCTCATAAAAATTACTCCCAATTATTACCTTTCTTAATAATGCTTCTTTGTTGATTAGATTCCTTGTATAACATGCTGAGAGTAGAGATTTTTCTTACAATTAAAGTGACTAAAACCACTGTCCCAGTGACAAAAAAAATTAAATGAGCTAAAGCCTTTTGAGAATATAGGCTTTTTATGTTTGAACCTCTGACATCTTCTTGATGTGGTTTTAATTTGTCTTTGATATTGCTACAACTACCTCTTTGCCTTGTCTTGCCATGCTTAAAAACCTGATTTTAGTTGGGCTCATTAAGCTATTCTGCTTCTTATATGTACACATATTTTTAAAATTGTTTTTGTAATCAGTAATACTGTTAAAGATAACTGACCAGAATATCTGTTGCTTTACCCTAAGCAGTGGAGTGAATGAACTATATGTGTCTTAAGCAAAATTTCTGCAGTTGTAGATGAATATTCTTTTTATATATAGACTGTAATCCAAGATAAAAGAGTGATTGATGCTTTGATATATTATTTGTAATATGGCATACTATATTTTTCTTCATTAACTTTTCAGTGTGTGTAGTGTGTTAAAGATCCACTTTCAATAACATCTTGAATATATTGATTTTTTTAAAAAATCATATATAATTCCCATACTTTTCATATTATCTGTTTTCCAGTTCTATATATTAACCAAAGAAGTATTTTTTCATTGTGAAAATTACTTTATTTACTGTTTATTCAAGGAGCAAAACATGACACTTGTTGGGTAATCCCATTATACATTTATGTTTTTTAAAAAATTAAAACAGTATAACAAAATATTTTATGAGCATAGTATACAATTTAAAGAGCTGAAATATCAGCTCTAAGTTATAATGTCATTCCCTCCAGTAAGTTGACTTGTCTCTGAAAAACTTGAGGATAAATATGTGTGGTGATTGTTATAGATGATTAAAAAAATTAAATTAAAAATATATACACATAATGTATATGTATTAAAAATTATTGTAGCTACACTCCTTCAATTATATCTGTTATTTTTCCTTTTAATTATTTACAGCTTGATTTACATATTACTCAGGCTTTGGTCTTGCCAGAGTCAAATAAGATGGAAAATATATGTTTTTGGTCAGGAATTTGATTATAACCGGTTTGACCAGGCTGAGTTGTTTGTTAGGTTTTCTCTGGCCTTTAAAGCTTCTCCTTTCCAACTTCCTGATTCCCATCTTGACTTGGAATGGTTCTAAGGGATTTGCTTTGGTTATTATACATTTAATTTAATTTTCATATTATCCCATAATATTTCAGAACCCCTTTTTGGTAGTTTTATTTTTTTTTTTGCCCCTTTTTATTTTCCTCTTTATATCCTTCCTTTCCAAATCATCAGCTATTGAACAGAATCTGACTTTATATAAGACTTAACTTTCTCTCTTGACCCAGTTCTATTTACCACTCTTCTCTATACTTAATTCATTTGGTGCCCTTAGATACTTTGTACTTTCCTGTTATGTTTCTTTTTCACACTTATTTTTTAAGCACACATGATCTTCTTGAGTCAGGAGAAACTTCTTGGTTTACTCCCTTTGTTCTCCCCACGTCTGTTCTATGTCAGTACTGAAAGTCTTGAAGCTCTCTGTAAGCCTTCAGAAGGCTTCAGAAGTTATAACCTGTTATAGCTAAAGGTACTGCCAATTGGTATTAAAAACCCAGTAAGGAAAAATTATCAACCAACCTTTATGTGGGACTTGAATTCACAAAATGTTTTACTCACAATACTCTTTAAAAATAGAGACTGTTGGAAGCATTTGTAGATGCAGATCCATCCTTCCCCCCCCCCCCCCCCCGCCATACCTACCCCAATCCCTCAATACAAATCCACACCACTGACACTGCCCAGCTAGGTTTTAGTCAGTTCCTTAGAAGTTAGAGCTGGATTAGAAGCTGGACTTGGTATTGGAAGTTTATGTGAATTTGTTTTGAGTGTGTGGCTGGGAATTTGCCTCTACATTCCAAAATAAAATATGTTATCTGGGGTTTGTCATTTGTTTTTTCTGTTTCTGGGTTTACTTGTGATGTTACTGCAGGTGAAAATTTAGAGTGATAACTTATAACTATGCCACAGAAGTCACTAAACTGTCTATAGTCTTTGACTCAGCAATACAACTACTAGGTTTATCCCCTCAAAAAGTCCAACAAAGCTAAGAAGAACTCATATATACAAAATTATAGAATTTTCTTGTTATAGCAAATACCTGGAAACCGACCCTCTCATTGGGTGAACAAATTATTATTTATGTATGGAGTAAAATATTATTGCACTCCATCCATCATCACAAATGATGAAAGGGATAGTTTCAAAGAAGCCTGGAAAGATTTGTATGAACTGGTACAGAGTGAAATGATAACTAGAAGAATAATTTATACAATAACAGCAGAGTGGCAGCTTTGTGGATTTGTATTTATAAACAACAGAGCACTGTTGATGAAGCCTTCTACTTACCTCCTGACAGGGGTTGGACTCAAGGTTCAGAAATAAAACATATCAGTGTGTGGACTGGTTTTTACATGATTATGATTATTTGTTATAAGGTTCCCCCACTCTCCTCCCTTTTTCCAGTTTGCAGAAGGATTTGGAAAGGAGACTAGTGTTAGTGATGCCCCCCCTAAAAAAAAAAGAAATTAACAAAATGAGTCATCAAAGCATTTTAAAATGCACTTTAGAGAAGAAAAGGAAGTTCAAAAGGAACAGGCAAGCAGGACAACTTTTAAAATTAATAGGTTGTATTTATTACACTATTAAAAAAAGTAAATTGTATATAAAAGAGATTCATGGCTTCATACACAACTCTCTTATACTTCCTGTATGGAAATCCATGTCTTTGGTGTGTGCTTTAAGTTCAAAATATAAAAAAGTAGGTAAAAACAAAGTTATTGCTTGTTATATGTGGGAACAATGACTTCCTTTATAAGAAAGTCTATGTTGCTTTAAAAATAAGCCCTACATTATTGCTTAATAGCGTTTCCATTAATCCACTCATTTATACAGCGGTCTATAACAACATACCTCACATTGCTTCACTTGTCTGAAATTAGTTGGCAAAATTATGAAATAAACTTCATCACGAATACCTGACTTCTCCTTCTCTACCCTTTCCTTCTTGATGGTGCTTCTGTCAAAACAGGAGAAGATCTGATATTCCTCATTTTTTCTAAACTTTATCTGAAACCTATACTTTTTTTCTTTTTCTATCCCTCCACCCTCCCCAGGGACAACTCTTCTTCATATTCCTAGTACTTTTCTCAAAATAGGAAAGGCTCTGTTTGCCTGCCCCAGAGATCTATATGAGGAAGGGGGAGCATTCTAGGCATGGAAGACAGCTAGCAAAAATGCCTAGAGCAGAGATGGGGAGTCTTGTTTATGGAACAGCCAGGAGGCCAGGGCCCCTGGATCAAAAAGTATGTGTTGGGAAGTAAGGAGTTAAAAGACTGGACAGGAGAGAGCTAGATTATAAAGGGCTTTGAATGTCAAGCAGAGTTTATATTCTATTAATGGAGAGTGATGGTCAGGAAAGGGAATTATAGTTCACCAAGTCACAAAGTTAATGAGTGGAACAATAGGGTAGTCCATTGTAATCCTTTATAAAAGCTATGTAATGGTGACTTTTGATTTGATTATGGTTGAGCCAGAAAAGAAGGGAAAATATGTGGAAGTTTGGGAAGTGGCTAAAGTGGAGATGCATGGTGCCATGGAATACTCGGCACTCTTCTTCTCTTTTCCTTTTTCCTCCCCCTTCCTCTTCCCTTTCCTTTCTTTCCTTTTCACCCCTTTTTTCCTTTCATTTTCTCCTGTCTTTCCTATCTTTTTGTCCTTCTAGACTGTCTCCCTATCTCACCCAGGCTTGAGGTGCAGTGGCTACTCACAGGTCTGATTCCACTGCTGATTGACAAGGAAACTTTGACTTGCTTCATTTCTGACCTGGGCAGATTTGTCCCTCCGTAGGAAATTTGGTGGATCCTTTGCTCCTGGGACTTACTCTATTAATGCTGGACTTAGTATGGATCCCCAGCCATCACAGCCCAATACAACTCAAGACTCCTGAGCTAGAAAGCTCCACTAGCCTCAGACTCCTGCTACCTAGGATTGTAGATATGTGCAGCCTCACCCATCTGCTGACATATTTTTTATTTACTATATAATAGTTTCTTTACATTAACTGTGTCTAGGGGGAAAGGTACACAGTGGAGTTGGGGAATGTCAGCTTGCCATGTTTAATAGACTTAGAGCCTTTTGGTTTCACATTTTATGGAAACTTTTGATGAATTTACTATTTATATTGATGCTTTATTTCTTCTATTGAGTTCATTGATATTAATAAGCAATGAATAAGGCTTTTAATGTCATCTTACTCTATAAATAGAGAAATTTTCCAGATTGATAAACTGAGATTCCAAGGGATTATGTGAACCTATTTTGTAATGCAGCTTAAGAATATCAATGAAATGAAATCTTATGAAGTACTATTTCTTAGATTTAACAAGTAGGCAAGACAGCAGTCCCTCTCTCGCTGTTTATAGAAATGAATCTTTAAAGTCCTTTTCTTAGTTATGTTTTCCATTTAAAATAGCAATTAGCTTTTCATCTCAGATGCTTTCTAGCGTACCTTGTATCTTTTATTTGGAATATTTATCTGTCTAATAGCCAGCAATTTTAGTTATATATGAAGAGGGTTGGTTCATGAAATAACATTGCATCCTTTCACTAAATGGCACTTCGGACCTAAAGCTCAAATCTTCACAAATAGACTTTAATTTTCACTGCTGTCACCCTGAATGATATTTTAATTTTTCTGCTCCTTAGATAACTTCAGTCTCTTATCCAACAGATAAATGAGTGAACCCCCAGGAAGTACTGCAGAATGTTTCTTTTTGCCAGTGCAATAAATGCAGGGGCTAATAAATGTCTTCTCCCATCAGGAGTAGGCGTGTAATGAGTAAATGATGGGAAAAAGAATTCAGGAAAACAAATGATCAGTCCGATCTAAGATGACAAACAATTTCTTAATAACTTGGTCTCCTGTTGAACAGACGGCTTTTTCACCAGGAAAAGAGAATGACTGTTGAAACTAAGTTTAGCACATGACCATTTACATATAGCAGCAGATGGATTTTGTCAAGTTGCATTTTGAACACACTGAGCAGTAAACTGAGATTCATATATCATCTCATATAAGGTTTTGATGCATCGTAATTTCTGTAAATATGTGTTAGAAGAAGAAATAGTTTCGAGATTAAATTCACAGTACTTATTCTAGATTATGAATCAAATTTTTATAATTTACACTTGTCCTGTTTTTAAAGGCCCTATCAAAGCAGTAAAGAGAGGGGTCTGCATAATCCAAGGCAAAGATTTCATTTGTTCTGGATATTTGTAACTTTCTGCCTTTTGAGGACTTAGAAGAGATGTACTTTACCTTTTCGGAGGTGCATCCTTTTGCTTGCTCTTGTCTTACAATATTGTTTACAATGATCTTGCCTTGGAATAAGAAATACAGTGTTAATTGAAGCATAGAGGTAGGCTAGATGAAAGGGGGAATCAAAATCCATAATGAAAGAGTGAAAGAGGGATCACTCCTAAGATGTAGTGAAGACTTGAAGGTGTTTATTTTATTATTACAATGAAACCCTTCCAGGAAAACTTTATAGGAGTCATTCTGAAAAGATTGGCTATCAAATACCTGCAATTTGCAAAAACAGATTTTCATGAATATTTCTTGAAGTAAGTTGCCCAAGTATCATCTTTGCTTTGTGCTGCCTTCCATAATTACCTTGGCTTCCCTCTCCCCCTCCCAATATGTTAACTCCTACTCTGCTGTGTTTCAATGCCACATGACTCCAACCTAGTAGTTGAGGGGCAAAAGTACATAAGGGGTTTGTACCACAATTGAATAAATGTTAATGGAGCACCAGATAAAGAGAAGCTGGACAGAGGTGATAATGGAGGGCCCCACAGTATTCTCTGCTATGTAGAAAATGTACCTTATAGAATCAGGAATTCTAGCATAGTGCTTTCTCACTGAGAGCCATTATACCTAAAAGCTGAGACTTTTCAGTGTGTCTCTATTCACATGCATATTTTTGTGCTAAATCTTTCAGAAAGGCCTTTCCTTTAAAATACAGAAAGATAAACATGACTATGAAACGGATAGGTGATCTCTGACTATTTTTAAACTCATATCTGACCATTTAACCCTTAAATTAAGAATGGCTTTCCTATTGGGCCAAGTACCTTTATTGTGTTATGCTAACTCAAAAGAAAAACATGTCAGTTATTATTGTATGATTTGATGCTCATACTGAAGAATGGAAATTAAAACTTGAAATACATGTTTCATTTATCCTCTTTTGCTTACATGTTGTAACACATCATTATGTAATTCTTATGTAATAAATTTAAGAGCCCCTAGCCTAAAGAAGAAAAGCAAGCTAAATAAATTAGCCCAGTAATCTACAAGATTTCTTTTTATCCATTACTTTTGATTGAAGAAAATTTAGTTTTATTCTCATTAAAATGAAGAACTAGATATTTACAGTCAGTTCCCCTTTATTTGCAAGGGGTAGCAGGGTATTATTTCACATCCTACAAAATTGAATTGCAGAAAGTGGGTATATCAGTGAGTTTATTCCCAAAGCATCATTGGCTTTGCAGAGAAATTCATAATGACCAGGGTGCTGTAAAGGTACTTTTCAAGTAAGGTACAGAGTGAATTTTTTTTCGTTTCTTATCTCTTCAGACTTTTTTTTTCTTTTTTTCCCCATATGTGTACGTTGTGTAGGGAGGAGCATAAAAGATATCTGGGGAGACAACTGCCTTCTTTTAATTAAGGAACACAAAGCAAAATAAATACAAAGGATCTAGCAAAGCAAAATGGGAAGATCATACATAGAGAAATTGACCGGTTTTGGATTTTTTTGGGGGGGGGGGGAGGGTTGCTGGCTAGTGTGGAGCAGGCAATACTCCCAGAATGTGGATAATTCATTGAATTATCTATTGGGAATTGTCTGCTAAAATTTGTAAATATCTGTGCATGCTTTCTCTACCATTCAACTCTCCTGTAGGCTGCTTTTCCCTCTCTTTGAGTTGGTTTGTGGATGACAGGTGGGATGGGGGGTGGGGGCACAGAGAATACAAACCAGTAAAGCATAATTAGGAAAGTGAATATGTTAGGAATAAACTGAAAATAAATGAATACATTATTCATTCAAAAGGCAGATATAAATGTTTGTATTAATTTTTGTTCTCTTCCATTAGTGAATAGTTAAAAAAAATAGTAAATACTAAAAATAGTAAAATAATAAAAAGTAAAATGAATAATAAAGTAAAATTTTACTTTAAAAAGTAAAATAGTAAAGTAAAAATAGTAAAATACTGACCATTGTAAGTAAGACTCATAGATACAAACTAACCTTGGGTCAAATCTAGTACTTCATAGGTGCATAGATTTAAAGCTAAAAGATAAAAGAGACCTTAGAAATCATCTAAAGCAGATGTGTCAAATACACAACCTTTCTAAGTGGACCTGAACCAGATTAAAATGAATTTGGGAAATATTTAACAAATGAATGAAAATACAGTAAAATATTGATAACATTACATTTTAGAACTTATTCCAGCGGCAGCTAGGTGGCACAGTGGATAGAGTACCGGCACTAGAGTCAGGAGGACCTGAGGTCGAATCTGGCCTCAGACACTTGATTCTTACTAGCTGTGTGACCCTGGGCAAGTCACTTAACCCCATTGCCTAGCCAGAAACAAAAAGCAAAAACAAACTTAATCTGTATGTGTTCTGCTGTGCTTTTTATGTATGCATTAATGGGCCCTGTTTCTATCTGAGTTTGGCACCAATGACCTAAAGTGATCCTTTCTTTGTACAGACGAGAAAACAGTAGGAAATTACTTTTATTTGTCCAAGATCACACTAGTAATAAACAACAGGATTGGGATTCAAATTCAGTCACTTTAACCCCAAATCTAGTACTCTTACCGTTATGCCACAGGCCTTTAATTATCTTTAATGTGTCTAGAACAGAATTTCTCATTCCCTCTTTCTATTTTTTGAAACTCCCCCTCTCACCTTTCCTGTTTTTGTCCATGGATACCATGATTCTTCCAGTCACTCAGGCTTCACACAATATCATTATAAATTCTTTTTTTGAAAGGTCTCCAATAACTATTTCTTCTGGCTGCTTAGAACAGGATAAAATCTATACTCCTGAGACATTTAAGTCCCTTCATGATTATCTGACCCCTCTTTACCTGTGTATCCAATCTATTCCCCTTGTTACCTAAGAAACATAGCTTATCCATGCTCCTCTCTGTCACCAGTTATACCACACTCATACCTATGATTATTTCCAGCTCCAAACTCCTGTTGCTTGAAATGCCTTTCGCATTCTTAGATGCCAGTCTTATTCATCATTCAAATATCATTCAATTCTACTTCTTCTGGCACGTAGTAAGCACCTAATAAATGCTTGTTGACTTGTCTTGAATTCAGATATTTTCGCCTTGCTTTCTTAACATTTCTCTTTGTTTTCTTTTTAAATTTATTATGAAGCTAACAAACATGAACAAATACTAATGTTTACATATAGGAAGCATTAACATTTCCATATACAAAGAACAGGGATGTTCATGTATGAAATCATGAGGTTCATTATATAATTTGTTTTATATATATGCATATGTATATATGCTTATGTATACAAATATTCACATCTTTGTGTGTATAAAACATAAAAAAATTATTGCAGAAGTACTTACACTGCCCTGCTCATCTGTGTCTTCTCTTGAACTTTCTTCTGTTCTCTTTTAAAATGTTTCATTGATATTCTTTTATTTTGGCATTGCTAATGCTATTCTCTATCTCTTCTTCCTATGTCCCATTCCACCCCCAACATAATGGTTACCTTTGCAACACATAAATCAAATATAACAAAAGCAAATGCTGGTCCTGTCTGAAAATGTAAGCCACATTCTTCACCTCTCTGCCAGGAGGTGTGTTATATGCTTTTAAAGTCTTGATTGGTCCTTGCATTGATTGGTTCTTAAGTCTTTCAGAGTTTACTTCCACAGTATTAGTCATTGCATAAATTGTTCTCTTGATTCTACTTACTTCACTCTGAATAGATTCATATAATTCTGTCTTCTGGACATTTTCATCTTGATGTCCCACAAGTACTTTATACTCATCATGGCCAAAATGAACTTACCATTTTCTTCACCAAAAACACAAAACAAAACAAAAAACCTATCCCTACGAGATTTGAATTTGTGTAACTTATTACTAATCCCTTCCTGAATGAATCTCTACACTTCTTATTCTCCTCCAACTTCATTCTCTACATATACTCTCCTTCTTCTTCTCCCTCCTTCTCTCTCTGCTCTCTCTCTCTCTCTCTCTCTCTCTCCCTCTCTCCCTCTCTCTCTCTCTCCCTCTCCCTCCCTCTCCCTGTCCCCCTCCCCGTCTCTTCCTGTCTGTGTCTCTGTCTGTGTCTTTGTCTCTCTATCTGTCTCTGTCTCTCTCTATGTCTCTGTCTCTCTCCCTCTTCCCTCCCCTCCACCCCCTTCTTCCTTCTCCCTCTCTCTTCCACCTTTCTTTGACTGGTTTAGATGAAAGTGAAATTCAGGTGACACCCGATTTCTCTACCCTTTCTGCCATATTTGCATAATGTTCCACTTTTACACATACTGAATATGTGAGATAGTAAGTTCCCCTGTCTGTTCTATCCCTATATTCCCTAGTGTAATCCTTTCCCCTTGCCTTTCTTTTCTTCTGTTTAGATTATCAAAAAAATCAAACTACTCCCTTGCCCTGTGTTTCATTTTACCCTCTCTGTGACCCTTGGTGACTTGAGAATTCTGAGAGGAATGCTTATAACATTTATTTTTATTAGAATCTAAACAATTCATCCTTCTACAATCTCTTCTAATTACTCACATTTCCTTTTTTAGGTTTATATTGACTCCTGTGTTTGTATTTCGGAATTTCTACTCATTTCTGATGTTTTCATCAGGAATACTTGAAAGTCTTCTATTTCATTAAAGATGCATTTTTCTCCCTCTGTAGGATTATATTAAGTTTCTTATAAAAGTTATTCTTGGTTGTAAGCATATATATCTCTTCCCCTTTTGGATATTCCAAGTTTTCTGCTCCTTTCCGTAATGTCTGCCAAATCTTGTATAATCCTGACTATGATTCCTCAACACTTGAACTCTTTCTTTTTAGCCATTTGTAGTTTGTTTTTTTCCTTTAACCTGGAAATCCTATATTTTGTCTATAGAGTTCCTGGGAGAGTTTTCTTTTGGAGTTTCAGGAAGTGACTGATGTATTTTCATTTTGCACTCTTGTTCCTATATGTCTAGGTAATTTTCTTTCATGATTTCCTGAAATATGATATCTAAGTCCTGCTTAATCTCATGTATTTTAGTTAGCTCAATGACTCTTTAATTTTTTTCTCGATTTCTCTTCCAGGTCAATTGTTTTTGATACCAGATTCTGTACGTTTATTTCTATTTTTTCATTATTTTGATTTTGTTTTTATTATCTCTCTTCTAATTTTCCATCAGTATTATATTTGGTTAATGTTTTGTATTTCTTGTACAAAACTGTTAATTCTGTTTCCAAGTCTTTTCCTCCAGAGCTTTCCTTTCTTTTCCAGTTCTTTATTGTGGTACTTGTATTTCATTTATAGTCTCATTTTTAACCCTTTAAATTTACTTCTTCCAGGAGTTCTATTTGACAGTGTGACCAAACTGTATTTTATTTTAGGCTTTACTAACAGAACTGATAACTTGGAAGAATTGAATGAATATTTACAAAAATATTAACAACTCAGATTAACAAGTAAATAGACTATTTAAATAGCCCAGCATCAGAAAAAGAAACCTAACAAGCTACAGATTAACTGTCAAAGGAAAAACACCAAGAGAAGAATGATTTTACTAGTAAATTTTATCAAACATTCAAAGAGCAATTAATTTTTATATCATATAAACTATTTGCAATAAGAAAATAAAGTCTCCTTTCATTTCTCTTTCCATGACACTTATAACATAGGAGACATTAACATTTTAGGCATGGCCAGTGTTGGAATTTGTTTTTCAAGACTATACATATTCTGGGGCAGCTAGGTGGCACAGTGGATACAGCACTGGCTCTGAAGTCAGGAGGACCTGAGTTCAAATCTGGCCTCAGACCAAATACTTGACACTCACTAGTTGTGTGACCCTGGGCAAGTCACTTAACCCCAATTACCTAAAAAAAAAAAGAAGAAGAAGACTATACATACTTATTAAAAGTTTTTTCTTTTTTTTTTTCAATTGGACATGGAAAGATTATAAATCCTTTTAAAATAAATGCATTTATTAAATAAATAAAGGAAAAGAAGTAGTCCATTCCCCTTCACTGTAGTTCTTAAAGCAGTTTTAAAGAAGTTTTCTGGTGGCAGAAAATGACATCGTTTCCCCTTACTTTCATTCGGTTCTTACAGGGTTTTATGTAGTGTTTGTTTTAGGTAGACCTTTGCCAACACAGTGTTTTATGTTAGAGGCAGAAAATAAATCTGCAAATGAGATTCAACCCTGAATTTTAAATTCCCTTTCCTTCTCTTTCCCCTGCCTTCCACCTAGATGTTCTTTAGTAATACCAGAAATTGTTATAGGTATTGTGATACATCGATCTTAATGAATAGGTCACTTGTTGAGTTTACAAAGGGCTTCCCAAGTAGTGACAAAGTTTAAGAATGTTTTTATCACATATGTCACTAGAGCTCCTTGTCATTAAAGGTTCAGCCATCAAACAGATGAAATCTGTCTTGAATTTTCACATCTCTTTACCCTAGACTGTAGTTTGTTAATCTTTTTTTGTGTCACAGAACCTTTTGAAAGTCTCATGAAGCTTATAGATTCTTCAAAATAATGTTTTGCACTGCATAAAATAAAACACATAGGATTACAAAATAAATCAATTGCTGAAATACAGTTATGAAAGTATTTTTAATAACCACTTCAGAGACTTCATGTTAGGAATCTGTGACCTAGACAGATGTACTCAGCCATAGATGCCAAGACTTTTCCTATTCTGAAATCTCCCTTTGTGTAGGATGATTATTTTGTATAGTTTTAGCACATAAATACATGAAATGAATTGTTTGGAGAAGAAGAGATGGTTTAATTTGGGATTGGAGCTTCAACCATTAGCAAAGAGAAGACAGCCAAGCTTAGTAAAGGTAAAAGAAAGCTAAGTTTCCTCAATTTTCAGCACAGTTTTGCTTTTGTTGTTTTTATTTGTAGTTCAAGTCAGGCATTCATGGTCTAGGGTTTCTTTCTTTCTTTGTTATGTTATGGCCCTATTATAGGAATCCTAGAAAGTTTTGTTATATAGGTTAAGTTTAATGGTTAGTAAGTGTCAATTCAGACACATATCTCTCAATTCTGTGTCCAGTTTTTTTTTTCCTCCACTGAAATAACTTCTTCCTACATTATAGTCTTCATGGAAAGACTCAAAAGCCTTAACACTTAATGGAATGTAGTTGTAATGCAGAATAACAGACTGTTTTGCTTATTCATTAGGCCTGATCTGCATTACTAACAAAGGACTTGGAAAAAGGGAAAAGTAATAACGTACACTAAGATGTCTTCTGCATATAGGGATAGTTTGGTCCAACCTTTGCCTATCTTTATTCTTTAATTTGTTTGTCTTATCTTACTACTTCTGGTAGTATTTCTAGAGTTTGAATTCCTGATATTTATTCAAAAAGCTTCTGTTTCCCCATTCCATATAATTCTAATTTGAAGTTTTAGATATTTATCAATTACCTATCTTCTGTTAAATATTTACTGTGTTCTAGATATTAGAGATACAAAGAAAACGTGAAAACAATGCCTGCTTCAAGAAGGTTACATTCTAAGAAAGGAGACAACAAGTACATATGTAGGTATTTGTAAGATCAATACAGAGTAACTACAAGGCAATCTTAGAAGGGAAAGGTACTCAAAATACTTACAGCATCTCTTTGTGGTGGCAAACAATGGAAATTGAGGGAGATGCCCATTGATTGGGCAATGACTGAACAAGTTGTGGTCTATGTTTATGATGGAATGCTATTGTACTGTAAGAAATGATGAGGGGGATGGTTTCAAAAAACCTGGGAAGACCTGTATGAATTGATGCAGAATAAAGTGAGCAGAAGCACAGCGTTGTATGCAGTGATAGCAATGCTGTAAATGATAATCATTTGTGAAAGCACTTAGCTACTCTGATCAGTACAGTGATCCAAGAAAATCCCAAAGGACTCACGATGTAAAATGCTATCTCCAGAAAAAGAATCAGTGAACTCTGAATGCACTAAAGTATAAATGTTTTCATTTTCTTTATTGTTCTTGCTTTTTTTTTTTTAATAACGTGGCTAATATGGAAATATATTTTGCATGATTTTACATGTTCAATTTTTATATTGCTTGCCTTCTCAAAAGCTGGGAGAAGGGATGGAGGGAGAGAGAGAATTTGAAACTCAGAATTTTTTTTAAAAAAAGTTAAATTTTTTCATTAAAAAAGGGAAGATGAGAAGGCATTCAACCTCGGGAACCAGAAAAGGCTTGCTGTAGAAGGCAGCATTTAAGCTGAATCTTGAAGGAAACCAGCTATTCTAGTGGAAGCAGTGATGTGCTAGTAAATGTATAACAGTTGGCTCTCCTGGGGGGAAAAATGTATTCATGACACGCTTTTAAGTTTAATCTGCATTATTAACATTTTCTCCATCACTTTCTTAAATCTAGACAGAAGCAATAGAATGATAAATAAACCTTGATGGGAATTGTACTGATTTCTAAAGTATAAATACTCCCACTGAAAATTTAACCATTGTCTCATAGCCAGTTCTAAGTCTCTCCAGCATATCACTGGGTGAAGGAAAAGCATTTCAGGCATGGAGACAAATAGTGCAAAGGCATAGGTCAGTGACCTGTAGTGTTGTGTGGGAGGAACAGCAAATGCAGGAGTGCATGGAGGGGAGCGACATGTAAGAAGATAGAAAATACAGAAGACCCTGCTTTGTAATGCTCATGTATTTCATTTCTATTTCAATCTGTTTCAGTAAGGTCTTATAATTTCATCTATTTCAATAAGGTCCTATGCTTCTTATGGGGTTTCTAGCACAAATTTTTAGCCTACTTTTTCTAAGGATTTTTTGTATCTATTGATATGTGTGTATAAATATTTAGAGGGAAATAGATGAATTAAAAAACAAAAAATACTCTAGAACTGATTTGAGTAAACTAAAAGCTAGTTCTTTGAAATAATTAACAGGGGCAGCTAGGTGGTGCAGTGGATAGAGCACTGCCCCTGGATTCAGGAGGACCTGAGTTCAAATCTGGCCTCAGACACATAACACTAGCTGTGTGACCCTGGGCAAGTCACTTAACCCCATTGCCTAGCCAAAAAAAAAAAAAGAAAAAGGAAAAATTAACAAAATCTTTAGTTATTTAGCCATTAGTTAAAATTAGCATTAAAAAGGAGAGTCAAATGAACAGAAAAATATGAACAAGTAGAAACTGCAATAGAGAAGGAATAAAAAGAATGATCAAGACCAATCATACATAGTTCTATTCCAGCAAAACAATTAAGCGAACACCAAATACAGGTCTTAATTCAAATTCAGAAAAGGAAATTGAACTAGCTCTAAAAGAATATCCAAAGGAAAAAAATTAGTTTTACAGTAGAAATTTGTCAAACCTTTAAAGAACAATTAATACCTTTTCTGTATTAATTATTCTCAGAAAAAGAGAAAGAAAACACCAATTCCTTTTATGAGACTAATATTCCCCTAATGCCTATGCCAAGGAAGGATAAAGCAAAAAAGAGCTAAAGACCCAGATAATTACTGGATATTGATTCAAGAATTTTAAGTGAAATTCTGACAGACTATAGCAATTTATCCAAAAATTTATTCACTGTGATCAAGTTCGTTTTATTTCGGAGTTGTGAGGATAGATCAGCTGTAAGGAAACCATTGTATAATTAAGCATATTAAAACCCACAGTGCCCCATATCATATATTGCTAGTTGCAGAAAAGTTATGATCTGTCCTTATCTTAGTGATCCCATTCTTCTTCTAGCTATTCAGAAACAATTCTTGTAAAAATTATTAGAATTTTTGCCAATAATCAAACTTGCCCCTGTTGACTTGTGATCATTCTCTTTTCTTTTTTTAATGAAAAAGGATTATTTAATAGATTTACTATGTATGTGTAAGGGAATATTTACTAATAGATTTAATAGTTTTACTATGTGTGTGAAAGGGGATATAAATAGAAAAAAAAAACAAGACAATCCCTGCTCCCATGGAACTTATATTCTCAAAGGTGGAAGTTTTACCTGCAACGCAAGTGGAAAGGCCTAGTCATCCTTAAGGTACAGTGGCAAACCGGATGGGTAAAGCATCTTCTTTAATGCCATTTTCTTTTGTAGAAATCACAAGCATTTTTTATATTGGACCATTGGATAGTACGAAGCATTTTGGTGGTAGGAGCCACCAACCCTTCCTCTCCTCCCCCTTCTCTCTCTGCCCCCTGCCATGAAAATTTTTAGTAGCTATTGCTTGTGAAGAGACAGAAATGACTAAAAGAATTCTAGCAAGTTTGGTGGTCTCAGGGCCAGTACTATTCCTGTGGCTTTGGGACTTACCTGACCATTGGTGGTAGTTGGTCTAAGGTTTTGGAAAGTTGGAACAGCATTTGCCTTCCTTATGTACTGTAGCAGTTCTTCAAGATCTTTAAAAAACTACTGATAGTTACATAATAAATATCTAGTATTCTATAGGACCTTTCAATCCTGATCATTTAGGCCAACTGACTTCATCTTGTCAGTGGTAGCTCCATGCTTTTATTATCTACCTAGTTATTTTGTGTTCCATTTCCCTATTAATCATCTTTCTATGCTCCTCTCCAACTTAAAAATTATTCTCTTTAGTAGAAATGATGAACATCAAATAAAAATTGAGTGCTGTACCTTTTTATCTGCTGTTATCATCACATCCATCCAAAGCAACAGACTTGTAATTTCTATGATCCTTTTGTCTTTGCCAGCATATTTCAAAAGGTCTTCAGTTAGTAAGGGAATGACTCTCTAATTTGTGAATTATCAGATCTTCTGCGTTTTTTCTGCTGTCTGTCATTCTGTGTAATGATCACTTTCTCTTCTTTTTTGGCCATTTACCCTTTCTGCAACAAATTATGGACAGGAGAAGGGGCAAGATAAAGTTGCAGTTGGCAGGGAAAGCTATTGAAAAACTTGGCTAAAATGGTCAGTGACTCAATAAGCATTCATTAAACTCCTGCTGCATACGAGGCCCTCTGCTAAGCACTGGAGATACAAAGAAAGACAAAAGACAGTCCCTGCCCTTGAGCTCACAATCTAATGGGGGAGACAAGAAAAAAAATATATACAAACAAGCTAGACAGGACCAGTAGTAAATAATTAACAGACACAGGAATAAAAGGGATTGGATGGCTAAGAAATAGAGTGGTGGATCAGTGGAATAAGTTAAGTATGCAAGACACAGTAGTCAATGACTATAGTAATCTATAATTTGATAAACCCAAAGACTCCAGCTTCGGATAAAAACCCATTCTTTGAAAAAAAAAACTGCTGGGAAAACTGGAAAAGAGTATTGCAGAAACTGGCCATTGATCAAAATCTCACACCATATACAAAATAAATTCAAAATGGGTTCATGATTTAGATATAAAGGCTGATACTATAAGCAAACTGGGAGACAAGGAATAGTTTACCTATCAGATCTGTGGAGAACAGAAGAATTCATGACCAAACAGGAGATAGAGAATATTACGAAAAGCAAAATGGGATAACTTTAATTACATTAAATTGAAAAGTTTTTGCACAAACAAAGCCAATGCAACTAAGATTAGAAGGAAGGTAGAAAATTGGGAAAGAATTTTTACAACCAGTGTCTCTGATAGAGGCCTCATTTCTAAAATATATAGAGAAGTAAGTTAAATTTATAAGAATACAAGTCATTCCCTAATTGATAAATGGTCAAAGGATATGAATAGGCAATTCTCAGATGAAGAAATTAAAGCCATCTATAGTCATATGAAAAAATGTTCTAAATCACTATTGATTAGAGAAATACAAATCAAAACAACTCTAAGGTACCACATCACCCCTATCAGATTGGCCAACATGACAAAACAAGAAAATGATAAATGTTAGAGAAAATGTGGGAAAATTGGAACACTGATGCATTGTTGAGAAATGATCCAACCACTTTGGAGAGCAATTCGGAGCTATGCCCAAAGAGCTGTAAAATGTGCATCCCCTTTGACCCAACAATAGCACTTCTAGGGCTATATCCCAGAGAGATCATACAAATGGGAAAAGGACCCACATGCACAAAAATATTTGTAGCAGGTCTTTTTGTGGTAGCAAAGAATTGGAAATTGAGAGGATGCCCATCAATTGAGGAATGGCTGAACAAGTTGTGGTATATGTAATGGAATACTATTGTGCTATAAGAAATGATGAACATGCTGACTTCAGAAAAGCCTGGAAAGACTTGTGTGATCTGATGTTGAGTGAAGTGAGCAGAACCAAGAGGACGTTGCACACAATAACAGCCACGTTGTGCGATGACTAATATTGATAAACTTAATCCTTACCAGCAATACAAGGATCTAAGACATCTCCAAAGGCCTCGTGATGGAAAATGCTATCCACGTCCAAAGAAAGAACTATGGAGTTTGAATGCAGATTGAAGCATGCTATTTGCTGGGTTTTTTTTCTCTTCTGTTGAGTTTTGTTTCCTCTTTCTGGTGGTTCCTCCTGTTGGTTCTAATTCTTACTTACAACATCACTAATGTGAAAATATGTTTAATAGGAATGTATATGTATAGCCTATATGAGATTGCATGCCGTCTTGAGGAGGGAGGTGGGGGGGGGGGGGGAAAATTTTAAACTCAAAAGCATATGGAAGTGATTTGTTGATAAATCAAAATAAATTAATTTAAAAAAAATAAAATAAAACCAAAAAGAAAAAAGGGATTGGAAATGTTTCCTGTAGAAGGTGGATTTTAGCTGTGACTTGCAGGAAGCCAGACAAGGCATAGTTGAGGAGAGAAACATTCCAGGCATGGAGGACAACCAGAGAAAATTCCTGGAGCGAAAAGATGGAGTGTCTCCTTCGTAGAATAACAAGGAGACCACTGTCATTGGATCAAAAAATATATGGTAGAGGGTGTAAAGTTTAAAAAGCCTGAGAAGGTGGGGATGGAAGAGCTAAATTATGAAAAGCTTTTAATCCCAGACAGAAGATTTTGCATTTGACCCTGAAGAAGATTGGGAGCCACTGGAGTTTATTGAGTTTTGGGATGACATGATTGGACCTGCTCTTTAGAAAAGTCACTTTGGTTCCTGCCTGAATGGAGGTGAGTTGGAGTGGAGAGAGACTTATGGCCAGCAGACCAGTCAACAGTATCATGTGAGGTAATGAAGGCCTACACCAGTGTGCTAACCGTAGGAGAGGAGAAAAGGGGGAGTATTTGAGTAATGTTGCAGATGTAAAATCGACAAAACTTGGCAACAACTTGGATGTGGAGCTGAGGTTGAGAGGTAGTGAGCTGAGAATGACACCTAAGTTTTGAGCCTGGGAAACTGGGAGGATTAATGTTGCCCTTAGCAGTAATAGAGAAGGTGGAAGTTGTGGGGGAAAGATAATGAGATCTATTTTGGACATGTTGAATTTAAGATGTGTATAGGACATCCAGTTTGGGATACCTGAAAGGTAGTAGGAGATAAAAGATTGGAGGTCAGCAGAGCAGTTAGAGCTGGATAAATAGATTTTAAAATCATAAGCATAGAGTTGAAAATTGATTCTGTTACAGCCGATGTGGTCATCAAATGAAATAGTATAGAGGGAAAAGAGAAGAGGGCCCAGGGCAGAGCCCTGTGACCTGGATGAGGTTCCAGGAAAGAAGACTGATAGGTTGGAGGAGAACTAGGAGAGAATGGTGTCCCAGAAACTTAAAAGAGAATATCAAGGATAATAAGAAGTCATGAAGAAAGAGGATTATGAAAAGGCCATTGGATTTGGCAATTGGGAAATCATTAGTAACTTTAGAAAAGACAATTTCTGTTGAATGATGAGGTCAGAAGCTAAATTAAAGAGAATGAAAGGAAAGGAAATAGAGGCACCTGTTGTAGATAGCCTTCTCAAGAAGGTTAGCCACAACGAGAAGAATAGATGTAGTACAATATTAAAGGGGTTTGGATGGATCAAATTAGAGTTTTTCAAGATGAGGGGGACATGGGAATGTTTATAGACAATAGGGAAGCAACCAATAGATCAGGAGACTCTGAAGATAAGTTAGAGCATGGAGATGATGAGTAGTCTATTGGAGGAGATAGGATGGGAATGGGATGAGATCACTTGTGCTGGTAGAAAGGTTTGCCATAGAAAAGAATAGGGCCATTTCTTTGTGTATAATGGAGTGAAGGTGGAAAAAGTGGCAGAAGGCATCTGAGCGATATGACATGAGGGGAGAAGAAGGAGTTCTCAAATGAATGGCCTTAGTTTTTTCTTTGGTTTTTGTCATTGTTATTATTGTTGTTGTTGTTGTAAATATGAATCAAGGCTCTCTTCTGAGAGGAGAGCCATGACAGGTTTGAAGAGAGATGAAAAGGTCTGGAAAAGCCTTTGTGGAAAATTAGATAGAAAATTGGTAAGGGAGATGAAGGAGGATTTATTTAAAATAAGTTCATAGTATTAGGGTTGATTCTACTTAAAAATACTAAAACTCTCCTTATTGTAGCTAATCAAAAGATAATTCTGTTGTTGAGTCAGAATCACCACTTGATATACAAATTAAAAGTTGGATGGATTCTGCTATTTCAGTTAGTCAAAAGTCAGAAACAAGGTCTTTCTGAACCAATTTCATGTATGAGCTGACTCTTCTAGATCCTGAAATAGCTTTATAGTATCAGGTAATGTGATATCAAGCATGTCTCCAAATGCTTAACTTTATAATTACGGAGGAACTTACTGACATCATCTAATTAATGTTGTATTCAGGGACTTGTGAACTTAGTACCTGAAGTAAAATTGTAAATAAGCTTACTTTGAATTCAGTTTTTTTACTCACTTTAAATTTAGGTGTCAGTGTAAAAGCTTCCTTAACTAGTTTGAGTTGGTTTTTGTTGTTTAAAAATTTAGAGTTTTTTTTCTCCTTGATACAGTTATAAGCTTTGGAATAGCTCAACTCCATTTTAGATTAAATTAGATTAGATTAATTTAGATTAGATTAGATTTTCATCCCAAGCAGTTGTGTTTGTAAGAAACCTACAGATATTAATGATAGAAATTTACTATCTTGGAGCTTGGAAGGTCAAAGAAAGTATCATATGTTAAGCCAGTCAGCCTACCTACTCTGCTGGTAGCAAAATTCAAAACTTGATCTTCCCTTTTTCTTCCAAACTCCAGCAAATCTATCAAGAGTATTCACTGACCACTGTAGAGACTTCAGCAATTCTCTGCTACTTTCTGGGAAATGAAATGGCAAGTTATCAATATCTAAATAGTCCCCTAACTCTGAGGCCTTTTGTAATAAGTATCTGACCCCTTAGGTGAAGAATTCTAAGAACCAACAAAGATAGTTACAAATTTCACTTTGTATGACTTTATTTCTTTTTTTCTTAAAACTGAATATGGTAATATCTTTTGTAAAAGAATTTAAAAGCAGAATTCAAAATGTAAAAGATACTCCAGTTTAGGAAGAAAGCTATATAAATACATTATTTTTCTTTTGAAATAATTGAGAGCTTGAATACTACTACTCTTTAGATTCAGCTATAAAATATGAAAGCATATTTTTAACCAAGACTTTCCCAAGAATTGCACTGCTTTAAACTTCTTTTTTTAAGTATAGGCTAAAGCCAGCTCCAAAGGAAACTCAAGAATGATGCCCACTTCTTCTTGATTTATTAAATCTTAAACTGCTTTCAGGACTGTAGGTAAATAATAAAACCAAATGGAAACAATATTCCAGGTAGCACATTGATTAAGTCAGAGCTTAAATAATGTAAATGTCCTTTTGAATAACCTGTTTCATCTTATTTCAGTTTCTTTTTATTTGATATTAGTCTTTTCTGTAGTAAGTAATTGGTGAAGTTGGGAATACAGTTTAAATGCTTAAATTTAGTTTCTTTTCAGAAGCTGCAAATGACTGGTGTCTGTCATGTTTGTTTAGCCTTCCTTTTAGATGATGTAGTCACTTGCCCACTGTCTCCTGAAACTTAGACTTAAAGCATTGGCATTTCAGTGAAGATTTGTCCATCTTCAAAGACACCTTCCCCCAGAATCAGCAAAATGAACACAAGAACATTGCTTAATTCATTTAGTCTGGTTTTAAAATAACCTAAATTTCAGATATAGATTTCACAAGTTTCATATAAACTTTTATTTTTCGGGAGTTGACTTAGAAGTTCATCACATTTAGCAGCATAGATGTTTAATTTTAAATTGAATTAATAATGTTTTAGTCAGATGGCCACAAATGTAAAAAAATCCAACTATTCAGTACAATTTTGTTTTTATGAGGAAGTAATGAAAAGCCTTGTCTTGATAGGTTCTGTTACCCTTATTAAAATGTCACTGCCATTTTCTTCCATTACCTCTAGAGAGTAGTGTTGTTATTTTTTTTGGGGGGGGGGGGGGGGGGGAAATGTACAAGAAGCAATCAGGGTTACTAGAAATTGGCAGTTGGGGGAGATAGTGAGAGGAAAGGAAGTTATTTGATGCTAATCCATTTCCGATTTTAACAAAAAGCAAAGGAGAATTTATTTATATTATGACAAAGGATACAAAGAGGATATTTGCCAGAGAGTGGCATTGCTACCTGTGTTTTCTTTGTCTTGATTCAAACCATGACTCATATGACAAGTCCATGCAGGAGCTGATCACCTCTGTCAGGACCCAGTGGGGTACAGGAGAAAGAGTATGGATTTGGAGTCAGAGATCCTGCTTTCAGGTTCCATCTCTACTGCTTAGAACCAGTGTGACTTTGGACAAGTCATTTAATCTTCCTTTTTAAAATAAGGGGATTGCCCAAGACATACAAAAATATTTATTTTAGCTCTTTCTGTGGTGGCTAAGAATTGAAAATCGAAGGGTTGCCCATCAGTTGGGGAATGGCTAAACAAGCTGTGGTGTATGATTTCAATGGAATATTACTGCGTATAAGAAATGACAAACAGGATGATTTCAGAAAAACCTGTAAAGAATTACATGAACTGATACACAGTGAAGTGAACTGAACTGGCAGTATTGTTCAATGAAGAACTGTGAATGACTTATCTATTCTCAGCAGTACAATAATCCAAGATAATCCCGAAGGGCTAATGATGAGAAAGTATTGATGTAGTTTGAATACAGACTAAAGCATGCTATTTTTCACTTTTCTTTTATTTGAATCTTCTTGTACAAAATGACTAATATGGGAATGTTTTATATGATTGCACATGTATATTCTATAACTGATTGTCTCAGGGAGTGGGGGGAGGAGGGAAGGAGGGATAGAATTTGGAACTCAAAACTAAAAAAAATGTTAAAAATTGTTTTAACAGGTAATTGGGGGAAACGTATTTATAAATAAAATAAGGGGATTGGACTAGAACATCTCTGAGGTCTTTTCCAACTTGCAATCTATAATCCTATCATTTCTGGCTGATTTGAATGGCTTCCAAACATTGCAGATTATGGTTTTTTATACTTGGAATTAAACTAACAGATCTAGAATACACCATTCTAGGGTCAGCAGACCCTAAACCCCTTTGAACACTTCAATTACAATGAGCCAGTAAAAATTTGGTAAAAATTTTGTTTGGAATTCAGTGGTTGTAAATATGGACTTAAGCATCAATTATTCTGTTTCTGTGTGTTTTACAACCTAAGAGATCTAGTGAGGGATAAAACGTGCTTCATACATATATAACAAGAAGAATAAGATTGAATTAATACCAAACCCTTTCTGTAAACTTAAAGAGATTTTTCTAACACCAGAGAATGACTTCAGTGTACAAAAGGGTAGATTTGAGCACATTTTCAAAATGGATTATTTCAAAAATGTGAACAAAAATGTTACTTTTTGAAACCATAAGCACTATACTAAGACATAGTGTATGTAATGTGTAAATTATAAACTTCTGGGCCAATTTATTGGATCATGGTGTTTGTGATGACAAGGTTATGAATCTGATTATTATATGGCTTAGTCCACTTTAGCAGATTGTTAAAAGGTGGTTTAAGTCCCCTGATTTCACTCCTAACTTGATAACTACTTATTTGATGTATGCTGCTAATGACAAGAGAGAGAATGAGGTACCCATCTAGAAAAATAAAAATCAGTGAGATTTTAATTTAAATTTTTTTGTTTTAAATTAATTTTAATTGTCTTTCTTAAAATATTTTTATTAAAAACAAAATTTCACAAACCCTAAAGAAAAATGATTTTAATTGCAGAGATATTAAAGCTCAAAGAATCACCATAATACAGAAATTAAAACACCTGATTGTACTATGTGCTATAATTTTTATTAAGCCTTTTAAGGAAATTTTTAAAAATAGGTCACAGTATGTTCTAATCAGTTGAGTCTCTTTCTCATATTTTTTATCCTTGGTTCCAGAGCCAACTGTTAATTATTGAATATTTTGCTATGATGTTCAGCAATCTTCTCAATGTAAAACTAACTCTTATAAATCTCAAGACTTAAGAATTGTTTTCTAACTAGTTTTTGTTTTTTACCATAACTAGTTGACACCATTTAAAGGTGTCTTAGTTCATCAGAGACTGCCAAGAGGAGGGACATCTCCAGATACAGAAAGAATTTTTTCCCCTTTACATTCATTCATCCTTAATCAAGAAATCACTTGGAAACTGAAGGAGTAGGAAAGCTCATATAGTCTTTCCAGTCTATGAATAAAATAGGAAGATGTAAAATACTGTCTTCGTCGCATATCCTATTATTTGGAATTAAACTAATGGATCTAGAATACACCATTCTAGGGTCAGCAGACCCTAAACCCCTTTGAACACTTCAATTACAATGAGCCAGTAAAAATTTGGTAGAAATTTTGTTTGGAATTCAGTGGTTGTAAATATGGACTTAAGCATCAATTATTCTGTTTCTATGTGTTTTCCAACCTAAGAGATCTAGTGAGGGATAAAACTTGCTTCATACATACATAACAGAAACTGGAAGGTGGCAGCCAAAAAAAAAAAAAAGATAATGCAATCATACACTAAATCCAGAGTAGGAGGAAGAGATGATAATCCTGTTGCTATTTTGCCCTGGTCAGACTATATCTCATAATTTTAACCTGGATGAAATAGTTGTTGTGGTTCTTTTTTAACTTTAGCCTTTTTTTGCTTATTATTAATGAATACATAATTTTATATTGTTTCATAGTGGATGAATTGCTGGACTTGGAGTCAGAAAGACTTATGTTCAAATCCCATTTGTGACACTTGACAGTGGGCAAGTCACTTAACCTCCTTTGAGTGAATAGAGATAAAATGTGTAGTATCTGCCTTACAGGATGATTATGAGGCTCAGAGGATATATTTAAATCTTTTAGTCAAATGTAAAGCACTAAATAATTTTCAATTATATTATTAAATAAAACTGGTTTTATAATAGATGTTTGTCTCTCTTGGAAAAAAAAAAGACCTTTAGTATAAAATGGGCAGTTCAGCAGATATTTGGCTCAGCTTACAAGAAATGAACAATCTGTCTCTAGAGATCTATTCAGAGAGAAGCCCAAAGAGAGAGGTCACTCTCACAAAAAAGAGTTTCAAATGGGAAGTTTTGCTTCAGCAAATTGCTTTATTTATTTGAATCATAACATTGCAGAATTTGCAGGACCTCTGAGGCCTTCTATTCCATTTCATTTTTGGACAGCTCTAATTGTTAGGAAGTTTTTATTTTGTTGAGCTAAAAAGGCTGCCTTCATATGACATCTATTTGTTGCTACTAGTTATGCCCTTCAGGGCAAAGCAGGTTAAGTTGAATCCGTCTTACACCTGATTCCTACATTTAGCAAAGTGAGTGAAATATAATGGGAGCTTAATAAATGCTTGTTAATTAATACAACTTCAGTTATTTAAGTACAACTATAATGTTGCTTTTAAGCTTTCTCTTCCCATCACCCTTTAAAAAAAGTTTTCTCTCTGTTATTTTTAAGGATTTTTTGAAAATCTTTTTGTTATTTTGATCCTATCAACCAAGTACTATGGGCATTTCCATTTATATTGTAGAAAAGAAAAAGAGATTTGTATGTGAAACTGGAAATCTCTATAGCTTACTTTTCTTTTAATTTACATGATAATTTTGTTGTACATTTAAAAGGAATAGCAAGTTGTGCATAGTAGATTTGCAGTTTCATGTGCAATCGTCTTTTTTATTGTACTATGTTATGGAAATGTTTGTTTTATTCCATAAAATAAATTTTAACAAAATAAAATAAAGTATGTAATAAATACAGCATGTAATTTTCAAAGTTGTCCTGCTTGTATGTGATTCATTATGACCTTTCTACATTTAAAAACTGTTTCTATGACCCTCTTTCTTTTTAATTTTGTTTCTTTTGGGGGCACTGTTCTTGGCCCAGTTTTTCCCACCTTAACTACATTAGGGGGAAAATAACAAAATCATTTTAACAAATGTGCATAGTCAAGTAAAACAAATTCCCGCATCGTCCATGTCTGGTGATTCATATTTAATTCTGTATCTTGAGTCCATCACATCTGTCAAGACTGTGACTGTGTTCTTTTCACTGGTGCCTGGATGGCATGGTTTCAAGCCCTCTTGTCCCGTGCTCTTCTAGTCAAACACCAATTTCAGTATCCGTTCTAAAGTATAATACCCAGAGCTGTGCTTATTACCTCAGATAAAGTCTGACCAGGGCAAAATAGCAACAGAATTATCATCTCTTCCTCCTGCTCTGGATTTAGTGTATGATTGCATTATCTTTTTTTTTTTTTTTGGCTGCCACCTTCCAGTTTCTATTAGTAAGTCTGCAGTTTACTAAAAATTTTAGAGTGTTTTTTTCTCCATATAAATTGCTTTCAAGCCATGTTCTCTTCATCCTGTATTTAACACTGTTGATTTTTTTAAAGCAAAGTACAGTATTTTATATTTGCCAGATTATATTTCATTTTGTTAGCTTTTGCTTCAGCCCATAGTTATGCCCTGCTGACATCATGTTATGTATTAGCTATTCCCCTGAGCCTTCTGTCACCCTCAAATTTAACACCCATGCTGCTTCTTTGTTTCATCCAGGAAAGAAAAGATATTGGAGAAGGAAAGGACATTTCTCCGAGTCTTCCCAATCAACCTAGGGAAATAAATTCATGTCTCCAGAATCATAGAAGTAATCTGTTTCTCTCCAAATTAGGGAAAAATTGTTTTACATATCAATCACTACTGTAAGCTGGTGTCATATATAGATGATTCCATGGATACCGGTGTCCAGTCCTTAAATCCAAAAATAATTTCATGAAGACCTTTACTACCACCAAGCATTCTGTGGTAGAATAACAGGGTTATCAAATGGCATTTGCCAACCCAAACTTATACCACTCAATCACTCCCCTATGTGTATCACAACCACTCAAATTAAAAGTGTCTGTTAGGCCTGCCCTTTCTCCATGTCTGAAACATGCCCTCTCATCCAGACATCCTACCTTCACTTTGAATCCTTGTCCTCATGGACCCCTTGAGCATTTCTCCAGGAAGACCTTACTTACTTAGCCAACTTTAAGCTATGATAATATGATTTCTTGTTCACTAAAATTCTATAGTAGGAAGTAATTAGACTAGGATTCATTCCTCTGCTCATTCTCAAGGTTGTGTCTTATTTGTACAAAGGGTGTTTTTATACCCTTTCTTCTTTTCCTAACACTTTCTTTTATGAGGGAAATCACCCGACGCATGATTAGGTCTTTGTGTTTCTACTTAATGATTATTATTGTTATAGCTAATATTTATACAGCACTTGAAAGTTTGCAAAGGACTTTACAAATATCTCATTTTATCCTTACGACCACCCTAGGAGGTCAGTACTATTGTTATTACCATTTTCATAAACGAAGAGACTCAGGGTAAACAGGTTAAGTGATTTAACCAAGGCTACACAACTATACTAAAAGGACATTAGACAAGAGCTCTTCTTTGTCATTTATCAGAAATTACGGAGATCAAATCTGTCTTCCAACCTCTGATCCTCCCTATCTGACACTCCCCCCAAAAAACAAAACAGAACAAAACACAAAACTCTCAAGATAAATATAAGGCCATCTTTTTTTTTTTTTAATGAAGAGAGTAATGTTCGTCTATGTCCACTCAGATTATAGACTACTAGGTCAGGAATAAGAAAACTGGCACAGTAGCTTTGAGGAACATATCCGTATCTGAAATCTGTAGGGTGTATCCCTGGCACTCCTCACACATCTTCATAAAACTTTTTATTTCTTGAAGCTAGCCTTTTGCTAAAAATCATAATATGGTCCTATGATCTTATATTGACTTTTCTCAGTTTAGTTATTTGTCCCTACTTTCAGCTATATAATCATCTTCAGCTGACAGGATGAACTTACCCATCTTGGAGAAATTCCAATTATTTACCGTTAAATTTACCAGTTCTTTGAAGATTTCATCTCTTCTCTTCTAGCCAGGGGGCCTAGAGAAGCAAGTCATCTGGGGACTTAAATGATCTTACACCATTTGCATAGACTAGAAAAAGCCTAGCCTTAAGTTACACTCATCCACATTTCATATTCATAACTAAAATTGTTAAGTACTTATGCTTATTTTGTTACAATTATACATATTTGCTCTTTTTTTTTTTATTGATGCATATACATATATACACCAATACTACAAAGCTCAGATTTTCCAGGGCAGCCTCCAATTAAAAAAAAATAATAATGTACTTGTTTTAAAAGGGCAGAAGGACTATTTTTTGTTAGACTAGGGTATCACAATTTTAGGGTAACAGTGGTAGACATCACAGCATGGTGTCCATAAATATACATAAGATTGTTTTATATGTCTTGTTTTTGGTTGTAGTCTTACCATCCCAGTGGAGATGACAAAAACACGTATGATTAAATTTTTACACTGCAGATCATTCACCTCTCAGTGATCTGTTTCAGGTAGCTTTGGGGAAGAAAACCAAGCCATCAGTAGGTTTGGGTTATTGTTGCTGTTGCTGCTGCTACTTTAAATGTAGCTATAATTACCCCCTTCCCTCCTCCGCCAAGTCACCATATTAGTACTTTTACAGGGTATAATGTCTATTCTCTAAAAGGAAAAGTTTCAATCTGTATGAGTTGTGACAAATACATATTAAGGTTATTTCAGACAAGAATATGTTTTTTGTAGAAAAAAATCATTACATCTTTTTGGCTAGTGATTTAGATCAAAATCACATTAACAAAACAATCATCACGACTAGAAAAATAACATAAAGCACACATCCTTTCTTGATAGTGGTTCAGTGGCATCATCTCTGTACATATATGTACGTATAAGAACAATATATGTTTTTATTTTCCATTGGAAAGGATTTTTCAAATATGAAACGCAATATATTTATGCTTGTCCTTAGTAATAATGTGTTGAAAGACTAGGTTAGTAATATCACTAGCATCTCAGTAACTGTACCCTTTTTACTTTGTTTAGGATTTTCTCCTCAGGTTGTTTCCTCATGAATACGATATAAATAAGAGAAAGACCTCGAATCTTTCCTGTTCCTTTTAAAGAAATCAGAACGGTTTCTGGCTTTGAATCCTTTAGGGGGAAAATGTCATTTTCTCTTTATTCTTACTCTTCATTTATTCCACATACCAGAGGCTTTCAATAAAAACCAAATCCTCTTGTTTTGTTTCTTGCTTTCTTTAAAGGGCATTCTCTTTTCTCAACAGTGTTCTTTATAAAATAAGTTATTAGCCACATGACAGTTGACTAGGCATCTTCCATTAGATTGTATGAACTGTATGTTAAGACAGCATTTGATCAGGTGGTAAAGCCAAGATGTTTAAAAAAAAAAAAACAGTTCAGTAACAAAAGGAGAACGCTGGTTCACTGTGCAGCTAAACCAGGGTCTGTACATTTTAAAGCAGCAGTGCAAATAGGGTTTGTTTATCTCTTTTTTTAATAATAAAATGATATCTCATGTTACTTTTACTTATATTTGATTATTGTTTATTAGTGTAGCAATAGGTATCCATCACATATGTCTTTCTAAATAGGAGCTTTCTTACATGAAAAATTTAAATAGAAGTTGCTAAATGATTGTGCTAAATAGTATTTAGCATAAATAGTAATCATTTGAAAACACTGATTTTACTTGCCTTGCATAGCAAAAAGTGTCCTAGGTTGATAGTCATTCAGGAGGCTTATTCAATGGTAAGTCTTAAAACAAAAATCGTACCTGTAGTTTTTGTGTAGAAAATACATTTTCCTTCTGCTCTCCTTCCCTTTTCCAGTATAGGCTTAGGTGGTAATATTTAAGTCTCCATTATTCAGGAGCCAAATCTTCAGTTTGTTAGTAATCATCTTCCATCCTCCTCCTTTTTTTGCTCTTTTACCTCTAATAGTCTGGGGAATGGAGGAGAATGCATTAAATTGTATTACTTATTGGGTGGGAAGATTGAAATTATTCCCCGAGGTTAAATGTTGGTTTTAATTGTAGATTTTATATACACGTACTTGTCTCTTTGTGTAGCTCTTTAATTTCCCCATCTTGCCATTTTGTTCATCTCCAGCTTGTTCCTCATTCTTTACTAAGAAAGGACAGATTGATTAGACTGCATCAAAGTTCTGGATTTAGAACAAGAGGGAGTGGCTTTGAGGAATGAGTGGCTCTGCTGCCCATTTGATGTTGGGAAGACCACCTCACTTCTTTTGCTCCTCTGTTCCTTTATCTGTAACCAAGGGGGTTGGACTGAGCTTTACAGCCCTTCTCAGCTCAAAATCTTACATTCCGTTGATGCCAATATGACAAGGTGATTTTTTCAGTTCCTACTCTACTTCTCCACTTGTCCTCTTGAGGCTGTTTTGATAATTCTACTTCCTTTTTCCGTTATCAGGATGCCTAATTGCTCACTGGGAGACTCAGAGAGATCAGTTCAAATCTCAACTCTGGTCCTTCTATGTGACCTTTGGGCAAGTCACATCTTTTCCTCAGGTCCTCAGTTTCCTTATTTGTAAAATGAGAGAACTGGATTAAATTAATGGTTTTCATTTAGTGGTTCATGAACCCTTTGAGAAGTTGATGATAATGTGCCAAGCAGTTCATGCTAAAAAATTTGTTAGTGGTACCTTAATCATTAAATTGTTGAAAAAATAGTATGAGTAATATATTAAATAAATCTAAAGTTTCACAGCACATCTCTTTTGTGAAAGGGTTTTTGGGAACTGCTAGATTAGAGGATGGCTAAGGTCACTTTCAGCTCTAAATCTAAATAAGTCATAAGGTGATATAAATGTGAACTGTTACAAATAATAATCAGGTTGACAGTTTCAGGTTCATAAAGTCTAGCTTTTTTCTACCTTACTGTTTGTCTGTCTCGTATGTTTTCGTGGTTGATAGCTTTGTACAACCACCTGAATCCTAGCCAATTATAAAATCAGATCCTTCTGTCCCTGGCTTTCTAAGAAATGTTTCTTCTCTGTGTTATTGTCTCTAATTCTGTCTCTAAAGCTGAGCTTTTTCTGCATCCCCTGGCAATGTAAACCCTATTCTAGCTTTAGTCTGAACTTTATGCCACATCTTATTCTCTGAGCCTTCTTGTTGCCACCTTTATGAACTCTCCGAGTTTTCTGCCTTCTCTTGCATACTACCAAATATCTCCCACCTGGGCACATAGGTTTTTCTTTCCTCTGTTGCAGAACTGGGTCTTTGTGCTCTCCGGTCAAATTGCACTAATTTTAAACTGTAATTTTAGTCTAGGGAGGAATTTGGTCACCTAGTCCAAAAGTCAGATACTGTGAGATTTTACATGTGCCCATATTTGTAAAAATACAACATAGTTTTTAAAGACTTTTAAATAGCTGAAAGAGTCCTTAAGTGAAAATATTATTCTAAAGTGGTACAAATGTTAAGCATTGATGGCGTGTGTTATAAAAAATTCTACTGATATGAAAAAATGTCAAATGTAGTGATTATATTTATTTATATGTGTGTGTGCATATATGTAGTACGTGTGTGTGTGTTGAACACAATTTTTGCCAGTTACCTCTAAGTTTCCTCATTTATAAAATAATAGGGTTGATTTAATGGTTGCCTAAGAGCCCCTCCTTCGTTCATTCTAACTTTCTGTCACTTGTCTAATTAAGGCCTTATAAGTGAAAAACAGAACTAGAATCCAAGGCTCCTGATTTGTCTAGTCTAAATTTGTTTTCACTATGCCAAACTTTTATCTCAAAATCAGAGAAAAAAATTTAAACTAGAAGCTATTGCTTTGGCAGCATAGTAATGGATGTTATAGTAATGTAATGTTTAATTGACATAATTTTGAATGTCTCTTATCAGTATTTAGTGCTGGTTTATGAACTAGTCATTGTTACTCCCTCTAGAATCTAGAGGTTACCAAACTTATTTGGCCTACTCCCCTCTTTAAAAAAATTTTTCAGCACCCCTGTGGAAATCTACTTTCTTTAACTATGTAATTGGTTTTTTTTTTTTTAATTTGCATAATGTCACACTACTACCACCGCCACTGAATCATTCTGGTGCCCCTGGGGGCAGTATAGCCCACTTTGGGAAGCTATGTGTCTAGATTACAAGAGGTTTTTTTTTTTTAAGTGTTACAACCGTTTTGCAAAAAGCATGAGTGTATGTGTTGTGTTTGCTTTAAAAAGAGGAAAATATTTTTAAGGGAAATTGTTATGAAGTGTAATATAAACATAGAAGGTAATCAACTTGGGAAAACATAATTTTTTAATACATCTAACCTCCAGTTGAATTAAAACTCTTTTATGTGTGTAACTATTCAATTGATCCCTCAAATTGCAATTTTAAAAAAATGCAGAAGTAGTACACTTCAAATATTGTCTTTGTGTCACAAATGTACCTTCATGCTTGAAAATTATAAAAAATTACAACCGATCCTAACAACTGCTCTGTTCATCTTTATTGATCAGGTGCAAGAAAGATAAATCATAGCCCAAATAAGATTATAGTAAATGTTAGTGTCGTAGGGGACTAGAGTTTGATAGAGAACCATTCATCATTTCAAATGGTGACCTGTCCATGTCTCCAACCATACTCAGTCTTCTGTCTAATCACATACCTATTGATTTTATCTATAGCCAAGGAACCTGCATGTGACTGTCATTGGACAACTCAGATTGCTAAATGCAAAGGGGTCATTGATGTGAAAAGGATTTCATTTTCATTTTCTTACTGACCAACAGTGATTTATTAAAAAATAAACTACCTCAAGTCATGCATGTGAAACTTCTGTTACTATACCAATAAATAATTAGGTCTGGATGAGGGATGTGGGTGGACAGTGGACCTCTGATCTAGTCACATCCTTTTCCTTTGTATAGTTGTATGATTTTCAAGATATTTCCTAAGTACTTACAACTAGAAGAGAATTCTAGAGGTCATTTATGCTATTCCTTTGTGGTAAGGCTTGTTTTTAACCTAAGTATTCCAGACACAAGAGTCTAGTTTTCCTATTTTTATTTCTGTTCTTCAGGAAAAGAGAAACTTTCAAAATTCCTAGGCCCTTACCCCAAAGAGAGCAAAGAAAAATGGAAAGGTCCTGTGTATACAAAAATATTTATAGCGACTCTTTTTGTAGTGTTAAAGAACTGGAAACTAAAAGGTATCCATCAACTGGGGAGTGGTGGAACAAGTTACAGTATTTAAATGATATGATGTATAGTATTGTACTGTAAGAAGTGGAAAAAGACCATTTTAGAAAAGCCTAGGAAGACTCCTGAACTGATGCAGAGTAAAGTGACCAGAATAAGAATAGTTTATACTACATCAGTTGTAAAAATGAACATTTCTGAAAGATTTAAGCAATGATCGCCCATAATTCCAGAGAACCAATGAACAATGCTGTCTACTTCATGACTGACAGGTGATAGACAAACATACAAAATGAGACATACATTTCTGAATGTTCCCAGTGTGAAGATTTGTTTTGACTATGTTTGTTTGTTACAAGGGTTTTATATATACATTTTTTTCTTTGTGGTGCAAGGGGAGAAGGTTAATGTGGGAGAGAGGGGAAAATGCTTGCTGATTAAAAAAAAAATAAATTAATGAAAAAATAAAAGGGAAGCTTTAAATTTTAAACTCTATTTGGACATATAGAGTTGCTAACAATTTTATCCTAGGAATGGTGGAAAGACATTTTTATGAAACATGAAGCTTAGTTACATATTGACTCACTTCAGTTAGATTTTCAAGTCTGTGAAAAGTTGCTTGTTGACTCTGATGTAATAGTAATCTTTGTTTTATCAAGGTCTCTGGTGCACTTGAAAACCAAATCTACATATCATCTATAGAAACCATGATCTATCTACATCTAGTTTAAAATATTAATGAATTAACTGAAAAAGTTGAAATTTAGGATAAATTTGAACCCTTGATCTTAGACAGCCCTTATCTCCAGGTCTCAAAAAAGGAAGGGATTTTCTAAATATGCCCAAGGATGATATATGCATAAGAGTTCAACCTGCCCTTATAAGTGGCGTATCAGTTTTAATAATGAGTGGTTAAAACTGTAATTTAATTCCAAAACCATAATTTCATGTTTTTTTATATCATTTGAATGGGTTTATGTTGTACATATGTGTATATACATACATTTGGATATCAATGCCTTCTGTTATGAACGGAAACCTATATGTTATTCAGTGCTTTTATATAGTAGAGATGTGACTATTGATATTTTCTTTGTAGAGTGCAGAGTTTTACAAAGTTACCACAGAACAATACCAGAGGGCTGCTGAGGAAGTGGAATCTAAGTTCAAGTAAGTTTTTATTATTATAATTATTTACACTTTTTAAAGAATAGAATTATAATTCTATTCCTTTTCAGAAGTGGGAAAGCTGTTTGGTTCTATAGCACTTAGGAATGCTAGGAAGAAAGCTAGTGATAGAAGTATATTATTTGCTTCTCCTGGAGTGAAATTGAAGGCATTCGATGAAAGCTTGTTGTCATCCCAGCACAATTTATTTTGTGAGCTACAGGGAAATTGAAAACAATGGTAATAAAAGTTTTATTTGGATTATTATACTAGCCAGATTGAGAACAGAGAAGTTTTTCATTCTCACATATTAAAATGTGAGTTTTGTCCGAAATTATTGTCAGTCCTCTTCACATTTAAGTCATTTTCATCCATTCATATGTACTTCACATGCATTTAAATCAGTGGCTTAACTTTGCCCTTGGTTATAAAAGTAATATTCAATTGTTAACTTTATTAATCCTTAGAATACTTAAATGAATGTTCTGTAGTTGATGAACCAAAGTAGCTCTGACCCATGACCCTGGACTTTCTTTTTTCTGCCAGAGCTCACATTAAGCAAGAAGACATCATTCATAATTTCTATAAGTGTATAAATGGTCCTGTTGTGCAACCCCTGTAAGTGGGAAATTGCTAACAAAAAAGTGGTATTGTGACATATTTAGCTGAAACATTACACTTGACTCTGACCTTTTTCTTTATGCATCTGTTTATACATGCTTGATAAAATAATGAAATCTTAAGGTGAAACCATTTTTTTCACATATTGTGTAGTTTGTATAGTATAATGTTTTGGTGTTCTTTTTTAAAAAATGTTCTCTCCAGAGATTAGGAATTTTAAAAGACAAAACAAAAAACCAAAACCTCCCTCCCCCAGGGGCTTAATATCTCTTTTTATGGGAGAGATGATAGTGGGAAAGAATTATCGGCCTTAAAATATAAACACATATGTTTGAGAGAGAGGAGATTGACAATTTTGGGTTATTTTAACATAAAGGAGCAATAATAGCTGTTTTGAAAATGTCAGTGTACATGGATGGTATGGCTATGAAGGTGTTATGATTAATTTTTTTTAAAAAAGTTGCCAGAGATGCAGGTAGGCCAGTAGAGGATGAATGACAACTAGGAGCTAAGCCAGTGAAGTTTCTGAAAAAGGAAGTAAGATGAGAAAATGTATTGAGGAGGGTGTGTTAAAAAGTTAATGGGGGCATGGAGAGGAGACTAGTGAATTGTAGCATAGAGACTCCAAGGTAGCTGATAAAACCAGTGTTTGCTGATGGATAAATTATGGCTGTCTGTGCCTCATCCCTTCTGATTGCTGACACATAAGCCATTCATCTCAAAGAGAGTCACATTTTAATGTGTTAATACTACAGTCAATAAGGATTTATTAAATACTTACTTTGTACCAGGCACTGTGCTAAGTGTTGGTGATATAGTGTTAATACTTTATTTTCCTTGTGTTTGCCTACGTTTTTTGTTCCTTACTCTACGACCAATCTAACATTGCTAACATTTGTTCCCTTCACCAGCAGATATTTGTTAAATGACTACTAAGTGCCAAACAACTGTGAAGATCTTTGACTATCTTGAATTCTCTGTCAGCATTCCCTGATAGGCACCAACTCGAAGTGACTTTGAAAAGCATCTCATCTCATATTTTGGTTGTAGCATATTACACTGGATAGAAAACTGGCCCTAAAGTCAGAGAACTCGGGTTCAAATTCTGACTTGACCTACCTTTATGACCTTGGACGAATCACCTCTCCTCCTCAGGCTTCAGTTTCCTTGATTATAAAATGAGAGGGTTGCATTAGGTGTAGCCCCTGAGGTTCTTTCAGGCTCTGGGTCTATGATCCCTTTCCTTTATCTGGGGGAAATTTTATTTTAGGGTCTTGATAGAGATGGAGAGCTTCCACAAGTATCACTTCAGCATTGTATGAAAAAAGATGAATTTTCTTCATAACAGTTGGAATGTGAGTGAGGTTCGTTTAGGCTGTAAATGGTTAAACACCGGTTTTATCAACATCCCACCATAATAGCTAATAGGTATTATTCTGAGAATTCTTACGTGTTAACTCAAGTCTCAGCCCTGCAGGTGTCTGCTGTTAGTTGAGAAAACCATAGAACAAGGAATAAAACCTGCAGAAGATGGAAGTGCCCATGGATATTAGACTAATAGTGTTGTACAGTTGTAATAAACCCAGGTATACTTTGATAGTATGTCAAAGGAATTCTGTGAGAACTGAGGCTTCATACAGGATGAAAGATGTTTTTCTTTTTCTTTTCTTAAAGAGCTTTTTAACTTGCAGCCAAGAAATCATTCTTTTAAAATGAAGCGTTTTGTCATAATTATTCAAAACAAAACCTAAAATATTACATTTGAAAGGTGAATTGTTATATCTACATCCTTTATTGGCAGCTGCTAGCCCAGGATCAAAATTGGATTTCTCCATCTGCAGGGTTTTGTTTACAAGCTACATCTAGAATTGTCATCAAAATATGTACAGAAATGAGTTTTAATCTATAACTCGCACGTGTCCTATAAACTTGATGAAGTTTTAAGAGAGTTTGGTTCTGTTAGTGCAAGTATTTTATAAATATTGGGGGGAAGGTAAACTATTGGAGTACATGACTACAATACTAGTAAAGTCGTTTTGCTTTTCTCTGCTTCAGTTTCCTGATTGATAGCATGAAGGGTTGGCCTACATGTTCTTTAAGATACCTTACAATTCTACACAGCATTGAAACTGTATATGAACAAAAGTTGTGTGATGGTGCATCGGATTTTAGGATTTTATCCTTGAATAACATTGCTGAAATCTAGCTTATAAATTTGGTCTCCTGAAAGAAGCCTGGGTTATCCCTATGAAGTACTTATAGCTTAGTTACCTTGTAAAAGTCAAGGTGATTTTCAAATAACAGGGGCTTTATGCAAAACATTTGAAAGATAAAATGGATTTTGCATATATTACTGTATATTTTAAGGTTCCTTGTAAAAAATTCTTTCATTTTAACATGTCCTTGGTCATGAGGGGCCTCACTGTGACATATTATTTAGGTCTCCTCTTGGTGCTTTAATAGCTGTATCACAAATGAATTAGTGAAGCCTAAAGATGATGCTCCAGTGGTATCAGCAGGTGTTTCTCATGTTCCCTGTAATTACACATGTGGATTGTGGACAGTTTTAAGCAACAGTGTTTAAAGATCCTGCTTAATTGGCTGTAAAAGAATTAAATAAGGTTTTGACTGCTAGATTTATAATTCTGTTAGTTGGAAAAGCCACTGTGCCTGAATGTCAATGTGACTTCAATTTGGAATATTAGATTAATCGAACTAATGGTACTGTGATTCCAAAGTTGCTCTGTTAAATAGGCCCAAAACTCTTCTTGAATTTGAGTCAGTTGATTCATATTACTTAACATTTCTACTTAAAATTCTAATTTAATTTTTTTCTTCCTTTTCTTGAAAGTTCAGCTTTTGCAGTTTTTCAATGATTTTAGCTGCTTTATTAAATGACTCTTCTTATCACTAAGATTAAAATTATACACTGCTGTATGTGTATTCGTATCTGCAAGCTGACAGACCCTCTGTACACTGTAACACTTATTGATGCCTGCTTATAACCCACTTTAGTACTGTGTGAATGAATCTGATATACCAAATGTGCATGATAAATGTTTTATCTCTGATTCTCATTGATCAGATTCTAAGTGATCAAATGATTTATCTCAGTGAGACACTAATTCACATTGATCATGGTCTAAATGATCAAGTTGGGTTGTTTTCTGCTGTACATAAATTGTATTAAAACAACATTACTTGAACATGCTGCCTTTTCTAATGCAGGAGTTATATTACCAGCAGTTACATTATGACCATAATTATTGTATTATAAAGATGTCTCCTGTATAATGAAAAGTTTACACAAGAAGAAAAGAATGTGATATTACAGGAAGAACAGAGTTTCAGGCTAGGATTTGGGCTTTAACTAAGTAATTAACTTCTGCATTTGTATTGGGCCCTTTTTTTTTAATTTGGAGAGATGGGAGCAGGAAATACAGCAGTTGCAATAGTGACATTTTATTCCTTCTGGTCACTGGAGCCAACTAATATCTTGATTGTACAGTTAGGGACACAGTAATTGCAGAGGCAAAATCTTAGTTATGGTAAATATTTTAACCTCTACCTTTTGTGCTTAAGTTTCTTGGTCTTCAGCAGTTTGGATCTCTCAGAAGTCTCCTGACTTAAGCTTCAATCTCTGTCATGCTTTGTCTGTTTATTTGCATGGGAGGGTCAGGGGAGTGTTTCTGGTAAAATTCCAACCGAAACTGGTGTTTTTGAGAGAGAGAGAGAGAGAGAGAGAGAGAGAGAGAGAGAGAGAGAGAG
>NW_020954648.1:2519010-2680159 GCF_900497805.2 Vombatus ursinus | reverse complement strand
AGAGAGAGAGAGAGAGAGAGAGAGAGAGAGAGAGAGAGAGAGAGAGAAAAGCAAGTGTACAAATGATAAATGCTTACTCATTAGTTGATGTGGCTGAAACCAGACTGATTACATTTTAAAACTCCCTTTCTCTAGCAGGTAATTTAAAACATCTTTGACTTACTTATTTCATTGGTAAAATGCAAATTGTAACTGCTTCTTCCCCAAGATTCATTCTTTGAAGATGGAAAAGTATAAAATATTCTTTAATTCATTCTTATAGCCGATCATCTCTATCAAGTGACCTTTAAAAGTTGGCTCATTCTTCTGTAATGGTTACCATTTATGTGTAGTACTTTTAAATTGCAAATATTATAGAAACTGGTAGGACAGGATCACCATGTCCTGGAACAACCCATTCTCTCTGAAGCACACTTTAGAGCACTAAATGGAAGAGGCAGTACCAGTAATAAAGTGATTAACTATAGCAGTTGATACATAGCCGGTGTTATTTGTTTTCCTATCGTGGGCTAGGTGTATGTCCTAGGCTTTGGAATAGTCATTCTTCCACTTTTCACAAATGAACAAGTATATTTCAAGAAGATTCGAGTTGCTTTGCAGCTCTCAATTCACAATAGATGCTGGTGGAAAAGTAATCAGAAACAGTTGAGTCCAGAAAGAAACCTGGTATTTACCTAAGGATTAGAATTATTACATCAACATCATCTAATGTATTATTCAGTTTTTTTCATTCTTTGGATCTTTTCACATTCAGACAACACCCTTTTTTATTTTTTAAGGTAATAGAGGAAATGCCAGTAAAATTGAGGAAGCGTGCTTATTTTTCTCCTAAAATTTTATCATTTACTCTTTTACATACTACTTTACCAGGAAGGCCTTTTCAAAGGTAGTCTGGACTAGGTTTCTGTTAAAATGTGGAGGACTATAGTAAAGGTTGGATTCCTGAATAGATTATTTTGTTTTACAAAGTAAACCAAATCCAAGGAAGCTGACTCAGAAATATTTACTGTTGGTCACAAAAGCAAAAATGTGATTGCATTCCAAACCAATCCCCAGTCTTAGGAGAACAACTTGAATTATATCAACAGTGGATCATTAGCATTTCTTTCAAAAAAAAAAAAAAGGTAGTAAGATTAGCGATAGAGTACTGGAGTGAATCAAATATGGATTCAGATTCAACCTCTGACACTTAATAGCTTTGCAGTTTAACTTCTCTGAGTCTAAATGCAATATCTGTATTACCTACTTAAAGGGTTATTATGTGGCTGAAATAAAATCTGTGAAAAATGATTTACCTTACAAACTTTTGTGTGCCATATAAATGTCAGCTATTATTTTAAAAGGGTGACAAATTTTATTAGGTAGAGGCAAAAAATAAAGGGGAGGGGGAGAGATAAGGAACTGGTCAATGACTTAAATGGTCCAGGCTAAAATATTAGTTGTTTTTTTTGTGTTGTTGTTGTTCTGTTTTATAGAGATAGCCACATTTCTTCATATATGAATGACACAGGGAGCTTTCCCCAGCCACCTAATTCAAAGTTGTGCACATGTGTTTCTTTGTAAACATTACCAACATGCCCAATATTTCTGTTAACGAACATCAAAATTTATATATACATGTTGCTTCTCTTGTAGGTGTTTGTGTGCCTGTGCTCACAAAATCATGATTTACTTCATGAGAGAAAACTGATCGTTCTGCTTTTTCCTCAGGGAACATAAGCATTGAACTTTCTTCTTTTGATCAATATGATCCATTAAGAATAGAGTATAGCTCGTACTCTTTTATGAAATATTAATTACATAGTTTAGTTAGACTAATAATGATTTTGAGTGAATTAATGAAAGAAACATTTGTGAAGCACTTACTATTTGGCATTAGGGTTACAGCTAGAAAAAGGCAGAAAGTATCTGCCCTCAAGCAGTAGATACTACTCTGCTCCCTACTCTAGTTGAGGGAAACAACACCTAAAAGAAAGTTCAGCCGGTAAGGCTTATGGAAGGAATAGGGAGAAGGGAGCACTGAGTGATTGCAGGTCTTCCCATTGCCCTGCTGTCCTAAATTGATTCTAGGCCAGACTGGGTCTGAGACTTCCTTTTCAATGGCTACAAACCTTTAGTTTGTGTATTATCTCATAAAGCTGAAATTTGGCTAACATTGGAATTTGTTTTTACTGAAACCTGCTTTTGTTTTAATCAAAATTTCCACATATTTCTCACTGGGATTAATGAGGTTTTCTCTTACTCATTTTGACGATTAGGACATTCACTTTAGGATCCATCTAGAAAAAAATTCTTTGATTTTCCTTTGATCTTTTCAAAGGTAGGGGAAGATTATTTACCTTTTTGAATGCTGCTCATTTACAGGTTGACACCATTGAAGCTGGTAGGAGGGCCAATTAGAGTTAATTATTGTCAGAGTGACCTGTCACATTTCTGAAATGTCCAGGAGGACTTCTATGACGTAGCTTTTTATTTCTCCTCACATGTCGTATTTGGAAAACTAACCATTTTTAAGACGTCTACAACCTTAGAAATTATATTAGAGGAGTTATTCCACATAAGAATGATAATATTCAACATGATTTCCCCAAAAGCTTATGTATTCTTACCATGTTTAAAAAGTCTTTGAATATTTAAAGTGATATTCCATTAGTTTTTAAAAGCATCTCAAAGATGTGCTTGCTGTTGATAAACTCAGTATAAACTAGCTATCCTGCCTTAATTTGACTTAGATGATATAATTGTAGATATATTTGATAAATGAGCACAGGAATCATGGACAAACTAGAACTTCAGGAAGGATCCTAGCAATTGTAACATCTCAGCCATAAGTAATCTAACTCTACTCATCTATCAGAGTACTTTGTTTCTCCTTCATTACACTTCACTACACTTTTATAATCTATCTTCTATTACAGTTATTTGTGACCTTGTCTTATTTCTCCTAGTAAACTGTACATTTCATGAGTGAAAGTGCCATCATTTTTTGTATTTGCCATCCATTTTAGTCATGTTTGTGGATTTCAAGGAACAAAAACCTCATTCTTCACATTAAACTACTTATAGAGTTTATTAAATAATATACAAATGACATGCTTTAAAAAAAAATAAAGATACAAAGTACCTGAACCTCCATTTCACTGCCATCTTGGTTGCCACTTTGGCCTGATTTAGAAAAATAAAGTTGCACATCTGTATATCTGGATCCCTGGCTACTGCCTCAGTTTAGACCACTGATTGATTCTGGATGTTTGAAAATGGAGTAAACTGTGGGATTTCATACTGAGGTAAACAAAGAGGAAGCAACTAAGGTTGCTCAGTGGCTAGAGCACTGGGCCTTGAGTCAGGAAGACCTGAGTTCAGATATGGCCTCAGACACTCACTGGCTATGTGACCCTGAGTAAGTCATTTAACGTCTATTTGTCTAATCCACTGGAAAAGGAAACAGCAAAGCACTCCAGTGTCTTTGCTGAGAAAACGCCATGCAGGGTCACAAAGAGTCGGACGTGACTGATCAGCAACAGCAAACAGAGATGGCTGACAGAGCCAGGTACTGACATGAGGATAGAGGTGGGGGATATGCTTCTCTCCTCTACTGCTTTCCCTGGCCAGTGACATATTGACAACCTGACCTGCCTGCTCCTTTGCCAAGTTCATTCTCATCTCTGAATTCTCCACTCTAGTCTCGTACCCCATTTATACTTCCTGGCTTCCCACATCCTCAGCTTCCTCAACTCCTACAACATTGTTTCATCTGCCTCAATCTCAAACAAGAGTGGTCATACCCTAAACAATCTACCCCCTTCCCTACCCAATTAGAAAAGAAAAGAAAAAAGAAACTTAATTTTTTCTAGGCACCAAAATCCCTAGTTATAGTTCTGTTGGATGGTCTAGGCAAACCCTAGCCAACTTTGAAAATTCAGATCATGGAACCAAGATGGCAGAGGGAAGCAGTGACTGTCTTGAGCTCTCTCCCAAAGCCCTCCAAATACCTAAAAAAATGGCTCTAAACAAATTCTAAAGCAGCAGAACCCACAAAAAGACAGAGTGAAACAAATTTCCAGCCAAAGACGGCCTGGATGGTTGATCAGAAAAGTATATCGTGCCGGGCGGGGAGAGGAGGTCAGTTTGGCGTGGGCATGCAGGCCGCAGCGACCCTGGAGCAGGCCTCAGAGGACTGAATCGCTGGCAGCTGTGGTGGTTTCCAGATTTCTCAACCGCTGAACACCAAAGACAATTTAGAAGGTCAGTGGGAAAAGTCTGACTGTGGTGAGAGAGGAGCTAGGTCTCAGCTGCAAGTCTCAAGCGTGGCCTGGGGTCACAGCTTTTTCCTGAGCTTCAGGCCCACAGACTGAGGGGGAATTGAGTGGCTGATCAGAGGGGGATTGCAGGGATCTCTTTGCCAGTGCTGAGGCAGGAATCTCTTGCTTTACCAGTCCTTGGATCTGGGTCACAGTTCTGAGGGGCAGTCCAGTGGCGAGGAAGTGGTGGAGAGAAAACACCTCGCCCCTTTTCATAGCACCTTGGAAAAACTGAAAATTTACAGGTCCCTAGAAGTAGCTCTGAAAACAGCTATACAAACCCCTGAAGCTTGGGACAGTATACTCTTCACATTGGAAGCAGACTTTTACCTTAACGAAGAGTTTAAAATTCAAGTAATTGGCCGGGATCATGAGTGAAAGCAGTGAAAAAAGAGACTATATTATCTTACTTTGGTGACAAAGAAGATCAAAACATACAAGCAGAAGAAGACAACAAAGCCAAAGCTCCTACATCTAAAGCCTCCAAGAAGAATATGAATCAGTCCCAGGCCTTGAAAGAGCTCAAAAGGGATTTTGAGAAGCGAATAAGAGAAGAAGAGGAAAAACTGAGAGTGATGCAAGAAAATCATGAAAACCAAGTCAACAGCTTGCTAAAGGAGACCCCAAAAAATACTGAAGAAAATAACACCTTAAAAAATAGCTTAACCCAAATGGCAAAAGAGGTCCAAAAAGCCAATGAGGAGAAGAATGCCCTAAAAAGCAAAATTGGCCAAATGGAAAAGGAAGTCCAAAAGATTACTGAAGAAAATACTTCCTTAAAAATTAGAATAGAGCAATTGGAAGCTAGTGACTTTATGAGAAATCAAGACATTGTAAAACAAATCCAAAAGAATAAAAAATTAGAAAACAATGTGAAGTATCTCATTGGAGAAACAACTGACCTGGAAAATAGATCCAGGAGAGAGAATTTAAAAATTATTGGACTATCTGAAAGCCATGATCCAAAAAAGAGCCTAGACATCATCTTTCAAGAAATTATCCAGGAAAACTGTCCTGATATTTTAGAACCAGAGGGCAAAATAGAAATTGAAAGAATCCACCGATCTGCTCCTGAAAGAGATCCCCAAAGGAAAACTCCTTGGAATATTGTAGCCAAATTCCATAGTTCCCAGGTCAAGGAGAAAATATTACTAGCAGCCAGAAAGAAAGAATTCAAGTATTGTGGAAACACAATCAGGATAACACAAGATTTAGCTGCTTCTATATTAAGGGACCGCAGGGCATGGAATATAATATTCCAGAGGGCAAAGGAGATAGGATTACAACCAAGAATCACCTACCCGGCAAAACTGAGTATACTCCTGCAGGGGGAAAAATGGTCATTCAGTGAAATAGAGGATTTTCAGGCATTCTTGATGAAAAGACCAGAGTTGAATAGAAAATTTGATTTTCAAATACAAGACTCAAGTGGAACATGAAGAGGTAAACAGGAAAGAGAAAATCATAAGAGACTTATTAAGGTTGAACTGTTTACATTCCTGCATGGAAAGATGATATTTGTAACTCATGAGACCTTTGTCAGTATTAGGGTAGTTGGAGGGGAAAAAAATTATATGTACGTATATATGGATATAGATAGAGGACACAAGGTGAGTAGAAAATGAAGGGGTCATATCTGGAGAATAAAATTAAGGGGTGAGAGAAGAATATGCTAGGAGAAGGAGAAAGGGAGAGGTAGAACGGGGTAAATTATCCCACACACACAAAAAAAAAAACCAGAAAAGAAAAGGCTCTTACAGTGGAGGGGAATGGGGGAAAGTGAGAGAGAATGAGTGAATCTTATTCTCATAGAAATTGACTTAAGGAGGGAATAACATACACACTCAATTGGGTGTGGAAATCTGTCTTACCCTACAGGAAAATGGGGGGAGGGGGAAGGGGACAAGAGAGTAGGGGAATGATAGAGAGGAGGGCAGATTGGGAAAGGGAGTAATCAGAAGCAAATACTTCTGAGGAGAATAGAATAAATGGGTGGGCAGGATAGGATTAAGGGAAATAGAGTTAGTTTTTCACAGCATGTCTACTATGGAAGTGTTTCACATAACTGCACATATATAACCTATATTTAGTTGCTTGCTTATCAATGAGGGTGGGTGGGAAGGGAGGAAGAGAGAAAATTTGAAACCCAAAGTTTTAAAAACACATGTTTAAAAAAAATGTTTTCACATGCAGCTGGGAAAGAAGAAATACAGGAAATGGGGTACAGAAATCCATCCTGCCCTATAGGAAAATTGAAGGGGAAGGGGATAAGAGAAAGAGGGGAGAGATAGAAGGGAAAGCAGGCTAGGGGAAGGGGTATTTAGAATGCGTGCCATCTTGGGGTGGGGGGAGGGGCGAGATGGGGTGAAAATTTGGAACTCAAAATCTTGTGGAAGTAAATGTTGAAAACAAAAAAATTATTATTTTTTAATAAAAATAAAATAATGTTAAAAATTGTTTTTACATGTAAAAAAAGAAAAGAAAATTCAAATCATTAGTAGATCAGATAAGATGAAACCTAGGAGTTGGTATACTTCTTTGTTGCACTCTAGAATTTTATCACTCTGTGATTACCTGTCTTTCCTCTCTTGGACAAAAGTGGCTTGTTCTAACTGACCTATATCACTGTACAAAATACAACAGTTCCTGATAAGTTCACAATAAATATTTGTCAAATGAAAGATCAGATTGGTCTCTTAATCCTATTGGTCCTTAGTTTGGTATCTTTTGTTATAAAACTCTCGTTTCAGGCTTTTCAGAATATTTCTGGGGATTATTGACAATGCGGTTTAGTGGAAAGAATACGAGAATCTCTGTGTTCTTGACTAACTCATTTAGTCTCACTGCATCTCACTTTCTTCATCTATAAAAATAAGGTAATTGGGCTCTCTCTACAATTCATTCTAGTTCTAAATGTTATAATCCCATTTGATAAAATTCCTTTTTTGTTTAACCTTAAATTGATTAAATGATACTACCACAATATATACATGTGTATAAGTATGTCATCAAGCACTTTGGGTGGTGGTTATGGCATCGTTTACTCAAGCCAAAGTTGATGGCACATTCTCACTCCCAGTGTTTGGGAATCAGTGGCATATTTTCACATAGACTGTCAAATTTAATTTATCCCACATAAAATAATTATCTCAAACTATTATTTTTAATCACAACATAAACTTATTCAGGTTTGCTTTTCCTAATGCTATCTATGATCAATTCTTCCATCCAAGTGTATTCTTTCCTTTCTGCAGTGTCAGAACTGCTCATTCACTACATGTATCATTTCCACACAAAGGTGTAGAAAGTAAGGGCGCCATTTTACTTAAAAAACATTTGCATTTTATATATTGCCACATTGATTATTTGAGAGCTTCTGACAGAGTGCTGATAGCTTTGAAAATGATTATTTTCTAGGATTTATGTAAGATATTTGTAAGGAAGGAATAGTGATGCTTTTTAATGAAATAGACCTTATACAATGAGCTACTCATACTTAGTATTTATTGAGTCCTTGGCAGTGTGCTTGAACATGTGTAAAGTTTACATCTTGGCCCTTCCCTGCATGTTGAAATGAAAGCACACATGTCCATATGTTAAAATGTTGGTAGCATCCCACACTTGCTCACGTTGCTGCTTTACTTTATTTCATATTCTTCCTTGTGAAATGAGATGGGTGACTCTACTCATCCAGTAGGCATCAATGAAACTGGGATGTGTGCTGGTAATCAACCAAGTGCCTTGGAAAGTGATACAGGCACTCATTAAGGGCTGTCCTTGCAGTTTGGCTGCAATTTCAGGAGTCACCTCAACCAATGGGAATTACTATTTCTTGATGGAGCTGGCAAGTAATACTCTACAATGATACATCTGGTTTCACATTCCCTTCTCAAGGACTAAAACCTCTTGTTTTAATATGTTAAACATGCTTAGTGGGGATTTTACAAGCACAAAGAAGTCAGCTATTTCCTAATTACTGTATTAACACAAGAAAGGCTAAAGGCTCTATTTTTTTTTTTTTTGTAGCATTGCCATTTGCTTTGCATTTTGTTCTCTTGGTGCTTCTGAGATTACACAAATACCTATTTATTTTTGAGACAGTGGTGTCTCTGGAGTCAAAGTCTACAAGTCTTCCAGAGCATTGTTGGCATAAGTCCCAACAAAGCCACTTATGTGAAAGGATATCTTTTCCCCCAACTGTTCTGCCCAGTTTATGATATGGGTTTTTTAAGTAGCATACACCTGTTTCTGCTTACAGAATGAAGAATGAATTGCCAATTACTATAGACATGTTCAAACATGACACTTTATACTGCACAGACTTGTGTAGTCTGCTTTATTATAGGCCCCCAACTATGAAACCATCAGTCCTCCAAAAGGAGATGTGTTGTGAGGAGGAGCAAAAAGGAGAGAAAGGGGATCAGTCCTTGATCAGTTGCTATTATTTGTGTGTGTGCAAGCTGCAGGAAGGGAGGTCAGTTCCTCTAACCTTTGTTTTCCCAGCAGAGCTCTTGAACAAGATGAAGTGATCAAAGCAGGATGCCAGTACATCATCACAATCTCATTATTTTGCAAGCTGCATGCACAGATGCTGCTGTTTTCTGCATCAGGCTTCACTGATTTACATTCGTAACACCTCCATTAGAACTCATTTGGTACAACTCATAATTAACTAGTTCTTTTCTTTTCATAATAGTGTTGTTCTAATTCAAGAGATACCAAAGCAAAGAAGAAAATAATATAGTTGTGTGAATCATCAGAACTCAGATATGTTGGTTAGGTGAATAGAAGAGTGCGTTAAATGCTTTGCTGTAATTTAGATCATTTCTGGCTCAGAGTTTTGGAGAGGTGGGGGTAGAAATCTTTTAAATCCTTTGTGCAGTATACACTTCCTTTTTAGATATCCTGAGTTAGACTAAGTCATAGAATCAGAGAATTCAGACTTGAAAGAACCTTAGAGATATCCCTACCCTTCATTTTATAGATGAGGGCATTAGAGCTAAAGAAATGTTTTAAAATTTATTTAATTTTTAATTTATGGAGTAAAATAAGCATTTCTATAACATAGTACAATAAAAAAGATGATTGCACATGAAATTGCAAATCTACTGTACCCAACTTGCTATTTCTTTCAAATATACAATAAAATAATCATGTAAATTTCTTTTTCTTTTTTTTCTCCCCCCTCCCCCCCTTAAAGATAGCTACCATTAGACACAAATAGGTAAATATAAATATATAGATACAGATATACATACATACATACATACACACATACATACATTTGTAAAATTATTTTATATATACTTCTGTTTATCAGTTCTTTCTCTGGATGCAGATGGGGTCTTCATATGTCCTTTATAGTTAATTTGGGTATTTATAATCGACAAAGTAACTTATTTCCTCAAAGTTCTTAAAACAATATTGCTGTTTCTGTGTACAAAACTTCATTATTTTGTGCAAATATTTCCATGTTTTTCTAAAATCATTGAGCTCATCTTTTCTTATAATGCAGTAGTATTCCATCACAATCATATACCACAACTTTGTTCAGCCATTCTGCAATGATGGACATCCTGGCAATTTCCAATTCTTTGCCAGCACAAAGAGAGCTGCGATAAACATTTTAGGATCTATAGGTTTTTTTCCTTTTTCCCTAATCATCTTTGGAAATAGACCAAGTGGTGGTATTGCTGAGTCAAAAGGTATAAGTATAAAATACTAATAAACTCAAAAGGTAATCATTCTTTGGGCATAGTTCCAAGTTGCTCTCCAAAATGGTTGGATCATTTCAGAATTCTGTCAGCAATGAATTAGTGTCCCAGTGTTTCCACATCCTCTCCAACATTTGTCGCTTTCTCCTTTTATAATTTTAACCAATGTGGTAGGTGTAAAATGATATCACAAGTTTGTTTTAATCTGCATTTCTCTAATCAATAATGATTTAGAGAATTTTTTCATATGACTATAAATTGTTTTGATTTCTTCATTGGAAAACTGCCTGTTCATACCCTTTGACTATTTATCAGTTGGAGAATGACTCATATTCTTTTAGATCTGACCAAGTTCTTTATATGTTTTAAATATGAGACCTTTACTTGATAAACTGTCTATAAATGCCCCCCCAATTTACTGCTTTCCTTCTGATCTTGCTGACATTGGTTTTATTTGTACAAAACCTTTTAAATTTAATGTAATCAAAATTCTCTATTTTACACCTAACTGTGCTCTCTACCTCTTGTTTATTCATAAATTATTCACCTATCCATAAGTCTGATAAGTAATATATTCCATATTCTTCTAATTTTCTTGTAAAATGTCTCTTTATGTCTAGCTCATGTATCTATTTTGACTTTATCTTGGTAAATAGTATGAAATATTGGTCCATGCCGGGTTTCTACCATACTGCTTTCCAGGTTTCCCATCATTTTCTACCATATAATGAATTCTTATCCCAAAATCTTAAGTCTTTACATTTGTCAAATACAAGATTATGATGTTTATTTGATGCTGTAAATTGTTTGTCAAAGAGCTAAAAAAAATTAAGTGACTTTCCCAGGATCACACAGATCATAAGTGGATGAACCAGTATCAAAATCCAGGTTCTCTGACTCCAAATCTAGGTCTCTTAACATTGCGTCACGCCCTCACCATGATGTTAACATCCCCCCTTTCTGCCAGTGATTCTCAGTTCTTATCTAGTTCATAGGCTCTTAGAATTTAGAACTGCAAGGGATTTCAGAGATAACCTTTTGCTCTAGAAGTGAAGAAATGAAGAGAAGGGAAAGATTTGATAATAGTAATAGTCGTCTTTGTTGTCGTCATCATGACTGTAACTAACACTCATAACACTTACTATGTGTCAGGCACTGTGCTAAGCACTTTTTAATTATTACCTCATTTCATCCTTACAACAGCCCAAAGAGATAGTTGCTATTATTATCCCCATTTCACAAAAGAGGAAACTCAAGCAAATAGAGATTAAGTGACTTGGTTGGGGTCACACAACTAGTAAGTATCTGAGGCTGGATTTGAAATCAGATGTTCTTCATTTCAGGCCAAGCTCTCTATCCACTATGCCACCAGCTGCCCCAAAACAGATAGAATTTTGATCCAGATCTTCTGGGGTTTTTTCCATCTCACCATGTCTTTATATGTCTTTTACATGTCTTTTCCCTGTCCAAAGAGTGCTATCTTATGCATATATACATGTGTGTAACTTTGTATAAATACATATGTGTGTATGTATGCACACAGGTGTGTGTGTGTGTATGTATTTTTAAAATATTTGTAATTTCATCCCAACACAGACCAGAACTGCTGTATATCTTAATGTATGGTCTTTCTGAGTTGCTGTGGCCAATCTGATAATGAGCCTAAAGACAAAATGGTACAATGGAAAAAGCACTGGCTCTGGATTCAGAGGACCTGGGTTCAAACCAGGTCTGTGATTTTTAGCATCTGTGTGACCTTGGGCAAATCACTTCCCTTCCCTAGGACTCTGCGTCCTCTTCTTTAAAATGAGGTGGTTAGACTAAATGACCTCTGAGATTCCATCGAGCTCATCCAGCTTAGTGATTCTGTTACGTGGAGGTTGACAGAAAACCCAAACTTTAAAGACTTTCACCTTCATTAGGAAATGCCAAATCTTGCTTTGTTCAGGGTACGGTCTTCCAAAACATAGGGTCATTTTCATGCCGCAAAGAAGCATCTAATTTGAACTTTAAATGTTGGCTCAAAATCAGATGTGGGTTTGAATCCTGACTTGGCCACTTACTTGATTTCTTAGGAACTACTTTCTTTCACATTTATAATTAAGGGAATTTGACTAGATTATCATCATTATTATTATCATTATTTTGCAAGGCAGTCGGGATTAAGTGACTTGCCCAAGGTCACACAGCTAGGGAGTATCATGTGTCTGAGGCCGGATATGAACTCAAGTCCTCCTGACTCCAGGGCCAGTACTCTATCCATGGCGTCACCTAGCTGCCTCTTGATTATTTCTAAGGTCCTTTCTGATACTAACGTTCTGTGATTCTTCCTAGAACCAATAGGATTTAGTTAGTGATTGAATGTGGGAAACGGTTTTAAACATATGTGACTAAGTGAATGGTGGTATTATTAACATAAATCTGGAAGTCAGAGGAGTTGGTTTTATAGAAAAGATAAAACTTGTTTTGAACATGTTGAGTTTAAAGTGCAGCTAGAATACATTTAGATGGGTATATCCACTCAGCAAATAAAAATATAAGTCTGAAACTAAGGATAGAGTTTGGGGCAAAATATAAAGATCTGGGATTTATTCAAACAGACATTTATTTGGAGATCTAGGAGTGGGTTGGAATTACCAAGGTCGGGATGCAGGGGGAAGAAAGTCCAAAGGACAGAACCTTGGAGACAATCCAAGGTCGAAGTAGAACTTGGTGTAAAAGGTCAGGGAATCCCAAGAAAGAGAGTATCAAGGGGGACATGGTCAGCGGTACCAGATGATCAAAATGGGTCAAGGAGAATGCACACAGATAAACTAGCTATCAGTCAGCAGAAGAAGTGAAACACAGTCTTAAAAGATGATATATTTTGATTTGAGGGAGAAGATGTGAGGATTCAACAATGATCTAATATATATGATGCCCTTCAAGGCAGACAGGTCATGGAGAGAATCCTTGGTAGCTAAGGGAAAAATTTGGGATATTGTAAACTAGAAGGTAAGAGTGTTGAGTAAAATACTAATGCACAAGTTATCTGTAGCTATTCTCTGAGGGATGATATTCAATATGGTTAAAATACAGTGTTTCCCGTGAATGTTCCCTTTATAGCATAACCAAGGAATTAGATTTGTTGTTCTTGACATCAGAAGACTGAACTTGGACCAATGAGTAGAAGCTTGAAGGAGGCAGATTTAGGCTCAGTTCAGAAATTATATCCTAACTGTTCAACAGGCATAACCCCAAAACAGACTTCTTGAGATGATGAGTTTGCCATTACTGATGCTGTTTAAGCAGAGGTTAAATGACTATCAAAGACCTTGTAAAAATGGATTCCTATATTTGATAGGGATTAGACTAAAAATTCTGAGTTCCTTGTGAAATTCTTAGGTACAGCTAGTGGCGTTATTGTAAAATTTTAGTGTAGGACATATTTAAAATGGCAACAGATTACTCTTCATGAATGAAAATGGGTCTGACATAGATTTCTCTCCATAACTCAGGTTCCTAACATTTCAGTGCAACTAAAAATTCTAGTGGAATTTCTAAACCTTTCGAGGTTGCTCTTATTACAGTATCCCTTCCACACTGTGACTTTCCCCATTGCTGTTTCTATATATTGTGGGTTGGTGTAAGAAATTAAATGGAAATGTTTTAGTTTTGTGGAAGCTGCAGATGACACAGAAAAAATTTAGAAATTCAGAAAGGCATGAAACATACGTATAGTATTGTATAATATCAACATATTTTATTTTTTAAGACAATAATAATTCAGACTTCTTCTCTGGTATGAAGGGAGGGCCAAAAATTTTTACACGGATTTTCCAGATCGTGCGGGGCCTTCATGCCTCTAACCCCCATGATATGGAAGGGATAACTGTATTAAATGAACTTTCTCTTCCTTTCCATTAAATGTGAGGCTTTCAGTCTTCCATTTACATAAATTCCTTTTCTTGTGTGGATCCAAGATGGCCCTAATTTGAGATGCCAAGTTTCTTGAATCCTTAGAGTAAAAATCTCAAGAGTAAATCTAATTCTATCTTTCTACTGATTTTTTTTCCCTGAGAAGAAAAATATTAATGAAGGAAATTTATTTTTTCTTATGCAATTTTAAGTATTACTTTTTGACACTTAAAAAAGTTTCCAGTATTGATCTCTTGTTACAATTTTTGCCATTAGCTCCAGAAGACTACAAAGTTTAAAAAAAAAAAGTCATTTGGCTGAAACATCGATCTGTTTCTCTTTGGCAGCATTTAAAAAGAGTGCACTTGTGAACAGAAGCACTGGGAAACTTTCATAAAAGGAGACTTGAAAACCGAAATGTATAGATGTCTTTGCCTTTCTTCATTGATGACAAGACAACTGAAAAATGTATTTTCTAAATTTGATGATGCAGAAAAAATAGGATTGCTTCTCCAGAAAGCATATTTATATACTATGTTTTGAAGGAGACCCTTTCCTCCAAATGTTATACTTCTGTCCTTGCTACTTAAAAAGACTGATCGTTTCCTATTAATGATGCATCTGTTTGCACATGCCATAAAATTGCCTTTTTCTAACGTGGTAGCTAGGAAAGGGGTCTAAGAAAAATGGAATGTGTTGAGTGCTGCAGGTCAGGCTTTGCCAGATAACCACCAGTGAAGATATTTGTTCTGTGGCTCTACAGTCAGTCATGTTACCTAGTTCATGACTCTCAGTCAGCTTCTCTCACTCTCAGTATGCCTTCCCTTTCCTTTCCACAAGATATATCTATAAAAAACAAGTATATACCAAAGAGCACACTTACCACTAAGTATTGGGATGTATAATTTACAAGCCAGAATCATAACATCTTAGAATTAAAAGGTACCCATTAGGGATTGCACTCACACCCTGCCTAATTAATTATGATTATAGTTATACCTTTACATGATTTTTGCCATAGCACAAATTTCTGTTTTTCTGTTTATTTCCATTATATAGCCAGAGATGTGCTCTATTGACTAATGCACTTAAAGGAATAATTGATTTATTTTTCATGCCATGTTAACCATTAATAGTCAAAATATTGTCAGTGTTATTTAAAACATCAATATTTTTAACCAACTAATATTTAGCAACCAAAAATACAGAATTATTTAGAAAGTGTGAGACATTATAGTATATGCTAGGTAATTTGGATTAAAACACTATCAATCAAACAATCAACAGTCATTCATTAGACATCTACAATGTGCCGGGCACTGTTCTAGGTGCTTTAGATACAAAGAAAAAAAGTGAAGCAACCTCTACTGTTATATAACTTGCATTCTTTCAAGGGAGGCAACCTGTTTATGTATGATTATATTCAGAACAAATACAGAATGGATTCTGCGTAATTAAATACGTGGTTTTTAGGTAAGGTGTATTGTGATCAGGAAAGGTTTTGTATTGAAGTTGTTGCTTCATTTGAGTCTTTAAAGAGTAAAGAAGTTTGTGAGGCAAAAGTGAAGGAGTACATTCATACACTCCCACCTATAGAGGTGGGAGACACCAGCTAATTAAGTGATGAGATTGGAAACCAGATTGCAAAAGACTGAGGAGTAAGAGTTAAGAAAGTGCGGCCAAGTATAGACAGATTTCACAAGGAGTTTGGTTGACAAAGACACAAAAGATATGTGATGATAGCTTGAGTAGATAGTAAGATGTAGTAGTAAAATTTTTTTTTAAATGAAGGAAATTTGAGTATTTTTGAAGGCAATAAGGAAGGAACCATTAGATTGAGAGAAAATGAAGATTCTAAAAGAGGGAGTAAATAATTGAAGGGAAAGTCCACTGGAGTAGACTGGGGGTGTAATTAAGGGCAATTTACCTTGATAGAAGTAACAGCCTTTGTAAGAAGGACAATTTTATTATCAGACTGAAAGAAAATAGAAGAGAATGGGACATGATACCAAGGAATTTTGAGATTAAAAATAGATGAGACAGAGTTCAGGCTGAATAGCCTCAATTTTCTCCATATAATAAGAGGAGAGGTTTTTAGTTGAGAACGGCTGTGGAGGTGTGGAAGGCTTGAGAATAAAAGCTTTTGAGCAGCTTTGTGAAAGAATCAAGGAGTAGTAAAAGGATTGCTTTGCTACCATGAGGTTCTGTAGTATAACCAGTTAGCTTGATATCTTCAGCTTCATTCAGCAGAATGAGAGGAAGAATGGAGAAAATGGAGTTTAGAAGTAGATAAGCAGTGTTAGGACACAGAATCAAAGGGTTCAAAAATAAAGAGTATTGTAGAGTTGAACTGTTTAGCTTCAAGATTGGGAAGGGAGAAAAAGAAATCAATACAGGTAACACAGTAGCCTAAGAAAAGTACTGATAAATGGAACAGTCACAAAGCTGGTGAAGGTTTAGGAGGGGTGGCACATAGGGAGAAATGGAATGATAACTGGTTATGATCAGATCTAGGAGCTTCAGAGGTTTTAATCATGGAAGAAAACACATTGATGAGATCTGCAGTGTGGCTGAAATGGAGTGGAAGAGTAGGTTTTGTTATTTGAGGAGATGGAAGAACTGGGAGATTAAGTTGTTTGAGGGAGCATCATTAATATTGAAGTTTTCTACTATAAGAATAGGAGTTGGGGCTGGTAAAAAGTTTGTAAAACCAGGTGGTGAGCACTGCACAATTTACAAAATCCAATCCAGACTGCTTTTCTCTGCCTATTCAATTCTGAGACCAGTTCATTGATTGACTGTAGTTTTCTCCAAGAGATAGATAAATAGATAGATAGATAGATAGATAGATAGAGCTCTCTTGCCTTTGTATCATAAATTAGACATTTGCTTGCCTTCTTGTATGTGTAGTTAGGTTGAAATAATTTGAGTGATAATGGAATTTATTTTAGGAAGCTTTGAAGTGCCCTAGGGCTTGATGTGTAGATGGAACAGTAACCTCAGCAAAGAAGAGTATCTAGAATATCATTATAGGGAATCCCTCTTCTGTTTGAACTCTGTACTGTAAGTTTTCCGTAACAATGACAAATGGTTTTGAACCTTTATCTTGTTTCATGCCTAACTCTTTATAATTATAGGGACATGGAACAAAAGTGACCCAAAAGTCATTGGAGAGATACATGATAGACACAGGTAAGCCAAAGCATATGATCAAGGAAGAATCATACAAGAGGTATTATCATAAAAGGTATTATCAGTAATATGTAAAGCCAGAAAGACAGAGGGACCAGCCATGTAGTTAGAGCAAGAGATATCCGTTCAATGTCAGGAGCTCCAGAGGAAGTCACCCAATATATTTAATGGGTCCCTTGTGGAATATTTGTGGGCTGACCTAGACAGAATAAGAGAGCATTTATTGGGTCTTGATATTTGTATTTGTATCTCTAGCACTTAGTTCTGTGCCTTATCTATAGTAAGTGATTAATAAATGCTAATTGAATAAATTAATCACAGATACATTGAAACACCATATAATAGTCTTCAGTCTAATAATAGACTTTTCCTTCAAAATAGTTTTATTTTTAGAATTCACCAAGTAATCCCTACATTACAGGTTTGCATTCTGTAAATTTCCTGTTTGAAATTTTAGGACATTTCTCTATAGATATGTTTGAATTTCCTCATTGGTCCATTAAAGTATTTAAAACATTGTTTAGTTGAGATGCTAAACATTTATCCCTTCCACATTGCAGGGGTTAGGGGCATGGTGCCCCCTGGGATGTGGGAAATCCACGTAGGAATTTTGGGGCCCTCCTTTTGTACCAGAGAAGTCTGAATTATTATGGAATTAAAAGATAAAATATGTTGATAGCATACAATACTATACATATATTATGCATTTCTGAGTTTCTAAACTTTTTCTGTGGCATCTGCAAAACTGTACTAATCAGTAGGAATACAAAGGTACCATCACTGTCCTCAAAGAGCTCACATTGTAATAGGAGATACAACATATAAATAACTAGGTACATGTAACACACATACAGAGTCAATGGGAGATCATCTCAGAGGGAAAGATCTGCAGAAAATGGGATTTGAATTGAGCTGAGTCTTGAAAGATGCCAGGAAAATAGAGTCAGTGGGTGAAGAAGGAGAAGATTCCGTGCATTTGGCAAAAGGCAGTGGAAAGGCTTGGGGAAGAAGGGAGAGGGACTTTCATGTGTGAAGAATATCAGGAAAACCAATGTAGCTCAGTTGTAGAGTGTGTGGTGCAGTAATGTCTGAGAAGGGACTAGGTTAAGAAGAGCTTTAAGTGATAGGAGACTTTATTTTTGATTCTCTTTTTCCCCCCTAGAGATCATCTTTTGGGATTTTCTTAGCAAAGATACTAGAGTCATCTGCCATTTCCTTCTTCAGCTCATTTTATAGATGAGGAACTGAGGCACTAGGGATAAGTGATTAGTCCATAGTCACACAGCTCGTCTGAGGCCATATTTGAACTTCAGAAGATGAATCTTCCTGATTCCAAACCCAGTGGTCAATCCACTGGGCCACCTAGTTGCTCTAGGAGTAGAGAACTAGTAATTCAGGAGTCAATGCCCAAGATAAAGAGTAGTAATAATACTTGTAGTCTTCTGAGTGTGTTTATATACAAATAAGCAAAGCACAGATAATAATAATATAATGGAATAACTTTTACATAGTACTTGAGGGTTTGCAAAGTGCTATCATAAAAATGGTTAACTAGATATCTAAATGCAAGAAGTTAATTTGACCGAAGAGTTACCAATAAGGCTGCCAAAGTAGAGGTGACAGGACTTTTCAGAGGAAAAATCATTATTCTCTTTCCTATTTATGAGGGATAAAAAGATGAAAAAATTCAAAGAAGGTTATTTTAGATTTTGGCACAGTGAATTTCAAGGAGTCCAGAGAAAGGCTAGTAAGAACTGATAGGCTAAAACTTTATAGAGGAAGTCATCCTGAGAGGATAGGACATTCTCAAGAATAAAATTCATAAAAGATTCAAGTGAAAAAGAAAAATGAGAACTCTAAAGAAACTGATGTGGGTACATAGGGAACTCAGTGACCAACAGAGACTGTGAAAAAGAATTTAGAGAAGATGAAAGCAAGCGGAGGTAGGGTTGAATGTGAGTGGTACATTCCTGTAAGAATAACATTCAGGAGCCATAAAATGAGAAAGTTGGCCTACAACACAGATGTCCAATCCATTGCTATATATTTTGTCACTTTCGCCTTCACAATATCTCTAGTATATGATACTTTATCTTCATTCACATGTCCACCACCCTAGTTAAAACCTTCATTGTTTTTCACTTAGACTATTGCAATAGCCTTTGAATTGGTTTCTCTGCCTTAAGTCTCTCTCCGATACAGTCCACCTTCTATTGAGCTATCAAACTAATTTTGCTAGAGGTCTAACAATGTGATTTCCCTATTGGATAAATTCAGGGGAGTCCTTTGTTGCCTTAAGAATCAAATACAAAGATGGGGGGGTGATAGAAGGGAGGGCAGATTGGTGGAAGGGGTATTCAGAATGCACGTAGTCTTGGGGTGGGGGGAAGGAGCGAGGGAGAAAATCTGGAACTCAAAATCTAGAGGAAGTAAATGTTGAAAACTAAAAATAATAAATTAATTTAAAAAAAAATCCCTGAGCGCTTGGGTCTCCACAGAGATTAAAAGATGATCTCTAGCACTTGTATCTCCACAGATACATTGAAACACCATATAATAGTCTTCAGTCTAATAATAGACTTTTCCTTCAAAATAGTTTTATTTTTAGAATTCACCAAGTAATCCCTACATTTTTATGATAGCGCTTTGCAAACCCTCAAGTACTATGTAAAAGTTATTCCATTATATTATTATTATCTGTGCTTTGCTTATTTGTATATAAACACACTCATAAGACTACAAGTATTATTACTACTCTTTATCTTGGGCATTGACTCCTGAATTACTAGTTCTCTACTCCTAGAGCAACTAGGTGGCCCAGTGGATTGACCACTGGGTTTGGAATCAGGAAGATTCATCTTCTGAAGTTCAAATATGGCCTCAGACGAGCTGTGTGACTATGGACTAATCACTTATCCCTAGTGCCTCAGTTCCTCATCTATAAAATGAGCTGAAGAAGGAAATGGCAGATGACTCTAGTATCTTTGCTAAGAAAATCCCAAAAATGGGGTCACAGAGAGTCAGACACAACTGAAATAAACTGAACAATACTACCTTAAAGTAAAGTTTTTAACTCCTTGCCCAACATCTCATAATTTCTAGCAATTCTTTTTAGGTTCCTTTTAATAATTTTATTTGTCCTCACATGAATCATCAAAAGTAGTCATCAGTTTGACAGGTCAACAAGCATTTTTAAAGTACCTACTGTGTGCTAAGCACTGTCCTAAGCACTAGTGATACAAAAAGGAAGACAAAAACAAAAAATAGTTCCTTGTTTCAAGAGCTCGTAGTCTAATGGAGGAGACAACAAGAAAACAACTATGTAGAAACAAGATATATACAGGATGAACTGGAGATGATTGCAGAGAGAAGGCATTAACATTAAGGGGGATTGGGAAGGGCTTTTTGCAAAAAATGACAAGGACTTGAAGGAAGCCAGGGAATCCAAGAGGTAGTAATGAAGATAGAGAACATTGGGTTACAGTTATGCACAAATTCAGGAGACGAAGTGTCTTGTGTGAGGAATGGCAAGGAGATAGATCACTGGATCACAGAGTATGTAGAGGGAGTAAGGTGTGAAAAGACTGGAAAGGTAGGAAGCGGCCAGGTTATGAAGGGCTTTAAGAGCCTCCTATTCTCACGAGGCCCTCTCATATCCTGGATGCATATCCCAGTAAAATAGCATGCCTCCTGCGAGGTCATGTCAGGACTCATCATCAAGAAGTCACTAGTCACTGTTATGTTTCTCTTCTTCCTCTTCCCAGTACCTCTTACTTTTTTTTCGATGATACCTGTGGGTCTTCATCATCATTCCTTGGTGCACCAAAAGCTGCTTGCTACTCTAAAGGGCTTGTTCTACCTTCTGCCTTCTGTGGGAGCAACACCAAATCAATTAAATAGCCCTAAAAAGCTCAATAGTGCTTTTTCTTCTCTTAGTTTCACATTTTTCTACCCTCCAATCCTTGACCTTTTGCCATTTTTGATTATTTTTCCTCTTTGTTTTCCTTTTGAAGGCCTTTTTTTCCATTCCTTCAAGCAACCAGCTTAGTCATTCTCTCTTTGAAGATGAATCATGAGTGAATGTTCACCTAAAGGACTTTTAGCTTTCTCCTCTAGTAGGAACACAAATTTGCATACCTGTGGATACTTCCAGGTTTTACTTGGTACTAGAAGAAACGCAAACATGATGTACTCTCCGGGTCACTGGAAAATACCTGTTACCATCATAGTCGCCTCCACTTTTTAGCAGCCTAACTGCTGACCTTCCCCAACTTCCTCTTCTTCTCTACCACCTGCTCACTGCACTGGAGGTTCCTGTGCAGAAAACCTGCTTTTTTCAGGCTGTTTCCCTTTTCTTGAAATATCTGCAGATAACTCTCTCAGTTTAATTTGTTCCATGTTTCATGGATCACTAGCAAATAGGACTTGTCCTCATCATTTGTCTGTGCCTCATCTCACCCGTTCCTTTTTTTTTTTTTTTTTTTAAATACCACTGAGCAGACCTCAAACACTATCTACTTAGGTATTGTTTTCATCCTGTCCCAGTTTCCTATCAGCATGCAGCACACTAATGGGGCCTAAACTACTTTCCAACTTGTGTAAATTTAAGTTGTTTTGTGTGCTTTCTTATAGTCCAATCCATTAATATTTTTCAGTTGAATTGAGAGATATATAGCTGCCCACCAAAGAAAGTTAAAGTCTCTATTAACAAATCTTTCATATTAAAAGAACCTAAACACTTTTCCCATGAGGTCTCTCTGTTATGTGTTTATGTATATATGTGTGTGTGTGTGTATATATTTGAATACATATTAAGCATGGTTATAACCCATTTTATGAGCCAAGGCAATGATAGAACAGAGGTACAGAGGAAAAATAATCTTATCTCACATGCTTTAAGGAAAGGAAAACAGTTTCTCCTTTTTTGGCTCAATTAAAATTGTACTGTTTTTCAAGTCCCATTAGCACAGTGGGTTGCTTCTATGCATGCATTAGTGGCTCCACTGTAATGTGGAACAGGCTCGCTGTATTGTGGACACATTTATGAAGATTGATAACAGCAAGGGTTCAGTGTTAACTTTTATTGTCAGACAGGCTGCAGGAAAAACTGCCTGGTATTGGCTTTTGCTTTGATTTATGAAAAGGTTGCCACATGAAAAAGACATCACATAACACAGCATGGCTGGCAGCTATGTTATTAAATACAATTGTAAGCGTACCAAACAATAACTGACTCTAATTATGTTCATTATCTTTTCTTGATGTTCTCTGTATTTCTGCTACGGTGTGCTGAGGCTACTCGGTCCTAATGGAAATCCAGCACCTTCCTATCCAAGTAGGTCACCTCCGACAACTTTCCAGTACATCCTTGTCCCGCTTGCTAGAAAGAGTTTTGGCTTGGGAGGCTGTGCTGGCTCCTGGTCCTGGCTTTACCACTAGCCAGCTGTTTGACTCGAGGCAAGTCACTTAGCTCTGCCAGCTCCAGTTCCTCTTCTTTAAAATGGGAAGGAGGGGAGTGGACTGAATGATCTCTGTTATTTCTTCTAGTTCTAACATTTTATGATCCTGTGCTTACTCACTTTTACTAGAGAATCATCACATCACATCCACGTTTTTAAGACATTAAAATATTTAATTAGAATTTAGAATCCCACCAGCTACATGCTGGTCATATGACTCTTGGACAAGTCTCTTAATCTCTCAGTGCCTCAGACAACCTTCAAAATTGGTAAATTGTACAACATACCAAATCTGCAATGTCAGAGGGAGCATTTCCCTACCACGTCTCCCCAATAATATAAAATAAAAATAGAACTTTCATCATTTCTTACATTAGGCAACAATGGATTGTTTTAAAAAATAGGCATTTGTATATCTATAATAGTTCCCACAACAGCAGTTGGACCTTCTTGATATGGATGCCTAAAACTTCTTGGCCCATAGAATCTTTTGTCCCAATAGCAATCATTCATCATTTTGCCTCCATTTTGAAGCCCTTTACCATGGTGTAGTATCATTTATGTCATAAAAATCTACTTTGTTTTTGGTATCTTCTTGTTTTGTCTGACTAGTTTCATTTGCTTTTTAATATGCAAGAAAAGCAGCTGTGTTTTTCCTTAAGTAAATGTAATTGTGGCCAACGGTGCCTTTGTTTTTTCCAAGGACAAGTAGTATGGGTAATGGTAGGACAAATTTATGACCTTAGGAAAATTTTAGAAATTGTGTCTACTTTTTAAAAAGCAGATGGGTGTTACTACTCTCACAAAACTACCAGTAGCAGAGACATTTTTCTTTAGTGCCATCAGCTCTGGGGGCCAGGCAAGAGGACAAGCATAATGCAAACACATATTTTCCATTTTGTACCTCATGGTGAAACTATTCGTGAGGTAGGCAAAGAAAAAAGGGCAAATATGCTCCTCACTCTGTCTTCTTTTTCACAGTCAACCAAACTTTAGGTCGAATTTTTTTTTTTAGCCCTTTTCAGAGTTACCATCCTTCTGAGATTTAGATGTGGCAAAAACAGAGCCAGTTTGGTGCTATGGAAAGAGCACTGGGTGGGCAGTCAGAAGATCTAGGGTTCTGACCTCCCTTGTAGGCTTAATTTTAGATCGTTAAGTTTCCTGGTCCCTTCTCTTCCTTGCTTGGACATTGACTTTGGGTGAGTGTTGAGTGAGGGCCAGCATTCAGAGTAGCAGCAGAGAGGAAAACCTTCTGAAATCGATGGCATCATTGGGAGTAGAATGTGCAGCAGACATAGACCAGGTCCCCACCTAATGTAATACCTTGGTATTGCCTGGAAGGCTCCCTGTTCCTGGAATGGTCAGAACAATCAGGCCCCTTCTAAAAAAACAGGAAGCTGAGACAACAGCTGGGACAAATCAAATTTGGCCTAAAATAACCTTAATTGTGGCCTCTGAAATACATTTTATGTGAACAGGGGAGGGGGAGGCAAGGAAAACCAAATTATGACGGCTTACATATAATATACTGGCATTAAAAGCTTTGGGGGGAAAGACTGCCATTAAATTCTGAACCAATCCAAAGTATATAACATAGTTTTTGTGCCATTAAATCTTAATGAAGGTTATTTAGTAATAACCATGAAACTGTTATATATACAAGGTGTTCCAAATGTCCTATCTTAGTGCACTTTTATGCTTTAATAGCAAAATCTTAGTGCAGGTTTAAGGTCTGATAATCTAAAACTACACTAAGACTTCTGGAATACCGTGTGTGTGTGTGTGTCTGTGTGTGTGTGTGTGTGTGTGTGTGTGTGTTTAAAACTTAACTTTTGATGGACTGAAATGCTACTTCTAAAACTCAATTGTGCTTTAAAAGTAGGCATAAATTAAATCTCAATGCCCTTAACATTGTTAAAATTCTCCCCTGAAGGAAGTAGAGGAATATGGACAACTGTACACCCTGTAATTCTTGACTTTCCTTCCTCTCTCTTTGAGGGGCAGCGTTTTCCAGTTATTTCATAACATTCAGAAGCTTTGAATTTGTGATAAGAGAGGGTACTGGAGAATATCTAGGCTTCTGAGGCTTCCGTAGAGCTAAAACTTCATCCCTAATTCCATTCAATAAACATTATTGTGTTCCTTCCAGTGTAAGGTGCTGTGCTTTGGCTCTGAGGAAGATGCAGAGGTAAGACATGGTTTATTACCTCAAGGAGGTTATAATTTAGTAGGGGAGATAAGATATGTTCTGAATAAATATAATACAATAGAGTGCAAGCCATGCATGAAAATGGGTCAAAATCCCATGAAAGTTTCAAGAGATATGACTTCCAGGTAGGAACAGAAGGAAGTGCCAAAAGAGGGAACGGAGATTAGAGAAATCCTGCCCATTACTGAGTTTAAGAAGCTAAGGAAAGTATTTAAAAGCATGCATGGAGGCTGTCTTCATCCCTGATTCTACTGAAGCTGTGGATAGAACAAAAGGAAGGGAAAACTGCTATATAGTAGGATTTTAATATTAGCCAACTCTAAAGAAAACAGTCAGATAAGAAGGAGGGGAGAATGCTCTGCCTCTTCTCTTCCTTTTAGACTCAGCTCAGATGCCCCTTCTTCAGGAGGCCTTTTCTAGTTGTCATGTGCCCCCCACCAATGCCTTTTCGTGTATTATTATTTTATAAATAAAACAAAAGCAGGGTAGAATAAGACAGCATTTTGGGCAGGGCTTTCCCCCCATATCATCCTTTCTTTTTGGCATATGCTAATAGATCCAAAAGGCTGAAACACCACAAATTTAATTAATTTCAGCAAGCATTGAAGCACCTGCTATGTGTCAAACACTGTGTAAGGTGCTAATACAAAGACAGAGATAAAATAGCTCCTGCTACCAAGGAGTTCACGTTCTACTGGAGAGAAGCACTATGCACACAGATAAATAAACAAAAAATATACAGAATAAAGGGGAAAAAAGTTTCGATGGGATTGTGGTAGAGAGGGAAAAGCACTAACAATAGTAGACTTCCTGATTTTGCTATCTTTCTGTGCTGTGTGACTTTAGTAGAAAAAAAGGCCACTGGTAAGCCTAGATTATGGTAGTTATGTGTGGTGCACATTCAGGAAATGTTCAAAATGCAAATAATTTGGCTACTGGTGAAGATTTACTTTATCTGTAGTCTCATATGCCATTTGATTAAGAAAAAGAAAATGCGGCCATGAGGAACAAGGCCAATGAGGGCACAGTCCTGGTTGCACATTCAGAGGGCTCCACATAGATATTGGATGAGGCCGCTTCTGGACGTGCATGATGAGTAGAATGGAGAGACCTGGCTGTTCACTTCAGGGTACTCTGCCTGGAATGCTCTTACTGAGTAGTGAAGAAAAGCCTTTTGATTGGCTGCTCAGCCAGAAGGGCAATGCATTCAAAAGGCACTAAGCAGTCAGATTTCAAACTCTGGGGTCCTTAACTCAGCTCCCAGTTGGACTACCCCTCCATTCCACATCCTCTTAGCCGATCCAAAGCAAGATTATCAGATCTCCTTATTGGCCCCCTGCTTATGCTCCCAGAACTAGGCTCTCCTTGGCCAGTCGCCCATTTCATAATAAATATACATAGTACTTTTTAGAACCTCTGGTTTCATTAAAACTCAGGACATCCCTAAAGTAGAGGTTAATGAAGTTTACAAGTCAAGAGACTTGAATTAAAATGATGACTTCCCTCAAATCACTGGTGTTGACCATTTATCATGTTTAGACAAATAATGTCTCTGCCATTAGCATCAATAGCTATTTTCTTCCCTTTTAAGATATTGAAGGTTTCAGCTGGCATTAAAGAACTAAAAAAGGTAAGACTCATTTACTTCCAATGAAAAGTCAGCTTTACAACTAGTTATAGCTTTAAAAAAAAAAAAGTCAATCAGGGAGTACTCCAATCTGATTGTTTATCCTGTGGGTTTAAAAAACAGGTTTAAAGATTCCTGGGGAAAAGCCTCTAGGTTACAGTCAAGATTTGAGAATTCTATAGGTAATTTGTCCAGTGTCATTAAGTGAGATAATTTGCTACAAAATAAAATTATTATCCTACTGCTTTTTAGATCCTTCAGCATTTTCTTGAACATTGGCCATCATTACTCAGTCTGACAGTTTACATCAATTTCAGTAAGCTAATTAATTCCAAAATTTGTGCTTCTAAGTGAAAGATCATGGGATCATAAATTAATAGCTTAGAAACTATCTAAGCCAGCTCCCTCATTTTACAGATGAGGAAACTGAGATTCATGGAGGCTAAATGTCCAATGTCATGCACAGTTGAAGAGTCTGGATTTGAACTCAGGTCTGGAACCTTTTCATGTTCCCTCAGAGGCAAAGTTACTTCAGTGTCCGTGATAAAAATATCCAAAAGCTAGGTATTTTAAATAAGACTGGCCTTTTACACTGACATGTTTGTTTTAGGTAATTAAATTCTGAGAATTATTGAATCAAATATTTATTACATGATTACTGTGTGTAAGGCTCTAGCTAGAGAATCTTTGTGACAGGTACAGCAGGATCTGTCATCCAGTCTACCCTTAAAAAATCCATTCCTTTGGGCAGGATTAGACCTTATTCATTTAAATGAAAATCCCCAAAGTCTTTTAGCTCGCAGGGCTTTTTTGCATGTATGACCAAAAGAAAAATCTATGTTTCCTAGAGAAGCTATCCATAACTTAGAAAGACTCCTGTTTTCTTTCCATTATCAATCAATAAAATAACATTGATTAATGTATCTTAAGCCATTTAAAAAATAAAATATGAATGACTTTCTTACATTTCACTTCACTCTTCCTTAATGTCTTTCAGTGGTGCAAATGTTGGGGGTGGTATTGGGAAAGGCACAAGCCTCACAGCATGAATAAACTGAAATGTTATCAGACATTTTTAATTAACTTTGGCACTTGTAGGCCTCCTGCTGGAGGCAGCCAGCTTGACTTTACACAGTGACATTTGTGACACTGACAATAGAGAAACCTACTGAGAGAAACGGAAAACCCGTTTCTGGCCTGTTTGAATCCTGTTTTAATGGTGATATAACTTCAACCATGTGGTGATTATTATTCTTCAAATGTTCAACCTGTTTTACAATGGATTTTGCCACTATTAAAGCAAATTATAAAATGACTTGCCATCCTTCCCATTGAGCTTCCTCTTATTGCCCTAGCCATAAATAATGTCCTTACTGCTAGCAGTAGCAAAATCCATGCCAAGTGCAATTATTTCAAATACAATTACATTTATTCCCAGTGAGGACTAGTGCTCCCCATAAGAACTTTGTTAGGTTGAGGAAAGAAAATAAAAAAAAAATATATATATATATATATATATATATATATATATGTTAGTGTTAATTTCCTTTCCCATGCTAAAGATTTGATTTTAACATGAGCAAAAGCTTTTAGTCTCACTATGGAAGTGTTTTGCATGACTACACATGTATAACCTGGATCAAGTTGCCTGCATTCTCAATGAGAATGGGTGGGAAGGGAGGAAGGGAGAAAATTTGGAACTCAAAGTTTTAAAAACAAATGTTAAAAAAAAAAATTGTTTTCACATGCAACTGGGAAATAAGATATACAGGAAATGGGGTATAGAAATCTATCATGCCCTACAGGATAATTGAAGGGGAAGGGGATAAGAGAAGGGGGGGAGAGATAGCAGGGAGGGCAGATTAGGGGAAAGGGTGTTCTGAGTGCATGCCATCTAGGGGTGGGAGGAGAGATGAGAAGGGGAGAAAATTTGCAACTCAAAATCTTATGGATGGGCAACTAGGTGGCACGGTGAATAGAGCTCTGGCCTTGGAGTCAGGAGGTTCTGAGTTCAAATCCAGCCTCAGACACTTGATACTTACTAGCTGTGTGACCCTGGGCAAGTCACTTAACCCTGATCACCTCCCCCCCTCCCCCCCCAAAAAGAAAGAAATTCTCGGAAAAAAAATCTTATGAAAGTGAATGTTGAAAACTTAAAATAAATTAATAAAAATAAGGGGGAAAAAGCTTTTAGTCTCTCAAATACACACTGTAGCCACTGGTAACATAATACTATATACATGCCTCACCACCTACTAACTTTATATGTCATCAAATTGCATGGAAATATAGTCAGGATCCAGCTTGCCAATGAGTTGTGCTCTAAAGGTTTTTTTATAAATTGCTCATTTGGAATCAAGAATGCATTATTTTATAGCACAAATATGACAAACTAGAGTTAGTGTCCATCCCGTTTAACCCATCATATAGCAGAATTGCAGATAGTACTATGCTATATAGCTGAACCACCATTTATGATATTGTTTTTTGGGGAAAACTACTTTGCATTTCCATTTTATATACTAAAAGCGCATCTCTCCTCATGTTGCTTTAACAGCAGGAAAATATTAAAATAAAATAAAATTAAATATCCTTGTCTCTCACATATTTTACTTCAGAGGAGTGGTGAGAGTCATGGAAAAGGAAAGGAGTAGTACCTGTTAGCAATTGGGAGGTCCCAGGAGTATCTGAGAGAGGGAGTTCTATGGTTACAGCTGGATGTTTGGTACCTGTCTAGGGCATGTATAGGTCAGTCATTTGTAATTTGGGGGCTTCATGTAATGGACCCTGTTAACATCAGCTGGTTGACAAAACTTTTGAAGTTGTTCTGGTGAGCCCATTGCAGTACATGCCAGTGTGGTTGCTTGAGCTCATAGTGATAAATAGTGATCCCTTGATAGAGGAATCATTCTGATGCTTATTTTAAATTTTACCATTTGAGGCCAATCACAATCATTTAGAGAATGTCTAGTATTTCTTTTACTACAACTACGCAATCGTGGTTTCTTTCTTCTCCATGTCATCAGCAGCCTAGACGTTAAACCAATTTGCTTTATCTTAACTGTCCTCATGAAATATACTTAAATTCAGTTTGTGTAATATAAGGGGATGAGATTATATGATGTTCTAGAATTTAATACCTTATACTTATAATATTAGTATTGATCACCTTAATACTTAACAAAAGAGAAACTGTTTATCAGGATGTCCTTTTTTTAAATGCTAGGAGTGTATTGGAGATGAGAGGAATGTCTTGTTACATAAACTTGCAAATAATAACAGCTCACATTTATATAAGTCTTTTAAGTTTTCAAAATACTCAAACATTATTTCTTGTGATCTTTATAACAATCCTGGGAAGTAGGCACTGCTTGTCTTATCCCCTTTTTATAAAGGAAGAAACTGAAGCTCAGCTACATTAAGTGATTGGCCCATCATCGCACAATTAGCATCAGAGGTTGTATTTTAACTCAGTTCTCTCCTAATTGATACACTTTTCATTTCAAAATAGTACCTTTCCAGTACATAAGTACAGGAACTATGTAGCTACTGTGCAGCCACTCTGTACATGTATGTGTGTATTTCTATATCTTTCCTTAATTCCTTCATAAAAGAGTTGAATCACAAGATAGACAATGAGAAAGTACCTAACTGCCCTTAATAGTTAGTCAGCAAGCATTTATTAAGTGCCAACTATGCATTTTATTCAAGCAAAAACAAATATAGTCCTTGCCCTCTAGGAACTTACCATTCTAATAGGGAAGACCACATAAAAGAAAGCTGAAAAGGGGGATACAGAGGAAGGTAACTTGATGAATTCAGGTCACCAGGCCCATTAAGTATATAAATATCATCATGATTTTCAAATAGAAAAAAGATAAAGCCAGTTAGTCATTATTAGCTAGTTAGCATGACTTTGTTTTTAGTGACTTGAATTTGGTGCTTTTTAACATTTTTATTAATGATTTCAGTAAGGGTGTGGATAGGAAAAGTGGTAGCACCTTTTCTATTGGGTAGTAGCTGTAATAACAATGACAGCTACAGCAGCAGGAAGAGAATTAAAAAACAGTGCATCTGCAGCACCACTAATAGTGAAATACCCAGCCTGAAGGCAGCGGCTCCCACAGGACAGGCAGCAGAACAGTGACAAGGGTTGTGGCATCTTTTTTTTGAAGACCATAGCCAGATGGGTGGATGGTAGTTGAGTAATCCAGAAGCACAAGGGGTGGATTGCAGCCAGCTAGGCAGGCTTGAAGCAGACCCAGTAAACTGGATGGGCCAAAAGCAACACAGATCTTAGCCAGTAGGGCAGGACAGCAAGAAGGGTATGCCTTTTATTATCCTTGTGGGGCCCTCTTGACTTTGCTGTAGGGACTAAAGGGTAGGAGTCCCTATGCAATGAAATTGATGTTTGTGACCCTGACCACTTACATCATTAACATCTGAGGGTCCAAGGTCCACAAAAACCTGGAGTTAAGAGAATATCAATGTTGATTGACTTAAATGGAGAATGAAGAGAGTATCTCAATGAAAGTGGTTAGCAGTGTCAAATGCTGCAGATAAGTGAAGAAGGATAAGGACTAAAGCACGGCCATTAGATTTTGTTATTAAGATAGTAATGGTAGCTGTTGGAGGATAGTTTTATTACTACTATTATTGATAATTCTATTTATACTAATAATCATTGTTGTTGTTTGTCCTCATTCTCAAAGAGGACCGTGACAATAGGGAAGTGATGCCATGACATGCAAGTAAATTGAATTTAAGTGAGGGAGGGCTGTGCAAAGTCACCAGCCTCGCTTTTTCATCATGAGCCTTCTGGGTCCAGTGGCAAGATATAAATCACAATAATTGGAGATGGCCCTGGATGCAGTGAGAGACCTTAAAAGTTGGGCTTAAAAGGCTTAAAAGCTGGGAAACACAGCTCTCTTCCTTTCTTCTTTCTTTTCTTTCTCTGTCTACTTAGGATATCTACCTGCAGGTGCTCAGTCCAAAGGGAATGTAAATTTTGATTGCTGAAACCTTTTTTTCTTAAGGAAGATGTCTTAAATCTATCAGATTTATGGAGAACAGAAGAATTCATGACCAAACAGGAGATAGAGAACATTATGAAAAGCAAAATGGATAACTTTGATTACATTAAATTGAAAAGTTTTTGCACAAACAAAGCCAATGCAGCCAAGATTAGAAGGAAAGTAGAAAATTGGGAAAGAATTTTTGCAACCAGTCTCTCTGATAAGGGCCTCATTTCTAAAATATATAGAGAGAATTAAGTCAAATTTATAAAAATACAAGTCATTCCCCAGTTGATAAGTGGTCAAAGGATACGAACAGGCTGTTCACAGACGAAGAAATTAAAGCCATCTATAGTCATATGAAAAAAAATGCTCTAAATCATTATTGATTAGAGAAATGCAAATCAAAACAACTCTGAGGCACCATATCATACCTGTCAGATTGGCTAACATGACAAAACAGGAAAAAGATAAATGTTGGAGAAGATGTGGGAAAATTGGAACACTAATGCATTGTTAGTGGAGTTGTGAAATGATCCAACCATTCTGGAGAGCAATTTAGGACTATAAAAATGTGCATACCCTTTGACCCAGCAATAGCACTTCTAGGGCTATATCCCAGAGAGATCATACAAATGGGAAAAGGACCCACATGTACAAAAATATTTATAACAGCTCTTTTTGTGGTGGCAAAGAATTGGAAATTGAGAGGATACCCATCAATTGAGGAATGACTGAACAAGTTGTGGTATATGAAAGTAATGGAATACTATTGTGCGATAAGAAATGATTAATAGGTTGACTTCAGAAAAACCTTCAAAGACTTGTATGGTCTGATGCTGAGTGAAGTGAGCAGAACCAGGAGAACTTTGTACACAATTGTACAAATTGTACATCACGTTGTGTGATGACTAATAGTGATAGACTTAACCCTTCTCAGCAATACAAGGATCTCCAAGACATCTCCAAAGGCCTCATGACGGAAAATGCTGTCCACATCCAAAGAAAGAACTATGGAATTTGAATTCAGATCGAAACATACTATTTGCTATTTTTTTTCTCTTCTGTTGAGTTTTGTTTCCTCTTTCTGGTGGTTCCTCCTATCGGTTCTAATTCTTACTTACAACATCACTAATGTGAAAATATGTTTAATAGGAATGTATATGTATAGCCTGTATCAGATTGTGGGAGGGAGGTGGGGAGGGAGGGGGAGAAAAATTTAAAACTCAGTAGCTTATATGATAATTCAAAATAAATTAATTTTAAAAAATTAAAAGAAAAAAGGAAGATGTCTTAAACCCAAATTATTCTGGCTGTCCTTATCAACAATAATTGACAACAACTGTAGATCCCAGCCCAAGCACCACTTAGTGGTCATTGTTTGGGCCCAGATTTTCTTAGAGTAAATGCAAATAGCAATTGTTTCTGTTTGGCCAGAAACCCTGAGGGCCTTCCCCTCCCAGATTGATTTTTTTTTTTTTGACTAGGTAATGAGGCCATTCTCTGCCTCCTTTCTTCCCCCCCCCCCTTTTTTAGGCAATTGGGGTTAAGTGACTTGCCCAGGGTCACACAGCTAGTAAGTGTCAAGTGTTTGGTCTGAGGCCGGATTTGAACTCAGGTCCTCCTGACTTCAGGGCCAGTGCTCTATCCACTGTGCCACCTAGGCTGCCCCCTCTGTCTCCTTTCTTATCTAGACTTAATCATTCAATGGGCCTTTCCTCAGTCAAACTGAGACCTGTTAGAGACCTTAGCTTAAAAAAGGCCAAGGTCTCCCACAGCATCCTGGGCCATCTCCAGTCATCCTGATCTATGTTTAGCCACTGATAGCTCAAGAGGAGAAAGTGAGGCTGTTGACTTTGCACAGCCCTCCCTCACTCAGATCCAATTCACTTACATGTCGTGGCATCACCTCCCTGATGTCATGGTCCTCTTCAAGAATGAAGGACAAACAACTTCTGTGAGTAGAAAAGTAGCTGCCCCACTGGGGACCCAACCCAGACCCAACTGACCAGTTGGGCAACACAGCACTTCCTCCCTTCCTTCCTTCCTTCCTTCCTTCCTTCCTTCCTTCCTTCCTTCCTCCCTCCTTCCCTTCCTCCCTCGCTCCCTCATAGGGTATCATACCCTTAGCTTCAGGTGCCCTGCCCAGAGGGAATGTCAATTACTGGTAAATATTGGAGAGAACAGTATCAGTTGAATGATGATGTTCTAAGTCAGACTACAGACATTTAGAAAACAGTGAAAGGAGGGAAAGTTGAAGCACAGAGTATAGATAGTTTCTTCATGCCGTTTAGCTAAGGAGGGGAGGAGAGAAACAAGACAGTAGTTAGTGGAGATACTCTGATCAGTGAAAGCTTTTTTAATGATGGAGGAGACATAAGCCTGTGTTTTTGACAGCAGGGAAAAAACCACGAATAGTGAGAAACTGAAGACTGGTGAGGGTAGGGTGGGAAATGATAGTGGGGGCATACTGTTAGAGAAGACAGGAGGGCACAAATTAAAGATGATGTGTAGAGGAGTTAGCCGTGGCAGAGAGCAAGGCCCGCCTCTTCATCAGACACTGGAGTAAAGGAAGAGTTAAGGACTGAAGGAACTCATGGAGAAGAGAGTACTTAAAGAGGATGTGCTAGCTGTCTTTGAATAATTGAAGAGCTGTGTTGAGGAAGAGGGATTAGACTTGTTCTTGGCCCTAGAGGACAGAATTGGGAGTAATAGATAGAACTATGAAAAGGGAAAATCCAGGCCTGATGAAAAGAAAAGATTCCTATTGAAGTGAAAGGTGCCCCAAAGTGGAATGATCTGCTTGGGAAGTGGTGGTGTGGTTTGAACTAAATAGCTTCCAGGCTAGTGGATTTATAGAATGACATAGTCAAGAACTATACAGAGATGGGAAGGTATGGATTGGTTGTCATAGGCTCCAGTGGGGAAAATACCCACACAGATCAATCTAAGAGTTAATCAAATAACAAGGCAATCATAGACATATGCTGTATGGATATGACTGTTTGTGGGGTGGGTTTTAGATGGGATTCTTGTTCAAATATTAATTAAACTAGATGGCCCCTGACAACTCTTCAAACTCTGAGATTCTGTAATCCTAAAAAAAAAAAAATCAAGTTCCTCCCTGTTGAAAACCCCTCGCTGGCACTAATTTCTCCTTTACATTTCTTGTAGTTCTTCCCGTAGAACTCTCTTTTGCACTTATGTTCTACCTTGTGTCATGTTATTTGTATACTTTATTAAATTGTAAGCTGCTTTAGGGCAGAATTTGTGTCTTATTTCATATTCATATCTCTAGCACATAATATAGAGCCTTGCATATACTGGGCAATTATTAAATGTTAATTGAATGAAAATATCCCAGCATTCTATCTTTCTTACATATATCAATACTTCAAAAGATCCAGTGTCATTATTATGGATGTTCTGTCTATAAATAACTTATTATCCTGTGTTGTTCTTTTCTTGCCCATGTTCTCCTGTAAATCTTCCACAGAAAATTTACCTAAGGTGCTAAAAGCATTATAAGGACATTGTAGAGTATTGTAATTATTATTTGACAAAATTAGCAAGTTAACGTAATTGTTATTTGATCACATTTTTGTCTTTATTTCATACACACACACAAAATATTCTTGACTAGGTGTGTGTTTGTCAGATTTAGGAGAAATTGTGACTGGAATGGTTACAAAAGATGGTTAGCAATCTGATCAGTGTCTTGCATATATATCACTTTTTAAAACTATATCCTAAATGCATGTAGATTTATTATCATCTAATTTCTGACTGATTTCAAAGAAATTCACAAGTTGATATTTGTAATGTTCTTTGATCTCTTTGATGAAAGATATCTAAAGAACAAAACAGTTACGTTGTTTGTGGATTTTTGGTCTGCCTTTGTTTTTCAAATCTCTTCATATTTCTAATCCTCTGAAGTGAATTTAGTTCCTATGGAAACTGTTATTGGTGTAGTTTCCTTATCAACTCAGTGAAAAAATAGATCAATCCAAATTTTAATTTATAACATGGCTTGGAGAATAATAATAGCAAAATAATAAGAATTGTAATAGTAAGCATTTATGTGGTGCTGTAAGGTTTACAAGGTGCTTTACACATAGTATTTCCTTACAATAACCCTGAGAGGTAGGTGCTATTATTATTCCCATTTTACGGATGAGGAAACTGAGCCAGAAAAAGGTTAAGTGACTTGCTGAGGGTCACCCAGCTATTGTCTGTATTCTAACCCAGGTTTTTCTTACTCCAAGTCCAAAACTCTATGTACCACACCACCTAGATGCCTGAACAATAAATTGATTGTAGAGTTTTACAGTGGTAAATCATTTTATATAAGAATGCATATAGTGACTCTTAGTGGCATATCAATTTAGTTTATGTAACAAACAGTTTTGCAGATGTGACCATCTGTCCATGTGTCTCAGAGTGGCACCGAAAGCAGTTTTTGAATAGTGCCTAATGTGCTTTTTATATATGCTTAGATGAACTTCAGTTTATTTCCTTTTTTCACTTCTTTGTTTTCATGTTATTACTTTAGTAGCATGGTTTAATAGAGCACTAAAGTTTGAGTCCAGACATGGGAGTTTTAATCTCTACTCTGCCACCACCTTGGGCGAATGTCAATAACTCTCTTATTTGTAAAAATGAGGTGGTTGGATGAGATTGGTTCTAATCTTCTAGCTCTAAAATTCTAAGTTCATTCAGTCAGTATTTAATGTGTAAGGTACCATACATGTCACTGTGTAGGTACAAATGATAAAATGTTGAGCCTTTTGTCGTTGCTCTTTATTGGTGTCCCCTCGTCTACTGCTAAGTACTATTACCAGTACTCAATCAAAGAGATTGCTGGTCAAGGTGGTTATCATTATTGTTGCTGCTGCTGCTGTTGCTACTACTGCAAGAAAATTCTCTTCCTCCCCTGAGGGAGATGTTTTGGAAATCATTGTGGTGACGTGACATTTTTTTATGCTGTGACAGACATAAAATTACTGCATTGATGAGGGAGTCATTCCTTAATCTGTGAAATGGTTAGACTGACTGTATACTCTTAGATCACATTAGAACAAGAATCAGAATTAACACAAAATTAGAGAACAAGAAAAAAAAATTATTTAAAGGGGTGGCATGCAATCAAAATAGTTCCAACCCAATCTGTTTAAGGGAGTTATTGGCACCTCCAAATGAAAATTAGATAGAAGAAAAATGATACCAGTCATGATAATTTGAAACAAATTTAACCAATGTAAGTTAGTTACCAGAACTAAGGAACTGCCACAGTCAGCAAACATATGATTTCCTTGCCAACTGGAAAGCTATGGAAGCCAAAGTCATAGGTGAAAGATGTATAAGACAGTGATCTGAGTCACATTAAACAATGAAAAGCACAGTGAAAGGACAAATAAGTTTAAAGAAAGCTTAAAAGACCAGCTAAGACATGTCATTCCAGGGGCTTTAAAGGATGAAACTGGAGGGGGGCAACAGAACTGTCTATAAAGACTTTTTTTTTTTTTAATAACAAACTTTTTCATCATCAAGAGTAATGGAGCTCCACTTAATATTACGTTTCTACTGCAGGAAATAGCATGAAGAAAACAAAGATGGGGAAAGCAATTAGATTGCACTGAGGTCCATGCTGGAGGGAGCACAGTTTTCGTGGGCATTAAAGGATTGATTCTCAAGATATATGAAAGACAGAAGGGTACCAAAGATGTAAACAAAGCAAAACAAAACAAAAAACCCTCAGGCCTTATTTTACCACCAAAAAATGAACCATGAGAAGATCAATAATTCCTGACCTACACAGCTATTACTAAGTTGTAGGAGAACTGTGCCTGTCTTAATGAAGCCAAAGAGTACCTTAGCTTTTTTAGGCTAACAAGTCATACTGTTGATTCATACTAAGCTTATAGTATAGTAAAACCTCCAGATCCTTTCTGGACAAAGTCAATTTTTTTATGCAAGTTGAAGATTTAATATTTTTATCTACTGAATTTCTTCATATTAGAGTTAACCCAAAGCTCAAACCTGCCAAGATCTTTTTTTTTTTAAATATTTCTTCATTTCCAGGAGCCAAGATGGCAGAGTAAGTTGCTCTCACCCTCCCTTATTGACCTTGAAAAACCCAAAAAATATCGCCCCAGGAAAAATCCTGGAATAGTGGAGCCAGCAGAAAGATGGGGTGCAGTAGTCTTTTAGCTTGGGAGGTTTGGGGGATTAATGGGAAAGGTCCTTCTTGCTGTGGTTGAAGGGGACCAGTACAGGACCGGAGGTATCCCAGCAAGCCAGTGGCAAGCTCCACCTCAGTAAACCAGTGGGAGATCCTGAGCCCCAAGGTGGTAGAGCAGACAAGTGCCAATACCAGCCTCCCCACCCCCATGTGCCTTGGCATAGCCAGGGGAACCAGCAGACACCAGCTCAGAAAACCACCATATGCACTGGCAGACAGGCATCCACCAGCAACCATATTGTGCGATGACTAATTTTGAGAGACTTAGCTCTTCTTAGCAATGCAAGATCTAAAACAACTCCAAAAGACTCATGATGGAAAATGCTATCCACATCCAGAAAAAGAACTATGTAGTCTGAATGCAGCTTGAAGCATATTATTTGCTCTCTTTTTTTATTTTGTCTTTCTCCTGGTTTCTCCCATTGGTTCTAATTCTTCTTTGCAACATGACTAATGTGAAAATAGGTTTAATATGAATGTATATGTAGAGCCTATATCAAATTGCATACCATTTGCGGTGGAGGGAGGGGAGGGATGGGGAGAAAATTTGAAACTCAAAATCTTATGGAAGTGAATTTTGAAAACTAAAAATAATGTAATTTAAAAATATTTATTAATATAATTTGTTTTTACATCATCTACACGTACCACTGTTTTTCTTCCACAACCCTCCCAGAAAGCCATCCTTTATAATAAATAATTTTTTTTCAAAAGAAAATAAAATTAGCAATACTTAACCAGTATATTAAGGAAATTCTGTTAAATATAGTATTCCAACATCCATGCTCTTCACTTCTGAAAAGAATCTGGCTGGGAGTGGAAATGGGCTTCTCATCACTGCTTTGTGGCAAATATTGGTCATTATAATTGTAAAGTATTCATTTTTTCAGTTGTTTTGTTGTGGTAGTTCTTTCCATTTATATTGCTCAAGTCATTGTCTTTATTATTTTCCTGATATTACTTATTTCACTTTGCAACAGTGTATATATCTTCCTGTGTTTCTATGTATTCATAATATTATTATCTATATACTTGTTTTTAATTTATTGTAGCGTATGATATGAGATACTGGTCTAAACCTAATTTTTGCCAGACTATTTTCCAGTTTTCTGAGCAGTTCTTGTCAGTAGGTAGCTCTAGTCTAGATAATTTGTTTTCAGGTTTATCAAACATTGAGTTATTAAGTTCATTTATTTCTGATTCTTCCTTAATTTCTATTCCATTGATTTTCTTTCATATTTTTTAATCAGTACCAAGTAGTTTTGATGATTATTTTGTTTTTATAGAGTTGTAGGTCTGAAAGTGCTATTCTTTCAGTCTTAGTTTTTTTCCCATGATTTCCCTTGATCTTTTCCTTCTCCCATTGAATTTTGTTGCTATTTTTTCTAGTCCTGTAAAATGTTTATGGTAGTTTTATATTGGCACAACCCACCCATGAGCTTTGAATTTTCCTCCAGCTATTTAAAGTGTTCATTTCTTTAAGAAACGTTTTGTAATTTTATACCTATACAAGTCTTAAATGTGCTTGGTAGTTTTATTCCCAAATATTTTATACATTTTGTAATTGTTTTAAATGGGACTTGTCTATTATTTACTCCTGTATCTTGTTATTGCTAAATAGAAATGAAATTGATTTTTGTTGGTTTATTTTATGGCCTGCAGTTTTACTGAAGCCATTGTCTTCGTTTTTTACTCATTCTCTTGAATTACAAAGAAGAAAAATAAACCATCATTTCCTCAGAAAGTAGGGATGACTTTGGCTTCTTTTTGCCTGTATTCATGCCATTAATTTTTCTTTTGTCCTTGTTTTAGAAATTCTAACAATAGCAATGTCAAATTACAGCGGAAAGGAAGCATTCTTGCTTTATTCCAGTATTTTTGGGAAAGCTTCTAGGATATCTCCAGTATATAGTACTAGCTTTTGATTTTAAATATTCTTTTTGCCTATACTTTGTAGAGTTTTTAGTATACTTGAATGTTATATTTTGTCAAAGGTGTTTCATAGCATCAATTTGGCCATCATATGTCTTTGACATTTTTGTTTGTTTTTAAGAAGATTATATTGTTTTCCTAACTGTAAGCCATCCATGTATGCCTTGTCATGTTGGATCCCTTGATCAAAATAAATGTTGTTGTTGTTGTTTTCCTATAAATTGCTGTATTTGCCAGTTTTCTTTTACACTTTTGAATAGACACTAATATGCATTGATGTTATTAGTCAGTAGCAGTCTTTGATTTATCATTCCCTGGTTTGGATATTAAAATTATTTATTTCTCATAAAAGGAGTTTGGTAGATTGCTTTCTCAGTTTTTTTTTTTAAAAATAATTTGTGTAGTATAGGTATTCTTTAGAAGTTTTATAGAATTCTGCAGATTCATCTAGATTAGACGGTTTTTTTTTCTTTCTTTTGTAGTTCTCTTTGAACTAAGTTCAGTTTCATTTTCTAAAATTGATTTATTTAAGATCTCTATTTGGTGTTCTGTCCATATGGGTATATTACATTTTTGTAGAAAATTCTGTTTCTTTTGAGTTTTTCAATTTTGTTGGCATATCAACTGTGTAATAAGTTCTGTTTTTCTGAGTTTTTTGTGATTTTATATTCATTTTTTATTTTGTTGATTTTATTTTCCTCCCTTTTAAGAATTGACTAAAGACATCAATTTTGTGGGTTTTTCAAAGAAATGTCTTTTTAGGACTATTTAAATCAGTTTTATGGGGTTTTTTGCTTACCAATTTATTTTTCTTCTAATTTTCAAGGTTTCCGCTCTTGTGCTTATTTTATTGTTTGTTGTTGTTATTGTTGGCAGTTTCATTTGTACTTAAAAATCCAGTTCATCAATCCTTTCTTTTTTGTGGCATATTTTTTGGGGAGGGAGGAGGGTTAGGCAATGGGTGTTGAGTGACTTGCCCAGGGTCCTGATTCCAAGTCCAGAGCTCTATCTACTGCGCCACCTAGCTGCCTCCTAGCATCATTCTTCCTGCCCTGTGACTGTGTCTCAGTGCAGCCTTACTGCAGAAGGGAATAGCTGTGTTCATGTCTTAAATCCTTCACCACAGCTACATTGGGTGGTCTGAATGTTTCTTCCTTCAGAGGCTTAGAGAATATGGAGAACACAGAGGAAGCTCAATTCTGTTCTCTCACCCCCTTGTCTTGAGAATACTTAGCACCTTCTTGGTCCAAAAAGGGGGGGGACCTTTCAACTCATCACAGAAATCAGCCAATTTGAATTTCTTTCAGTAAGCAGAGATGCAAACCCACATGCTCTTTCATCTATCTAGTATTGAAAACTTACTTTTAAAATGTAGTGCAAAGAATATCAGGCAAAGTTATGTAACAAGTTCACTACAGCTCTTTAAAATGCTGAAAATTTAGCCTTGACCTCATTTTTAGAATGTCACAGTCCTCCTTGAAGTATGTGACAGTTTTGAGATTTTTAAAATTAAGCTGTTCTTGACTTATCTGAATACTAAAAGTACTCTCTTAAATTTGATCCCCGCAGGGAAGAAGGGGCATTGGAATGCATTTTTATGCTTGAGTAACTCAAATGGAATTTCACTAAACTTCTCACCCTCCTGTGCTACTCCCTCCCTCACCCCCAACCCCACCCACCCCAGTAAATCAGCTCTGAGATAAGAAGTAGTATGAGAAATCTATCCCAAAAGGTAATTCTCCTAAAAAAATTATAATCACCTAAACACAAGATCTTGTCATGAAGGTGCCTCCTGGACCCTAATTCTGACTGTAATGACTGCATGATTCAACTTACAACTATAAGATTCCATTTTATTTACACTAGCTCATTCTCACTGAGTTTCATTGATGATGATTATATATAACAATGCATAATGGCATATTTTATTTTTAAGTACATATTTAAAGAGCATCTTAGAGCTTTTAATTTATCTCACTCATATTTAGCCCTATTTTCCTCTCTGCCCCAGGAGGGCACAAATAATATATATTTACTCCCGATCATTCCTTACTTTGTTTTGTTTTTACTAATTACAACTTGTTGCTAATTTGTTCAGCGTTGCAGAGGCATGTATGGGTGCACATATTGACTCCAGACTCTGTTTTTCACTCCTTTCTGAAAGATCTAAAGTATCAGGCATAGTAAGGGGAGATGAAAATAACAATGGAAAAAAGTAATCCACTTAGAACTGCTTTATGATTACATGAGTAACGTTATAATTCTGTGCTAATCCCTGTAACATATAATGTATGTATATCTATGCACATCGTGTATTTTAAGAAAAAAAGTTCCCAGGATTTGATTTACTCTAAGTTCAGTGTTAATATTCTCTAGGCATTCTAGGCAAATAGTTGACCTAACCAGTCAGGTGGGATTAAATGCCATGCTTTCACTAATAAATTACCCCATTCCAGACTGAAAACCTTATAGAGATGTCCCAAATGACAACACTTTGCCTTGTCAAATTACTTGCTTTTGCTCAAATATTGATTTCATATCCATTGGGATTTCAAATTTGACATTTTGGGCTCTGGACATCTGTGCATTCCACTACTCATTTATTTGTTGCAGGGACAGGAATACTTCTTCACATACTGTGATCATTTTGTGACTGAGGGTTGGCTTTCCAGACACTTAAATTTATTTTTAAGCTTTAATTTGCTTGAACAAAATTTTGAGGAACTATTATGTTCAAGGCACTCTCCAGTCTTTCTGTGTGCATAACACTTTTTCATCAATGAAGTGTGCCCTTGACTATGGAGGCTTACATTTATTAAGCAATCACAATATTCTTAGTTGTTTTTTTTTTAATTTATGATCCATACTCAGAAAGTTTTCTACCTCTGTGATAGTATGTCAGTATTTATAGTTTGTTTTGCATTTATTTTCTTCTGTAAGCTAAAACTTCACCCGCAATTTAAAGTACTGTATTTTAGCTGTTAAATTTTACTTGCTAATATTTTATGAGGTTGGTGAAATTTTTTACTGAGCTCTTAATTATTTTTGTGTCAATTTGGGTCATTAATAAATCTTAATGTATGTCTGTTAAACATTAACCACCCATCCTTCTTTGTCCTTAAACCACTTGATGATTATTAGTTCATACTTTCCAAATATACTTTCTGCAAATCTGTGATATGTATTACTCATTAAAGATGAGAAATCTGAAATACAGGAACTATGATAGCAGCCAATTGAAAATTAAAATAAAAACAGTCTACAATACAAGAGTTGTTTTATTTGAAATATACCAAGTGACTGATATAATAGATTTTTTAAAAAACTGAACTGATAGTTTCTTCACACCTATTCACATTCAGTATGGCTAGGATCCTTTTGATTAAGATTTTACACCAACATTAAACTTGTTGTTCAGTAACAGATTTTAAGAGATTATCCCCCCTTTTTCTTGGTAGTGGTGGGGGAGAATATTTTGTTCTTGTGTTTGGAAGGAATAGCAGATTAATTCCCTTTTTCCAAGTATATGTATATGAGCAGGGTGTACCAATTCTTCTTCCCTGATAACATTCTGTATGAACCCACCATGGAAGCTATTTGTATCCTTTTGGTTGGTGAGATGGGGAATACATTCTGGGAGAATCAGGCCTACCTACCTAGGAGCAGGAGTGAAGAACGTGAATTAAATTTACTTTAGAACCGTTGTACTCAGGATGTCCCCAAAGTCTTAGTGCAGCTTTAAGCTTAATAAATAACTTAATAGCTTAAAGCTATTAAGCTTAAAACTATATTAATACTTCTGGGATTCTTGTATTAATTTCCTTCTGCTATATCCACTATGAAAAGATGGAGGGGAGGAGTCCCAGATACAGCTTTTTGTCATTTTTTTCCCCACTTCTTCATTGCCCACATTTCCCCAAACCTTTTTCACAGTTCCCTTCATCTCTGAAATATAAGAGAGAATGTAGCAATATTAGCAAACTTTTAAAATAAATGCCTTCCTATCTCTGTCTTTCTCTCCTTAAACACCATACCTTTTAAGGGGAAACATATGAGTACAAGGATAGTGTAACTTTATGTTTAATGCACTGTACAAATTATTCATTAAAACATTCATAAATCTGTACATTGGGACATTGCTTGACTATATACCTAATTTTTGCAAGATTATTCTGGTTTTAAGACTTTTATTTCATATCCTTTACAAAAATTGAGGATTTGGGAATGTTTTCTTGTTTATAGGTTATCTTTTTGATCACCTTAGTCCTGTGGCATCTAGCCATGCCAGGGGTTTTGTTTCTCTTTCCAGAAGTAAATAGCTGATGTTTATATAGATCTTTATACAAAACACTTTGTGTATGTTATTTCCTTGTTACTTACACAAAAGTTTACATGTTATCTCATTTGACCACAGTGACCTATGAAATAAAAGAACGTGAATATTTTTATCTCCATTTTAAAGGAAGGAAATGGTCCAAGAAGTTACCTGCCCCAGGTGATACAACCAGTAAAAAACAGGTGCCAGATTGGAATCGTTGAGTCCTCTGACTTCAGATACAGTGCTAGTTCCACTATACCACAGTTGCTTCTGACGTTATCCCTTCAAGGATTGTGATTTATGGAATGAAATTAAGCATAATCTGTTGTTCTTTCAGTTAGAGCTGAGTTTCTTACTAAATATGCATTTGGGTGGCTTTTTCCACTCCATTGCTTTAGAGTCAAAATCATTGGGGCAACAGTTTAAGAGCCATAAGTGATTGATTCATTTGACAGCAAAGCTGAATGAATTGTATTCAGGGTCACCACAACAAGCCCTGAAATATGGTTCTTTCCATTTTGATATTATGACAAAAATAATTTTGGCTTTCGTGATTTAGTAGCTAGCTTTTATTGGAAAAAACTTCTTTTATTTTCATTTATCAGAAAGAAATTACAGACCACAAAAGAATATAGATGAAAACAAGAAAGCAGTTAACGTTTTTACTTCCTTTTCTGAAATATATCGCCTCCAAAGTATAATTGTGAAATTGGATTTTGGTCTATATAGAAGCAACTTCCTTCCTAGAAATTGTTACCAACTGTTAGAATATTTTTAAAAAATACATCACTGAGTTGAATTTGTTTGTTTGTTTCCAGATTTTACATTGGTTAGAATGAAATTGTTCATGTTACTCTAAAAATAAAAAAGTAGGGGCAGCTCAGTGGCACAGTAGATAGAGCACTGGCCCTGAAGTCAGGAGGACCTGAGTTCAAATCCAGCCTCAGACCAAACACTTGACACTTACTAGCTGTGTGACCCTGGGCAAGTCACTTAACCCCAGTTGCCTAAATAAAAATAAATAAATAAATAAAATAAATAAAAATAAAAAAGTATTGGGATATCCTTAAATTTGAAGATGACTGAATGTAGATTTTTAGTATGTGCACTCATTTTTACTTAGCAACTTTACATTTCTTATCCTAACAGATAGGATAAATATACCAAATACATTATCGCCCATTTCAAATACTGGCTATACATCCTCGTAGTTTTTTTCAACACGCATACACCTTATTCACTGGGCTTATGATCTAATGAAAAGGTCACGGAAATAAAAAGTGAGTAGACATTTACATTCCTCAGGAGATCAGTTAAAACTAAGATTGACTTGAAAAAATCTGATTACCCTGTATAACTACAAGGCCTTCTAGGTGTGTATGCCTGCTTTTCAGATATATTAGGTAGAGTGGTATTAGAAAGCCTGACCCTCAAGAATCCCATATTGTCGGACCCTGATCAGAACATCAGGTTTCTCCATTCAGCATGGCCATTTTCATTTTTTTTTTTTGTATGTCATTATAGTGTCTATAGAACTCTTCACTGTGGTCCAGATATAGGGGAAAGATCCTTTTTTATGAACCTACACTTCTGTTGAATAGTTTTTGTGTTTTTAAGAGGAGAGACTTGGGTGCTCTTTGGAAATTGTGACTGCCAACTCATTTACATTAAATGTGTTCTTTGGAGCTCTTAAGTAGAGAGTTGTTAAAGAATAGCTATCTGCATATTTTTTTCTCTTTCCAAACTCACCATGCTATTCTTGCTGTTTGCCATTTATGTTAGCTGTACTGAAAAGATAGGTAAGTAGTTTCTTCAAAATTCAACGCTCAAACACACTCCAAAAACTTTTCTAAGATAAAAGGAATGGGAGTACACAGGGAAAACAGCACTGGGCACTAAAACTGATCAGCAGAGTTTAACGTTATTATACGAGTATTTTAGACAAGAGATCAGAAGCGTAACTATCTTATACAGCTTGATGTATGCTAAAAAAAAAAACAAAAAAAAACAAAGATTAAAGAGAAACACTTGGATATATATTCTCATATGTTCTTCCCTTTAAATGACCATGCACCATTGATATCACCTCGTAACACCCAACTTTTTACGAAATCAAGGCTACCATTTGATGATGTATTTTAGTTGGCTGTACCCTTTGGGGCTCAACACTTTCCTTGGGAAGCCTCTTCCACCATCACACAGAGAAGACACTAGTCTCTAGCTATGAATTTTACCGGTATAGTGAAGAAATACCTGTGAGTGCCATTTACAGTCAAATGGTAGAATAGGGAAGTGGGGGTGGGATTAAATTTTTTTAAAAATACAAGAAAAGAAGACAGAAGGGAGAAGACGAGATGTTAAATATACACAAATACATACACAATACACTTTCAGTAGATTAAGTTTGTCTACCCCAGTCCAATAGATTTTTACTCTAGAAGTTTTGAATGATATTTTAGGCAAAATTCTGTTATTTTTGTATTGGTTGTAAGATTTAGAGCTTTGGAGATCATCTGGTCTAGAGTTTCTCAACCCTGAGGTTCATGAACTTGTTTTACATACATACATACACATGTGTATGGTTTATATTATCTATTATGAATATGTAAATATCCTATATAACAAATATATTATGACTATATTTCAACATAGTTGAATTTCTCTGTAAACCTGTGTTTTATTTGTTGTGTTTAAAAACCTTATTCTCAGAAAGGCTCCACAGACTTAACCATATTGCCAACAGGGTACATGACACAATAAAAAGGTACAGAACCCCTGATCTAGTCCACCCTCTTTCATTTTTGCAAATGAAGAAATTGAGGCCCAGAAACTTAATTGGCTTACCAAGCACCAATTCGCTTTTATTAAATATTACGTTTCCTGAACAAGTTTTTTTTTCCACTGACCTTCTTTAACATGAAGTTAATTTCTCTAAATTTGTATTCCATCTCTTTTCCTCTTACATTTTCATTCTAGCTACTTTACTGATGTCACAATTTTTTTTAACCTAAAAAGAAACTTCATTTTTTAAAATGTTCTAGAAGCAAAGATTTAATTTTACTTCCAAGGTGTCCTGACACTCTCCCTATTATTATTTTTCTCTAGTAGTAGCTTTATTCATCAGCCAAGAATGAAAGCATTCAATAAAAATCAATTGCTGACGATGTGGACAGTTTACCATAATGCATATTGGAAGCTTCTTTGAAACTCTTTCTTGAATGGAAGGTGCCATGGCCTGTGTTTTATGGCCTTCTAATGTTAGACTGTAATCTCATTTAGCATTTTCCCAAAGTAAAAACAGTGCATTAGGGCAGCATAACAGACATCCCAGATCAATAGTAAAGCAGAGCCTTTCCCTCATGTACTAAGCCAGGCAGATGTCCAGGGTGTGCTCCAGCCACTGGGGGACACTTATGTTAGTTTCCACCCTTTGTGCCTCACCCCCATCCTTACTTCCAGTCATCAATACTGGATTGAAGTTTGTAAAGAGACTAGTGTATGTGTAAATACATAGAATGTAAGTAATCAACAAACAGGAAATCAAGAGACTTGAAAGAGAAACATAAGTGACTTGTGGATAATAAAAGTATATTTTGACACATTTGAAATTAGAACTAACACATGAGATCGAATAGCACAGCTCAGTAAATGCTTACTTCTAGGCTAAAGTACCTTATTCAAAGACCTTTTTTGTTATTAAATGAATTATGATGGGTATGTGAATGGTATATATCTCCTCTGTGATATCTAATTATATGGCAGCCTATGCCGTACAGTCTTCTCCATGTGATGATAGAGGGGATAAATAACACATTTGTCCAACATTCTTTATTCCATTTTTTCCCCCTTAATCTAATTAATAGACTGGTGAGATTACCAAGTTATTATCACTGAGTTTAAAAATGGCCTGGTTCTCTTGTTTTGATTTCTCAGGGCAATTAGTTATATATTTGTAACACAGAGTTACACTGTTCTTCATCCTAATTTATTTACTATAGTGGAGAAGATGTTGAACTTGTGGTCAAAATACCTAAGTTTGAGTCTGGGTAGATACTAACACTGATTGTTGTCAAGCCAAGGGATCTCAGAGGATGGAGAGTCTAACCCAGGAAAATCCCCTCAAAAGTATTATGGCTAGTGGTTATCTTAGTCAGCCTTGGCTTAAAGATTTCCACTGATACACCTTCTCTTAAGGTTTTCCATTCTGCTTTTGGATAACTCTAATAAATAGGATTATTCCTCTCAGTTTTCTCTGAACTCAAGCAGAATAAATCTAATATTTTTTTCAACCTGGCAGTCCTTTGAATATGTGAAGATTCCTTTCATGCCTCCCTTCCTCCTACTCCACTCTGAGTTCTCTTCTGCAGAACAAACACCCCCAATCCCTTCAACTGGCCATCAGAGAGAGAGAGAGAGAGAGAGGGAGGGAGGGAAGGAGGGAGGGAGGGATGGAGAAGGGGGAGAGGGATGAAGAGAGGAGAAAGAGAGTTAAGTGCTGGGGAGTCAAATGCAAACAAACAAAACACTGTTTACAAGGAACTTAGGTTCTTGTGGGAGAAGATACCTGTAAAGGAACACAGGGAAGGGGGGAACCCAAGGGTGGTCATGGTGAGGGGCCTGGAGGAAGTTTATGTGGAGGTCTAGACCATAGAAAGAGAAGGCAAAAGGCTCACCTGTCAGAGTTGGGGAGTCAGGGATGGAGTCCAAGTACCCAAACCTGAACACAGTATTCCTGATGTAGAGTGTGGGCAGAATACCATAGTACTATGACCATTCTAGACACCATGCATCTCTAAATGTAGCCTAAAATCACATTTGTGGTGTTGGTGGCCCTGCTACATTGTGGATTCATGTTGAGATTGTTTGTAGTCCATTACAATCCCCAGCTCCTTTTCACAGAAATGGTTGCCTAGACATACCTCTCCTATCTTGTGCTTGTGAAATTAAGTTTTTTGAGCTCAAGTGTAGAAATTTACATTAAACTCAAATTAAAAAGGGCTAATAAATTTCATCTTCAGTCTATTAATCTAGTGTGTTGAGGTTATTTTGGTGTCTGATTATCTTGTCCAGCAGGCTCATAAAACCCTCCTGTCATTGCCCATTTGATAAAAACGCATTCTATGTTTTTATCCAAATCATTGATGAAAAGTTTAATGGCAAAAGGTTATGGACAGCGGGCAGCTAGGTGGTGCAGTGGATAGAGCACCGGCCCTGAAGTCAGGAGGACCTGAGTTCAAATGTGGCCTCAGACCAAACACTTGACGCTTACTAGCTGTGTGACCCTGGGCAAGTCACTTACCCCCTGTTGCCTTTAAAAAAAATATTATGGACAGATACCTGGGGGCTGCACACAAGACACCTCTCTCAAGTTGACATGGATCTATCTACTGACCTATCTTTGTGTCTGGTTTTTCTAGCTGTTCAAAATCTATTGTCTAGATGCCACCTTCCCATCTTGTCTGCAAAGATAACATGAGAAATTTTATAAAATGCTTTTCGTTGAACTATAAAGAATACTAAAATATACATATATAAAACATATACGTTGTGAGGAAAGCACTCCATTGAGCTATGAAGTATACTTGGGTTATCTCAACTTCCCTTTGCAAATGCTCAAAATGCTTCAATAATATATTCTAGAATTTTATTAGGAATAGAAGTCAATCTCATTTACTCACAGTTCACAAAATATGACCTTTATTCCTTTTTTTGAAAATCAGGATGTTTACTCTTCACCAGTCTTGTATCATATTCCTCTTCTCCAAGATCCTTTGAAGATAGCAAAAAACATCTTGGCAACCATGTCTACAAGTACCATAAGATGTAATTCATTTGGCTTTGGTGACTAGCATGCATTGAGAACTAGGCACTCTATTCCTCTCTCCTCATTTGTCTTCAGTTTCAGCTTTGTTCATCTCTTTTGTTCTGTCCCTTTTAATCCAAAGATCATTTTCCTAAGAAGACAGAAAAGCAAAATAAGAGTTTAGTCATTCAGCATTCTTACCATCAACCATTGTCACTACCTTCCCTTCTCCAAGCAGCAATTTTATTTCCTCCATTAGGCCTCTTTTTGCTCCAGACTACCTTTCTGAAAGTCCTTTTTTTGGTCCTTAGCATTTAGATTCAACTCACTGCAAACCTTAGTACTATTGATACTTTTCTTACCAGACTCTTATATGCATGCAGTTACCTGACCTTGCTTCCATCCTCCATACATGCCTTTAAAGAAAAATCCAAGTTGTCCACTTAGATTTCTGTGGAACTACAATAGTCTCTTTAGATAGCTCTTCCCTTTCCTTCTCCATCAGAATAATTTCTACTTATGTCATTAGAATTTCATTCTTGAGGATTCCTGTCCCTTTAGACTGACTTCCTCTGCAGAATGTTAGGCCATTAGTTCCTTCCTACCTGTCATTTCGTGTATCTACAGTTGCTTTGTTGTGTTAAAAAAAAAAAAAAAAAAAGATGGGAAGCGGGAGGAAGATAGCTTAATTGGAGATAGTAACACTTTTGTACTACCTACCTCACAGAGTTGTTGTGAGGAAAACACTCCAAAAAATGAAAAATATCCCACATAATTATGGATTATTAATGGAGAAATAGGCATTAAGCATGATTGTGTTCTGTAGTTCAACACTTTAAAGCACAGCTGACTTAAATGCTGATGTTCTTGATGAGAGACTGGAGAAATCCATATCCAAAAAAAGTCACAGGTATTTGAACTTTGAAATCTAACAATTGACAAAGCTGAATGATAGGAGTATTGGTAATGTTGAATAACATTTTGGAAACTTTCCCCAGTTCTAGCTATATATCTAATATCTTTAGGAAGTGTCATGGAATGAATTCCCTTAAGAAACAGTAATCTGGTTTGCATTTCAGCTTTCTACTCTAGGAAAATTGCAATAGCCTAGTGCATTGGATAAAAGTAATTGGGGATACAAATTATTGCCTATGAATTTCCTTGTTGAAGAAAATTTTTTTTCCTCTCCATGTTCTCTAGGGGTTTGTTTGTTTTTTTTTAACCCATTAAATTGAAAATAATGCTATTCAGAAATTATGTTTGGAGAAACCAATTTTAGATTCCCCAAAAAGACTAGCATTAAAAAAAGAAGATAAGCTTTCTATATATAGAAAAAAGCTAATTTGAAAATAATGTAAATGCATACATTATGTGGCACCATAATATAATGTGTACATATGTGTCTGTGTGCAGGTAATTCAATTCAACAAACATCATGTCTCCCATACTATCCTATCCTATCCTATCCTATTCGCAACTATACTAGATCCTGGGAATAGACAATTCCCATAGCCTTGTTCCATCAGTTTACTCGGGAAGTGTGGCTTCAGTTTATACAGCACGTTTTAATCTACTTTGCAATTTTGTGTTATGTATGTATGTTTCTTTTATAAAGATTATCAATTGTTAGGGAGGGAAAACCCTCTTGTGTGTTATAATGCAATTTGTACACTTAAGACAGCTCAAAAAATTACATTTATTGAAGAGAATTTGTGATATATGGGTTAAGTTTGACATTTTTCCCATTTCTGTGGTCACAGAAGTTAATCTTTAGTATCCAAAGTAGCTCAGAGTAAGTGGCCAACTTTACTTGCCAGTATAAGTTCATATTCATGGGATCATAGATCTCAAGTTAGAAGGGACTTCAAAGGACTTTGAATTCAACCCCCTCATTTTTCAGATGAAGGAACTAAAATCCAGCAAGGTTAAGTGCCTTACCCAAAGTCAGACAAGCAGTCAGTGGAAGTATCTTAAATAGTGTCAATTAGTAGGATTTATTTAGTGGAAATTATCTAACTTCTCTCCACTCTGATCTATGGAGAAACATCATCAATTTGCATAGCCATTTTTCTCTGAAGATAGAATTGTGTCTTTCTAACTTTAAAGCATTCACCCATTCACTTCAGTTCTTTTTTTTTAAGAATATATTTTAATTTTTGTTTTCTAATTTATGACCAATTCATTAGTTTCTGGTTTCTTTTTTAGGCGCTATGAGACTCATCCAGTCTGTGCTGATCTGCAGGCTAAAATTCTCCAATGCTATCGGGAAAACCCTCAGCAAACACTCAGCTGCTCTACTCTGGCCAACCAATACCAGCACTGTGTCAATCATGCCAAACAGGTGGGTGTGCAGGCCTAGTCAACCTGGTCATCACAAAAATTAGGATGGAAAATGTATTTTAGGTTCCATCCACATATTAGTAAGAGTTGTTCCACTCTGGCTTCCATGTAAAGGGTTTCAGCCTAAAGTTTGATTTTTTTTTTTGACATGTTTGTGTGCTATGTGGGCATCATTCCCCTTTTAATGAATTATGGTAGAAATGTGTCCTTAGCATGTTCATGCAGTGTTCTGCATGCAGTAGGCACTTAATAAATGTTTGTGAAATGAATGAATTAATATGTGCTCTTGGGACATCCTCCAGAACCCATGAGTGTTGTTGTTCATTGCTATGTGGCAGTCAGAGGAAGAGGCTCATAGAGATGTGTTCTCTGTTAAAATTGTTCCACCAGTGGTGGCAAAGAATTGGAAATTGAGGGGATGCCCATCAATTGGGGAATGACTGAACAAGTTGTGGTAGATGAATGTAATGGAATACTGTTGTGCTATAAGAAATGATGAGCAGGCAGAATTAAAAAAAATTTTGGAAGGACTTAAATGAACTGATGCAGAGTGAAATGAGCAGAACTAGGAGAACATTGTATACAGTAACAGTCACATTTTGGGATGTCCGACTTTGATAGACTTGGCTCTTCACAGCAATGCAAAAATGTAAGACAGCTCTAAAAGATTCATAATGGAAATTGCTATCCACAACCAGAGAAAGAAATACGGAGTCTGAATGTAGATGGAAGGATACTATTTGCTCTCCTTTTCCATTGTTGTTTTGTTTTATTGCTTCATTCTTGTGGTTCCTCCCATTAGTTCTAATTGTTCTTTACATCATGACTAATGGGAAAATATGCTTAACATGAATGTGTATGTGGAGCCTATATCAGATTGTACACTGTCTCGGGATGGAGGGGAGAAAATTTAAAACTCAAAATCTTATGAAATTGAATGTTGAAAACAAAAAATTAATTAATTAAGAAAAGGAATAAAATTGTTCCACCGATCTCTAGAGGTCACTATAGAAGGACCTAGTAGATATATGATATAAGGAGGACCTGTATGGTCTTAAATGCATCCCATAAGCCATATTCTCTCATTAAACCTTCATATAGCAATCAAGTGATATTCACTAATACATGTTTTCTCCAATTTAGGTATTTTTGTAAAGTTAATAATAAACCATCTATCTTAATGGATCACATAATTGCTTATCATGTAACTGATTTAGTTGGATTTAGATTACACTCAGCTGTTGAAATTATAGGAAATCTCAGTGTCTCTCAGGTGAAAAACTCATGGTAGCTGACTTTCTAACCCAAATATATATAGTGTTTGAGCTACGCAGTGTGACTTTCTGCAGCCTAATTTGCCAGGGTTATAATAATACCACTTAGTGTAAACTTCTAACATACTCTTTATGTATTTGATAGGAAGAGTTGGCAGTTCTGATTGGGTAGTTGAGTAGTAGAGGGGGAAAAAATATGATCAGGATTTTTTAGAATGACTGTGTGATGCCTTTCAAGATCTCACTAACGATTTTTGTCTCTTGCTTATAATAGCACTTATATTACCTTTAGCAGTATATGAGGGATTCTTTTGTTAAAAGGTCTTTAGTGGAAACACTGTTAATGTGAAATTTGAATGTTGTATTTGTTGGAAACAGATTCTGATAAGCTTTTAGTAAAATCAGCCTACTATAGTAATATAAACTCAAGCATTTGAAACCTGTGATTTGAGTAATGAAGCCTTTCTAACTTGATATTGGTGCCATAATGTGGACAAGGTAGTCATTGGAAAAAGTAGCTATGGAAAATTGTGTTCCACTCCCAGTATATAAAATGTATGTGCTTATGTCCACTGAGTATAATTTTTAACGTGGATGAAGTGGTAACTGGAGGGAAAATATTGATGTCAACTCAGTCCATTCTCCTATAAACACTTCATAGTTTTTAGATTACTTTGGAACTTCTTATTCCTTTATCCAATCTTAATCTTCCATTATTCCATCTCTTCTAAGACCTTACCATTCCTAAAACTATTCTTCATCCTTATCAGGGCTTCTAGCCTCTGTACCCCTCTGTAATTTCCCAGGCCATCTCCTATGCTGTAGCACAATGTCCTCTTCACAGTCTCAAGGGCTTGGTGAATCAGTTCAACTCTACACTGTCCTCTGCTCTCAAATCTCTTGCTCCTTTGTCCAGTCACTGCTTGTGCTTACTAAACCCCAACTCTGGAACTCCCCCACCATCTACCTCTTTCATTCCTATTCACTTTGCTGCTTGAGAGAGCTGGAAGAAGTCAGAAAACGTTGATGACTGGGTTCATAACAAATTTAAGCTGTCCAATCTCATCTGAGCCCTCATCTAAGTTCTTCTACTCCTTCCAAATGACTTCTCTGTCTGTCTTGCCACGGCAGCTGTTCTTATCCTTCTCTGCTCTCCTCAGTCCTTCCATAGTACCCCCTCCTCCACCTTTAGTATCTTCACTTCCTTTCCTCTCCATCTCTTCTAAAACTCTGAAGTTTGGTTTACAGCCTCCTCAGATAACCAAAAGTGTTCTCTGCAGTTATCTGCAGTCTCCTAATTGTCAAATTAATGACTTTTTCTCAGTTCTCATTCTTCTTGACTTCTCTGCAGCATCTGACATTATGGACTACCTACTCTTCTGGATTCTGTCTTCTCTAGGTTTTTGTAACGCTACCCTCCCTAGGTTCTCCTATTTGTCTGACCATTTGTTTCTAGTCTCTATTGCTGGATCTTCATCCATATCATGTCCACTGACTGTGGGTACTCCCAACCCACTATTCCCCCAAACCACTATTCCGGACTCTCTTGTCTTTTTTCTTTACACTCTCTCATTTGGTGATATCATCAGTTTTCCCATAGGCTCAGTTATCATCTTTATGCATGTGACTCCCAGATACCTACATATGAAAGAAAGAAAAGGACAGCATCTTGAATATATCACATAAGCCATATTCTCATGTGAAACCTTCTGCAGCAGTAAAGTGATACTGGCTAGTACATTTGTTTTCTCCAATTTAGGTTCTTTTTTTAATTTCTTCCAAAAGGAAGAAAGGAAGGAGATTTATTAGGTCATTATTATGAGCAAAGCACTGTGCAAAGTTCTGGGGATGAAAAAAAAAAGAAAAGATAATATCTGCTCTAAAGGAACTCACTTTCTAACAGAGGGAGACAACATATTTAGGAGGTTTTAGCTGCAAATTGATGGAAAGACCTGGTGGTCCTTGGGGTGCAGAGGCAAAGCAGATGGTAATACATCTTCTTTAATGTTATTTCCACCATATTCATTTCTGAAGTTCCACCATTTGTAACTGCCAAAGACTTGGTCGGTGAGAACTTTATTTTTCTTGGATCTTCAGTGTCTGGTTAGAGAGAAGAGGCAGCAGCTGCAGCTCCTGCAGAAGCAGTTGTCAGGTAGCATGTCTGCAGGGGTTGATTCCCTGGATAATGGCTTCAAGGGCTGAGCTGGAATCAGGGCTGGTGGTTTGGGGCCACTGTTGTTCCCAGGAGGATCTCGAATGGCCTATAAAAGCTTCTCAAAGTCAACATGAACAAAACAGAACTCATCTTTTCTCCAAAACCCTCCCCTCTTCTGAACTTCTCTGTGACTGTTGAGAGTACTACCACTCACGCCATATATCTAATCAGTTGCCAAATCTTATTTTTATTTCCACAACATTTCACAAATACATCCCCTTCTCTCCACTTACGTAGCTGCCTCCCGAGCTCAAGCCCCCATCACCTCTTGCTCAGACAATTGTAACAATTCTTAATTGGTCTTCCATCCTCAAATCTATCCCCACTCCAATCCATCCTCTGTTCAGCTGCCAAAGTGTTTGTCCTAAGGTCCAAAGGTCTGACCGTGCCACTCCTCTGCTCTCCAAACTCTGGTGCCTCCCTCTTAACTCTAAAATCAAATGTGAATTCCTTTCTTTAGCACTTAAAACCTGGCCTGTTCCTATCTTTCTGGTTTTATACTTTTTTTCTTTCCTTGTACTCCATAGTTTAGCCTTACTCCATCTGCCATCTCCTTGCCTGAAATGCTCAGTCCCTTCACATCGACTTCGTCAACTCCTTCACTCCCTTCACAACTGAACTCAGATGCTGCATTTTCTGTAGGAGGCCTTTCTGGTTCCTTTAACTGCTAGTGTCTTTTCCTCTGAGATTACCTTCTATCTACTATAGCCTTATCACATACATACATACATACACACACACATACATATTCACATGTACACCTATTTATACACATCTTTTTCTCTCCCATTAGAATGTAAATTTTTTTGAGGGTGTAGACTATTACCTCTTTCTCTTTTTGTTTCTCCAGTATTTAGCACAGTATCTGACACAATAAGTATTTAACATATTTGGCAGTGAATGTATGTGTAATACCTAAATTCCAGTGTCTTTCACTTTGGCCTTTTACTTTTTAGTTCATAGTGCTTTTTGGTGGGGTGTTCTGTTGTTGTTGTTGTTGTTGTCTCTCTGTGTGCTTTGGGTTGTTCTGAGCCAGTTGTAGCCTCCTTCTATCTTCCAGGTGACAAATACTCTTCATTTGTAGGGTAGGGCTTGTGAAGATGGAACTAAACAAAGCTGCCTGGTCCATGTTGAGGCCACACATAACGATAGCTTTATTTACACCATACTCAGACCAAGTATATCAGCCAAAGTACGTGTAGTTATTGTCAGTGACAGTGAAAGGGACTGTGGCTCTGTGGATCTCTCTTATAAAGTATACTTTTTATTACCTTCTGTTAGTATTTTTGAATGCCCTCTATTGCTTACATGACATATACATTAGGTGGAATATACACTTACTATATATTAATCAAAGGGATGTACTACTGCCCGTATACTAATAAACGGGTTACCTACTTCCTATAAAGATTTTGTCCCTTTGAATGGGCACCATTGAAATGGACCAGTGCCTGTAGTAGAGAACTAAGGCTTAACAACCAGGCACAGGCTCAGAACTGGACATTTATGACCAAACACTGACCATTTGTGACACATAGAATTTGGTTTTGCATGAAAAGGAGCTCTAAGTGGTTGGTTATCTTGAAAGTAGTAGGGGTCTTTTTGTTATCCACTAATCTAAATTTTTGTGGAAGGGAAGGGAAGAGAGGTAAGAAGATGGAAAAAAGAGAATTGAGGACCAAAAAAAACAGTGATGAGAAGTGAGGGTGGTTGGGAAATGAGTATAAGAGAGAGTGAGAACAAAGCACTTTATCAGAGATGACAGCCCAGTAAGGCACTAGTTTATGGCTATGCTAAAATGGATGGTCTGATGTAAGAAATGTTTCATTAATGGTTGCTCTTTTCAGAAGAGAATTAATTTTCTCTTTTGTAAAGAGACAGTCATTCCTGGAAGTTAGATTTCAACCTTGTGACCTCAACCCTTTGGCCCTTCTTGTTGGAAAAGGATTTAGTAGTGTAACAGGGGCCCTTGTTCCCTGAGGCAGTTCCTCATGGGGCAAACTACCCATCTTACATTTCCTGTGAAAGCAGAGCATATACTGGACAATTCTCAACAGTGAAACAACCACCAGATCGGAAAACAGGCCATTAGGTTGTCTTGTCCATTTCTCTGCCATTGTAAGAGCGTTCCCCATAGGATAATCTCAAATGCTAACTCCTTTCCATGGTTAAATGACTCTCATGATTGGGCTCTCACCAGTTCCCTTGAGGCACTGTCCTGTAGTCTAATAGATTTTACTGATTAGAAAATTTCTGAATATTCCTCAGCCTTAGTTTTCTTTTATTCTCTTTCATCCACTTATTCACATTTATCCTTTCTGAACCATTCTTAAACAATTCCTCATGGGTTGTCATGGGAAATTTAGATTATTCTTTCTAGTGTGTTAATTGTGTGTGATCATCATGAGTAAAAGGATTTTAAAAGATAATTATTATCTCTAGGACTGAAAACTACAGGCTAACTAAAAATGATACATCATTAAGAAATGAATGCGACCATTTATTTATATATACCGGAACATATTAGCCGCATTAACTCTTTAGCCATCAGCTTCATAGCTTTCTTAGAGCTACCACAATCAATTTTTTTTTCTTTTTGCCATTGACACATATTACCATGCTCCCATTCTGTCTTATACACACACACACACACACACACACACACACACACACTAACACACACACATGCACACACACACCCTTTCATATTTTTTTTATTCCTTCAGTTGTCATAGAATTGAGAAACAATTTTACAGACCCTCTAAATCCAACTAACCCCTTTTACAGAAGTGAAAACTGAGTCCCAGAGAGGCTAAATCATTTATCCAGGGTCACACTGGTGGTAGCCAACATTTTTCCTTTTAGTAGGGTGAAGTAGAATTCAGTCTTATGAGAACTTGAACTAGAAAGAGCTAAAAGAATATGAACCCAAGTTCATATTGCCTTCTGTAACTTGAGACACCCCTACTTTCCTGCTATTTACCTCTTAATATCACACACAGAATAAAGTATTTGTTGAGATAATCATTCTGGATATTCTGTCCAGAGGGGTAACTAGGGATTTTTTCACCCAGGGCAAAAACAGTTGTTGGGGTGAGACATGGCACAGAGGACAGTCCAGGTGTGGATACAGTTGAACCAAGAGAGAGGTTGATCTGTGAACTTTCTCCCACATCCCCCACCCATGCATCTTAAGATGGAAGGAAAATAGGCCCCAGGGAAAGAGTGCCACAGTGCTAAGATCCTCAGGATAGTGGCATGAGCCAGCAGAGTCTTCAAGATTAGCTGCAAGATGGGCAGTAACTATGGGTCTGAATCATATTTCTCTTCCTATACACCTTGTGCTACCAACAGCTCTGATTCTGGCCCGTTTTCATCACTTACTACCATTGGCTAGGAGATTTAAAAAAAAAAAAGAATTGCTAAATAGACTCCTGAAGCATGTTAAATGTATTGGACTATAGTCTTTATGTTTTAAGATGGTTTTTCTCTCTGTGACTATAGACAGAATGGTTGCACATATCCACTAGTCTTTTCCATGCCCTTATATGTACTGTCATGTTATTTGGTTTGAGGCAATAGTTCAATTGTAGAATCTTTTATTTTTGTGACTGGCTTCTGTGTCTTCCACTGCATCCCATTGTTTTGTGCCAGCCAAATCTGCCTGCCGCTGTCGCAGAGTCATGCCATGTTGTTGTTCCTGTTTCTTAAAGATCATAGTCCCTGATTTTCATACTATGGAAGCCCGATCTGTAGAATGAAAGTGAGGCCAGTTTGGGGAAGAAAGTAAAGAATAGTAACTTTTGAGGTCTTCTGTAGGTAGTAATAGGGATAGGGACTGAATTATGATTTTATTTGTGGAGAGAACTCCCTGTATCAGTGCAGTTTGTCATCTCTGCAACTTATAGAATTGAGGAGTTGCTTAGAACACTAAGGGGTTAAGTGACTTGCCCAAGGTCATACAGCTAGTGTTGCTCAGAGCTGGGACTTGAGCTCAGGTCTCTTCCTGGTTCTATGACCAGTTCTCTTTCTGCTACATTGTACTTCTTATTCATGTTTCCCAAGCTCAGAGAGATGAAAAAACAATTCTCTCTCTGCCTCATGTTAACTAGTTAAAAAGAGTAATCTTTTGTAATCTAATACACTTCCACAAGGAAGTACAGGTTGCTAACCAACTCTTCTTGGAGGTACAGTCCTATGGATTATTTATATGGCGAGAGTGTTCAAATTCAGATATCATGGTAGAACCATGGATATCCATGGAACTCAGAATGGGTGGGGAGTCAGGACCAAGAGATCTTGAAGGCATGGCCAGGAATACAAGAAAGAGACCTTCCTCCAATCTTTTCATTTAAGAAGACCAGGTCACAAGGCAAGCAGTCAAGAATCAAGGATCATGGGGCAGCTAGGTGGCTCAGTGGATAGAGCACCAGCCCTGGATTCAGGAGGACCTGAATTCAAATCCGACCTCAGACACATAACACTTACTAGCTGTGTGACCCTGGACAAGTCGCTTAACCCCATTGCCTAGCCCTCCCCTCCCCCCCGAAAAAAAAAATGAAATATCACACAGGTACAGGAGGTCAGTTCAGAATGGCATGTTCAATAAAAGTCTGTCAAACCAGCTGACATGAGGCACCAGCAGTAATAACACCTTGAAACTGAGGTATTCCCTGCTCTGGGTAGGAAGCCCCTGAAAGGCTTCCTGCTGGGACTGAAGGCTTCTAAGACTTGGCTAGGTTAGGGCCTGCAGGTAAGAGCAGATGAGCCACTTTAGGGAGACAGTAAATAAGTAACCTGACTGATGTAAAGAATGAAGGGTCAGAAAGAAGAACAGAACTTGACATATTACGCTATTTTAAAGCTTTTTCTTCAGAATCTCCCTCATTTCTTTCTTTTCTAAAATATAAATGAACCCTCCAGGATATGGTTAGCCTCTGAAATAAGACACTGAGATCAGAGTGCATGGAGGAATTTGCCTGAGGCAGAGTTTCTGCCCAGTTTCTTAGGGCCTTGTATTTCATCTTCACTGTGACTTGGATGCTTGAAAGACTGGAATGTCACTGTTTCCCCTCTTGAGTGCTAATACAGTCAACATAACTATTGGTAACTCTGGTTTGAGAATTTAGGCTTTCTGAAAAATACTTCATCAGATTAAGCTTTAGAGTTAGAGGGGACCTTCCAACTGACTGGAGAAGCCAGGCTTCTTCATTTTATGGGTGTGGAAACATGGCAAAAGAGGCGGGGTAGGTTCCCTAAGGTTACAACTAGAACACCATCTCCTGATTCTTTGACTGATACTCTGCTTTGTCAGAGTCACCTCAGACATCTGTCTACAATCCTTCAGATGCCAAGTCTTCATTTTGTCATTCTCTCCTGATCATGGTAACTGCTCAAAGGTCATCAGATCTTTGACTATGGAGCTGGAAAGGACGCTAAAGGTTATTTAGCTCCACCTGTTTACGAGGGAAGAGGCAGAGACATGAAGTGACTTGCCCGAGGCCTTACAAGTCATGGTGGTTGATCTTAGACTTGAACCCAAGGCGGCCTTTGACTACAATTCCAGGGTTCTTTCAGGTCCAGCACAGCCACCTGCCCCTCTTAGCCTCATGTAGGCCCTCGGGAGGTATTGAGTAGCAGCCCAACAGGGGATCTCGGCAGATTTACAACCTCCCCTTATAAAATGCAAATGCCTCTTCCCAGTATCATACCCTTAGACTCCTCTGCTAACACAGTAGCTTAATCATCAGGAGGTTGATTCATTGGTCCCTCAGTGCTGGTGATGAGCCTCCATACTGGTAGCTGTGCTGGCTGTTCCCCTGAAGGCTCATGCTATCCTGGGACCCTACTCAGCCTTTTCAACATGGTGGAAGTCACCAGAGCCTGCTTTGATGGTGTCAAGCCCCTGAGGGTTGAATCTGCATCGATGGAAGGGTTACTAACATCAATCAGGTCATACATCCGTTGAAATACTAATATTTACCTTAATAGTATAGGATTAGTTTACAACCAGCCGCAAACAAATATGGAATACACTGAGGGTAAGAGGGGAGGGATCACTAGTGGAAGGGATCAGGGGTGTGTAAGTACACCGCAGATAAACTTGGACAGGAGTCAGTGTGTGCCTAGATTGCAGAGCCATAGTGTGTGCCTTCACACTCTGTTAATTTGTTACTGAGGAGGATGAATTTTTTGAGCATGTTTTTAAATTATATTTATAACAAGACTTCTTTATCATCATCTAGTAGAATTTGTTAATTGCTCACCTGTATTTATACTCAATGAGTGCCTGTCTTTATCTTTTAAAATTAGGTCAAATTCAGAAGTTTGAATTTGCCCATTTACCCCTACCCACCATCTCCAGGAAACTTTTTTGGAAACCACTTCCTGAGAATACTTATCTTATAACTTTTCTCTGCATTGCTGACTGATTGATTAGAGAAAGTATCGCCATTGAAATACATTTTTATTCTGCGTGATGAATATTGCTACCCAAGGCTCATCCTTCAGAAGTCACAAGCGTGAAATGTTACAGTGTTTTACCTCTTATTGTGGCAAACTGTAAGCAGCGAACATAGGGGAATGGAGGGTGCTAAATGTCCTTTGAGACCTGCAGCATTAGCTAGAGTCATAAAATAGGAGCACAGCATCCTGGCATGAAAAAATTAACCAAAGCAAGAAGAACAAAGAACACTAGTTGCTGGGGGAAGTAGGACTGATATTGAAAACAAAATAAGTTAACTCATCAGATTTTCAGGTAGTAAGGAGCAGTATTTCGCGCCCAAGCCAAGCATTCATGGTTTTCATAAATTGGAATTTATTGATTACTTTTTCTTCCTATCTCCCTTATAATCTTCTCATTCTGTCTTCTGTACTCTTCCTGTGGCTCTAATCTCTGTCTCTTCTTTCTTCTCTCTTCTTTGGTAAAACACAGAGCACTATAGAGACTAAGAACTTTTATGAGGTAGTGGGGAGAGAAGCTGCCATTTAAGGCCTGACCTTAGAGGAAAGTTAGCAACATCACCAAAAAGCAAATTCCTCCCCCCCCACCCCAAAAGAAGCAAGAACTTAACTTTCCCCTTGATGGTGATTTGGCAACATAAAGTTGCTATAATTTCTTTTAAATAGATTGAGACAGCCAGGCAACTGACAGTGCAGTGATTCAACCCAACTGAGAAAGCTGTAATTCAAAAATCAGTAGAATAGATGATTATGTAGCAAAAATATTTGAGAGAAACTGTTCAGATCATTTTAATAAAGGGAAATGACACACAATTTTCTATCTCCAGGGGCATTGTTCTTGTCTTACAATCAGAGCTGCCAGTCTTTTCACAGGAGGGGGGAGGGGGGAGGAGTCAGATAAGGAGAGTGAGAAGGAATGGGGACTAGCATGAAGCCCAAACTCCTCTCTCTTTGATATTGGGTGATTCCTTCGACTGTTTAGAAAGGGAGTTTCTGGAGGCCGAAATGATGAGCACTTGCAAGGAATTTCTTTCCCCACATTAAGATTAAGTGTTAGCAGTTCCCTAAATGAAGGAAGCAATTTTTTATAACTTGCAAAGCTTTTCGCTCATTCTTTGGGGAATTTCCTATGTTAATTTATGCGGTGTTAAATTTATGCAGCGTTAAAATTCAGTGCAACAGCAGCTACTTACAGAAACTATACAGTGTGGTGGTACGAAGACTCTAAAGGTAAGCTCATTGTGAAAATAGCCTTAGTCAGCCTTGAGAAATATCGAAAGCCTAAAGTTTTTGTGGCAGGGTTGCAGAAGGTTTTTTATTGTATGGTTTTACTATTAATACTACAAAACATTCTTACGAAGTAATTTGTCTCCTTTAATTCAACCTGACATTTTATTGTCTGTGTCTTTGACAGTAAAGAAGACAGCTTTGTCCTGCTTCTGCAACCAAAAGGTGGCAGATGAGCTCAGTTTGAGAACCTGTTGATAAACTAGCCCTGAAGCTTTCCTGTCCTTTTTGTTTTTAAGGAGCAAAGTTTGGTACAGCTTAGCTGCCACTGTGTCTTGGGAGATTAGAATTGTAATACATGCATTAGAGTATTATATCAGTGGAGTTAAAGAGATTATTAAAAAGTCTGTTTCCCTGACTTTGTTTTCTAGTCTTCACATGTATTCACATATTGCATGTGTATGAGCAAACACCACTAAATGTGGCCTGCTTGATAAGCATCTGCTCCTGGTTGTCAAACCATCCAACCTTGCTCAGTTTTCCAAGGGAATGTTCCTTGCACCTGGCAGGGAAAGGAGGGGGAGAAGATACCTAGATTTGGTTGTGATTCATTAGGGCTCCAGGGAAAGATTGGGTGATTGAAAACAACTTCAACCTGTTGCTTTATTTTCATTGCGATAAAGGCAGATTCTTCTGCAAAATTTAGAAACAGGTACCATTGCTGCATAGCAGCAGAATGTAGCACTTGACAAAGGGGATAAGGGAAGGTACAGATATGCATTCTTGACCTCAGTTGGTAAAGGCCATATTACAACAAATAACACATGTATATTGGGTCCTCAACTGCGGTGCTGTTGTCAGGATTCATATCACAGGACTGTTTATAATGAGATAATTTCAGCTCTTTGGGAATTAAATGTCCTGAGAGAAGTCCCAGAATGGTTCTGCTTTGTACTGGATTCTCTTTTGTTGCCATTAGTGACGTTATTGTGTCTTTAAATTTATATAAAGCATACTTTCCAAAGAGATCAGAAGTTCTTTTCCCATAAGGCACACCACCTGTGGTGGCCCAGTATCTTAAAGAGATACCTATTCTAACATTATTATGAAATTTCCCTTTTCCACACGACCTCTACAGCCAACCTCCAGTTTGACTAAACCAGGGTCTGTTCTTCCCATTTTGGATACCTGCTCTTATCTCCTTACCTTTTTGGTTTTCTATAACCAAAGAATCCGGAAAACATATAATCATAGAATCTTACAACAGTCTCTCCTCTGTTGGTTTCCATGTCATTGTATAATCTTGGTACTTCTCTGTTCCTCAGAAGGTTCTTCTTCTATTGCCTTCACTAGATCTTTTTCTTCTTCCTGAGTGCTAGCTGTCGGCTTCCCTCAAGAGTCAGTTATTGTCCCTATTCTCTTTTATGTTTTACAATATTCCCTTCTAGAAAAAAAAAAAAACTTCCAAATTCCATAGCTTCAGCTGTCATATGTACTACCCATGCCATTTATTTTTGGTACTTATTCATCTGTTGCTTTTCTATATTCCACAACAGTTAGTACTTAATAAATACTTGTTGAATAAAGAGCCATTATTCTAAGTGCTAGCTATGTAAAGACAAACACAAAACAGTCCCTGCCCTCAAGGAGCTTACATTCTGCTGGAGAGATACTACTACCCTCTTCCTGTATCTTTTTCTGCCTGATCGTCAAGAAATACTTCCTTATATCTGTTATTTCCTTAACTAAATGGGGAAATCGCTTAAGGAGTCAGTCCTGGGATGGGAATGCATCATGATATTGAGCTCATTAAACCATTACTGAGCATCTTAGCCTCCTACTCTTCCAGTGGCAAGCTACAATTTCAGGGAGCGGTTTGTGCCACGTAACCCAGGGATCCTCCATCATCCTGCAACCCCCTTGAGTTTTAAGGATCAGATTATGCAATCAGATTCAGAACTGGGAGGGACGTCTTTGCTCCAGAATGTTATGATGCTTGCCTGAACCAGGAAAGCCCCATGTCTTATCCCTTATATATTGGAAGTGAGCATTAAGAAAGCTGCTAACATGGCGTGAAATTGTTGCTGTTACTTTTTTTTTCCTGGTGTTAAAACTTTTCCTTTTGATTTCTCTGCAGAGCGTGCTTGAAAAGGGAGGATAAAGCTGACTTTCAAAGCAAGCAAAAGCCTATCAACTTTAATTCCAGCAGTGGAGCATTTTTTCCCCCAACAATACAAAACCTATTTAAAGGGCAGACCACTAAGGAGAAGAGCTGGGAGAGCCAATTCAGCAGCAACAAACATCACAAGTCAATCAGCAGACACTTGAAAAGCCAAGACCGATATCTCATTACATCAGAAATCTGACCTGTAAAAACTCAAGGCTGAAATAAAATGTTTTGTGGGTGGGTCAGGAGAAGAGGAAGTACAAGGTGAGAGGGAGGGCAGTGTCTGAGAGAGTGAGAAATGAGGAAAAGCCCTGTGAATGAGAGCTACCCCCCAGGGAACTAAATTGTCTGAGCTTCCTAGAATGCTGATTTTGTCTTTTCTTTTGTCCTTTGATATAAGAGAAATTTTTGTTTCTAATTTATTATAGTGATCATGTAATTAAGAAAAGGAAAAAAATGTCTTTCTTTTGCTGGAATAATGTCTATGATTATAGGTAAAATATGGCCTTCTTATCAATGTAAAAGCATCTTTATAAGTGTGTGTGTGTGTGTGTGTACGTACACACATATACACACACATATATGTATCAGTTCCTTTACCATGAATACTGACAACCATGCCTCACTCAGTATCAATAATAAATATATTTTATGAACAAGACTGGCATTGTAGCCTATGGCTTGGCATCTTCCTGTTCTCAGTTAGTGTTCATACTTAGAGAATTATTGCGTTGTTACTATTGATTCCTTTACTGAAATCCTATTCTAATGCCTCATCACAGTGTGGCAGTGACTATGGGTTCTTGAAGGCTGTGCCAACAGAGAACTAGCTCTGGCAGGTCGTGTCAAGGTAGATAGGGCTTCAGGTGTGTCTGCCATCTGAGGTCTAGCCTGGCCAAGTTTGCAGAGGCTCATAGCCATATAGTTACCTACCAGGTACTGCTTTTGGTTTTTCTTTTCTTTTCTTTTCTTTTTTTTTTTAGCTACAATATCTCATGAAACCTTCTGCCTACTAAAGGAAATTATGGTCTGCAGCAGTCAAGATAATACTCACACTAATGAAGTCACTGATCTTTCACAGTACTGAAGATATATTATTTGTTAATTTGCGTTTTATGTGTTATCTTTCCATCCATAATTAATGTACTTTACAAAGCCTTATTATGAACTTTTCATGCCCCTCAGGTAAAATTCAGTAAGATCCTAAATCGTTAGGGAAACTCTTATCCCCTTGGGAGAAGCCCCTCTCCCCACCTGGAGCCGAGAAATGGACTTAACCTTTTGAGGCACTTACCAAACCCACGTTTTATGAAAATTATAGCAAGTAATAGTTGAGGAATAAGATTTCTTTAACCTTGTCATAACTGCTTGGGTAGAATTGCTTTTGTGACCCAATTGTCTGGGTTTCAGTCAATCATCAAGTGGTTCTCAGTTTCAGAAAGGACCATGATATTGCCCATTTGCCTTTTTATTTGGAGGAAAAAGATGGCCTTTTTCTGGTTATGGGAAAATTTCAGGTGGTCCATATAAATGGAACTTTTGGCCACTTATCCTCTTTAATTTCCTAATTGGCTCCATTTGAACTGCATCCTACTGTACACTTGTGAACACACCTGCAGATCTGATTTGTATTCTGAGTGCTACTGGTGACTCTCCTACCATAATTATCAAGATGCTTTGTGATTACAGTTTAATTGAAGGTTAAAAAAAAGTAGTGCTGAAGCAAGCTGTGTTCCTTTAAGTGTGAAGGAACCATTGGTAACTTGAGGAGCAGCAAATTTTGGCACCATCAGAGTGGGATCCAGGTAACTGCCTGGGAGAAATAATAGGTACACAAAAGCAAAATGTTTACACGGTGACTTGCTGTAGTGTTTACAAATCAGCTAACTCACAAATTCTCTTCTATAGTGTTTTGTTTTGTAATTGAGAGCCAAGAACTTGGCACATCCCAGTCTGCCAGTCTTGTAGCTGGCAGAGAAATACAGCACTGGAGAAGCAGACATTTAAAGCTGGTTAATTCTCCGAAAATGGAAGAGTCATCTGTCAAAGCAGCACATTCTCATTGCCAGTTTATTAATTCACCACACTCACGAACATGATGGGTGGCAGGGGAAAGGGATGGATCCCTCCTGCCAGCATTTTTATAGTGTAGAGTGAGATAATGTGTTCTTTTTTTACCTTTGTGAGGCCTTTCCCAGTCTTTGTTTCAGGGTTTCTTTTAGGTTCCTTTTAGGTCTTGGGACAGCTGCTTGTGAAGAATATAATGATTTATATGAGGATCAAGGGAATCATTTGATACATTTTCAGATCAGTTACTGTTTCTCTGGAGTGAGACAGAGGACAATAGGCAACAATTTAGCCCATCAAGCCAAGAAGAATGAGTATCACCTTCAAATCTGTACAGGTATGATCACACTAGACAAATTGGGATTAAATTATGGAAGAGAAACTTGACTAGACTGGACAAACCAGTGGTAGTAAGGGATCTGAACTACTAGAATTCAGTCTTCATCTAAACCCTTTCAACCTCTTTCCTAGATTTGGTGGAAGTCAGGTTATTTAACTCATCATTAGACTTCTTTGACAAGAGTTTCAAGTTCTTAACTAGACCTGGGGAACAGGTTAAATGCTCTGAAGTTCTCTAGTACCAAAGGAACCAGAATCTCTGGCCCTCAATATGATATCATCTAGGCCCTTAGGCTGTTTTAATATGCAAATTGGAGAATTTCCCATTTGAGGAAGCTTTCATTGTTAAACTAATGAAAGTTTAAGGATTAGAGGTGTGAATAGCTAATTTCACTCTTAAAGGGCAATAATAACTTAGTGGGTGCCCACACTCCAGGTAAACTAAAGGATATGATAGCTAATGAGTAGCTATTGCTAGGCCCACTCCTTGGCATGTCTTAGAAATGTACCCTTAGATGGAACCCCTACTGAAGTACAAAAACTGTCCAGAACCACTCAGTCTCTGCTTACAGAATTCTAGGCGGTCCACTCTTTTCTCAAATTGCTCTGAGTATTGGGGAGTTTTTTATTTGTATAATGAACCAAAAATTTGTTTCCCTGTGATTTCCACCAGGTTACCCAAAGTCTGTGCTCTGAATATGGGCGAAAGACATCTAATCTCACTTCCACAAAATAGTTTTTCAGATATCTTAGGAGAGCTGTCTATATCTCCCAGTTTTTTCTTCTCTGAGTTAGACATACCTAGTTCCTTCAACCAAACCTCAAATGGTCTGTTTCCAGTCTCATTATCCTTGTAAAGTGTGGCTCCCAGCAGTGGATGGACACAGTACTGCAGATACAGCAGAGAGAATCTGACCAGAGCAGAGTTCAGCAGGATTATGCTAGGAATTAGGTGATATTCATAATTTAGATAAGGCAATATGCCTGCTTTCATGGGGCCTGTGGTCTGGTAGTGGATATGTCACATGTAATTATAATGCAAAGTTATGCATTATGTGTAAATAAGAGAGGTACAATGTTAAGTCCAAAGAGGGTACATAATTACTGATTATGAGAATCAGGAAAGGTTTCTGAGCTGAGCTTTAAAACAAGAATTGGAGCTTGTAGTTTATAGAAAAAACAACCTAATTCTTTTGTCAGATGAACTGCTTTTCTAGTTACAACTCACCCTGTACATGACTTTACATTCCCTATTAAATTCCATCTTGTTAGCGTTAGTCTATTATTTTCTAGCCTGCCCAGTTCTTTCTGGATTTTGATTCTATCATCCAGTTTATTAGCTAGCCAATTCAGCTTTCTAAGCCACATAAAAGGTGATCTCTATGTGTTTGGTCACCCCATTGGTAAAAATGTTGAAGTGATTTTCCCAAAGCACAGGTATGAATGATCACATTAGCTCCCTGCCCTTCCTTAATAAATTCTAATCTTTCCCAGTATTTTTAGGATCAAATGTAAGCTTTACTTGACATGTAAAGTTCCCCACAACCTAGCACCTTCCTGTCTTTCTAGTTTTCATATACATTGCCATACTGACCTATTTGACACCCACAGCACTCATGTCATCTAGATGTCATCTAGACTGGAAGGCATTCCTCAGTTCCTCAAAGGTCACTAGCAATTGAATAAACAAATTCTTTACATACCATAGTATATAGTTTTCCAGGCCAAATGACTTGGTTCCATTGAGAGCAGCTAAGTGCTTCCTCATCCTCTCACTAATTTTGTATTTCAGTTCCATTGTTAGCCATGTTGTTCCATCATTTCTAGTCTAGAAGTTGTTCTTCTTGATAAAGAAAACAATAAAAATAGGAGTAGTATTACCATTTCTCAGCTATCTTCCCATCTGCTCTGAACAGTGGTCCTATCCTTGATCTTCCACTTGACCCCCATGTAGCCTTTTTTAAAGGCCCTTTTTATTTTTTATTTTGTTCCAACATTTATTTGTCTGCCTGTTTCCTTCTCCCTTGGTATGACTATCTCCTTTTACCTTTGTCATTTTTCTGTCTCTTTCTCTCTTATTTCTCTTCCACCTAATCCAACACTTTAATTAGCCTTTTTTTAAAAAAAAATTATTCATAGATTTAGAGCTGAAAAATGCATTAGAGACCACATAATCCACTCTCTTCCCCCCACCCCCCCCATTTACAGATGATGAAAGAGAGATCCAGAAATATTAAATTATTTGCCCAAGGTCACACAGAGGCACGATTTGAGCCCAGGTCCTCTGACCCTAGGGCCAGTGCTCTTTCCACAATGCCATGGTGCCCCAATGTTCTTATTAGTAACCCTAAATGCCTAAATCTGGTTGATTATTTCTTCATAATTTAAAAGAAGTTGATTATCTTAAAACTCAATAAACTTTTTTAGATGATTTTTCTTCCCTCTGTGGGTAAAGAATACATACATATAATTATACTCACAGACCTATTTCTCACCACTGTCCTAAAGAATCCTATAAAGATGTGGCCTTAGAGCACTAGCCTGGTTTGTGTCTTTCACTCATGTTCCAAACCACTAGGAGAGTATATATAAGTAAATATGTGTCTGTGTGTGTGTATGTGTGTGTATGTGTGTGTGTGTGTGTGTGTATGTGTGTGTGTGTGCGTATGTGTGTGAGTTCTGCACTATTATGTTTCTGTATCCATCTCCTGCTACATCTGTCCTTCAAGGGAAGAGGAAGTAGAAAGTTTGAGGGGTAACAAGACTTCTTTCTCCTCTATTCAAATTCAGCCTATGTCCCACTGCACCCTTTTCTTCCCTAATCTCCACCCTTCAGAGGAAAGAAAAGTAGTGAATTAGGACTCCTATCTCACTATTTAACCACCTGACCCTGTCCCTCCCATCTGATACTGCACTTGCCTCAGCCCAATCTTCAACCTCCACTGGGAAGAGTGGTACCCTCCATTCAATGATGAACATTATCACACCTGGTCATACTCTCCACATTCCAGTGATTCTGAACTCCTTTAGATCATCTTCCAAAACCTTTTCCCCACACCTACTACCCAATTTTTTAGTCCCACCCCCCTCTACTTTCCCACCCCAAAGTTTTGACCACATACAGTCTAACCCTTCCATTGTGCCCCTTGGAATGTCTTCCATAGGCAACACACTTCCTTTCATCCTTAATCTTTTCCTCTCTTACTCTTTCCATCTACTCGCTCTTACTGAAACCTGCCTTCCTGCAGTTGACAGCCTCCCTGGCCACATTTTTCAGTATTGTCTTTACCTTCATTTTTTCTCCTTGGCTTATGGGTCAAAGTAGGAGGATTGGAATACTGCTTGCTCCCTATTGCTACTTTCGAGTTCTCCCCCTACCTTCATCACTCAATAACCTCTCTTCCTTTGAGGTTTGTGTTATTCATATCTGCCACCCAGTCAGAATCCTAGTAGCTGTTGTCCACAGACCTGGGCACTTCCCTTCCTCAGTGAGTTCAGTAAATAGCTCACAATTTTTACCTCCTCCCCAGCTCTATGCCTTCATACCAGAAGACTTCGATCATATATATTGACTTTCCTCAAACTCCCTAAACATGAAGTTTCTCAACCTACTTACTTTCCATAAACTACTTCTCCACCCCACCTCAGCCACACACAAAGATGGTCATACCCTTGATCTTGCCATTACCACCTCCACGTTCAAGAATTTCAAAATCCCTTTATCCAACCATAAACTATTGGCTTTTCACCCCTCCCTTGGCTTTCCCTCACAAAACCCTACTCTTCATCTGCATCATGACCTCCAATCTTTTGATCCTTTTATTCTCTTCCTGGTGATCTCCTATACACTAACCACTCTCTTCTCATGACCATCTTGACCCCTTGGTGAACCAATTCAATTCCACATTGTCTTCCTCTCTTGAATTCCTAACACTCTTATATCATTGATTATTCCCTGCTAAGTTTCAGCATTGGATGATTGTCATCACTTACTGCCTTCACTCCTACACACATGCTGCTGAATGAAGGTGGAGAAAATCACACATGTCCTGACTGGGTCCAATACAGATTTATGTTACACAACCTCAACTGGGTCCTCATGGCTTCTAGGCATTCATACTTATACCTCCCTTATCAATTCTATCCTATCTCCAAGTGGCTTTTCCAAACCTTTTCATCCCTTATCAAAGTTCCCATGATTTCCCCTCCTCCCACCCTCTCAACTGAGAAAAAATGGAGGCTGTTTGCCATGAACTCCCTGTTCTCTCCTCTTCCCCATCTCATTCATATGCCTTCTGCCACTGTCTTCCTTCATCCCTGTTTCACATGATGGAAGAAGCCTTAGTCCTTACAAAGGCTAACCCCTCTTCCTATTCAAATGATGCCATTCCATCCTATCTCCTTCAATAGATTTCCCCCTCTGTCATTCCCACTGTTATTTTTCAATCTCTCCTTGTCTACTGGCTCATTCCCTACTGCCTACGAACATGCCTGTGTCTCCCCTGTCCTCAAAAAATTCTTACTTGATCTTTCCATCCCTATTATCAATCTATCTCTATTGCCCTTTGTAGCTAAATTCCTTGAAAAGATCATTTACAAATGGTGCCTCCACTTTCTCTCCTCACTCTCTTCTTAACTCTCTTCTTATTATATGCAGAGCAGTATGCTAGGAGCTAGGTGATATTCATAGTTTAGATAAGTCAGTGTCAATTTCTGACCTTACCATTCCACTGAAACTACTATCTCCAAAATTGCCATTCATTTCTTAAGGTGCCAAATCCAGTGGCCTTTTCTCAATCTTCATTCTCCTTGACCTTTCTATAGCCTTTGACACTGTTGGTTACCCTTTCTTCCTTGATGCTCTCTTCTCTCTAGGTTTTTGGGACACCTCCTCTCTCTGCCTATCTGATCTCTCCTCAAGCTCCATTGCTGAATCCTTATCCAGATTATGCCCTCTAATGGTAGGTATCCCTCAGGTTCTGTCCTGGATCCTCCTTTTCTCCCTCTATATGACTTCATTTGGAGATCTCATCAGCAACCATGGATTTAATTAACACTTCTATGCAGATTATTCTCAGATCTACCTATCCTGCTCCAACCTCTGCTGACCTCCAGTTTCATAACTCCGACTGCCTCCAGTAGACATCTTATACTAAACATGTCCAAAACAAAACTCATTCTCTTTCCCCCAAACCCTCCCCTTCTCCTATCTTGCCTATTACTATTAAGAATAACACCATCCGCCCTATCCCTCAGGCTCACAACCAAGGAGTCATCCTGGATTCCTCACTATCTCTCACCTGCTATATCCAAGCTTCTGTAAAGGCCTGTCAGTTCCACCTCTTCAACATCTCTCAAATATGTCCCCTTCTCTGCTTTGATACTGCCACCACTCTGGTGAAGGCCCATGTCACCTCATGCCTTGATTACTGCAATAGCCTGCTGGTGAGTCTGCCTACCTCAAGTCTCTCCCCATTCCAATCCATCGTCCATTCAGCCACAAAAGTGATTTTCCTAAAGTGCAGGTCTGACCATATCATTCCCCTACTCCATAAACTCCAGTGGCTAGCTCTGTCACCTCTAGGATCAAATACAAACTACTTTATTTGGCATTCACAGCCTTTCATAACCTATCCCCCCTTTTGCCTCCAGTTGTCTTACACCTTACTCCCTGCCATGTACTCTGATTCAGCAATACTGGCCCCCAGTCTGTTCCTCAAACATGACATTCCATCTCCTGATACTGGCCCTTTTCACTGGCTGATTTCTGAAATGCTTTCCCTCCTCAATTCCGCCTCCTGACTTCCCTGGCTTCCTTTAAGTCCCAACTAAAACCCCATCTTTTACAGGAAGCCTTTCTCAACTCCCCTTAACTCTAGTGCCTCTGCAAGTTATTACACACACGCGCACACACACACACACACACACACACACACACACACACACACACACTTCTTTGTTTGCGTGTTGTGTCTCCTATTCGATTGTAGGCTCCTTGAGGACAGAGACTGTCTTGCCTCTTTTTATAACTCCAGGACTTAGCACAGTGTCTGGCACATAGTAGGTACTTAACAAATGTTCATTGACTCATTTGGTTGGTTGACTGTAGTTGAGGACTTATGATTTTAGAATACTCTCTCCAACCCCAGAATTGTACATTCTCCCTCCCCTCCCTCACACATATAATGGCCTTTGTGAGGTATGGGGGAAAATCATCACCTGGTGACCAACCTTCCAACTAAACTGGAACTCGGGCCACACTGTCCCTGGGATAGTATCCAGATCCTTCCCTGCTTTGCAAGAGCCTCTCAAAGCCTGTGCTTTGCTCACATAATCTTTGAGAGCCCAAATGCACTTTCATACTTTGATATGAAAAATTAGATGAGAAAGGGGAATACACACACATATAAACTTTTTTTCTTGGCCCCATAGGGTGTAAGTTTCTTTAAAAAAAACTTTCCCAAATAACAAATCTATTTTGTTTGCCCGTTTCCTATCACTAGAGAAAGAAAGAAAAAAGAAAACCCTTGTTACAAATATGCCTCATCAAACAAAACAAATTTCTACATTGTCACAGATCATTTCTAAAACTTTATTAGAACTTAATTTCTTTCCCCTTCCATCAAATATCCTGTATAGGTGTACAGAATTGGATGGATTTGAATTACTATCTCCCTTCCCATGGGGCAGGCAAGTGGGAAAAAAAGACTGACAATCCACAAACTGTGAGATCATCAAAACACACATAGATGTACAATAGCTACCCTGTTAGCTATTTTTCCATTCCAGTTTCTGTCATTTACTGAAATTACCAGAAGTAAAACCAAACTTTGAGCATCTTACCTTCATTTTTATTCCTCTAATTCTTTTTCTTTTCAAAGGCAAACTGTATTGTGGAAAAAGTAATATACTTAGGGGTGAAACAAGTAATGCTAACAGTGTAAGTTCACTTATGAAATGAAATACCTTTAAAACAAGAGAAATCACTTCCTTGCAGCTAATGAAGTTCAGGGGTTAGCATTATCTGGCTAGCATTACTGAGGAGAGCCCAATTGCACTTTCTAGCATCCCCTCTGAAAACGAGGGAGAATTCCATTTGACAACGACTATATTAAAGAGAGAAGTGGGGAACTTCTTTCTGGACCCAGAGATCCTGAGTTATTGCCTCATTTAGCAAGATTCTCACTGGAATCCTGTGCTAGGATCCCTCACCAATGTCACTACACAGCATCATTGATTCAATTCCACTCATGTATGAAGCACCATTTCATTGAGTCCTAAGATTGTGAGAAATAGAGAGGCCATCAACCCATCCCCCAACCTCCAAACCAATATTCCAATTAAAATGATGAAACTTTTTGGTTTTGCTTTGTTTTGTCACCACCTAGTGCCTCCAATCTCTGTGTCCTGGCCATGGTCCTTAAAATATAGACTGATGTAATCAGATGGGAATATAGAGGTCCTCTAGTCCATATTTTAATTGCTTGGTAGGGAAGAATGGGGGAGGTATCCCCAAACTTTCCCACTGTTGTTCTTAAGCCCTTTCATATTGATCCTCAATGTACTACTCAGTTGAAGGAGAAAGAAACAAATTGAAATTGTGTCTTTAAGAAAAAGTCTGGTCTCTGAAACTCCCTCAAACCAAGTTGAGTCGAAGTAGAAAACAGCCATGTTTCAACTTAATGAAGTGTTTCAAACCTTTATGATCTTTTGAAGCAAATTTGATTAGGCAAGGCCTCCCTAGACTTCAAAGATTTTCCCAGGCAGAAAGACTTGCCTTGCCTCACCTCCACCGCTCCCCCTCAATACCTTCTCCTTTGGAGGAGCGATGCCTGGTACTGGTCGCTGTCACCTTGTGGAAAGGATAGCCTGCTTTGAATATAACCCTGCCTTCCAAGTAAATGAATGCATTTACATAATGGCTTTAATGTGCAAATGAGAAAGTGAGGGGGTCAGTTCCCAGGGTCACCTAGGGCCCCTCTCAGCTCTCTTAGTTTCTTTGCTTCTAATACTCAGCTGAATTCCATCCAGTCTGTGCAATGCACCGTCAGAGTGTGGGCAAGAGGTGCTCCTGGCCAGGGGTGGCCAGTAGCAGCAGAAGCATGCTTTTCTGTCCCATCTTCCTGCTTGCCAGTCTAAAGCAGTACCACTGCATCATTTCTAGCCCTCGAGCACCCCAAGTAGGAAGGCACATTGACTCTCGCTTCCTTTGTGGAATATATAAAAGAGAGGCAGAGGGGCAGAGGGTAGGACAGTGGAGGGCGGCTGTTTTTTTATTTGATGTCCCTGCAGTCTGAGAGGCAAGGGGGAAAACACTTTATTTTATTTTATGGTCTGAGGCTACATTCTGGCCAGAACCAGATTAGGAGTGGGAAAAAATGGTGGCCTGCAAAATTTTCTTTCTGCCTGGCATTTCCCTAGGCTAATGTGCATTCGGGTCCCAAAGGCATGACCAAAAAACCATTGAACATCTCATAACAGATCAAGATGACACCTCATTTTCATTTTATGTCAAGCCTGGTGGGCAAAGCTACAGGAGCAGACAAGTGTGCTGCTTCAGCAGCAAGGGAGAGGGAGCTCCTTCAACAGCCATCCAATCCTTCAGTCGATTTTCTGGCCCTTTCTGTTCTTTGAGCCACAACACCAGCCCAGCCAGGTGTTCAAAGTGATCCTGCAGTGAGAGCCCCTATTCCTCCTGAGAGCACTCGGTCCAGAAAAAGTGTCTAAAGGCAGAAGCATTCTCCTTCAGTGGCAAAAGCATTGATCAGGGCACTTAGAGCTATGTTACTGTCTAGATATGGTGAGGGAGGAGTGAATAACCATAAAGTTATGATGATGTCTGGGAGGCATCTGACATCCTTGTAGTTTGTTGTTTTTTAAAATACAATCACTTTTCTTTCTTTACAAGGGTGACTGGCAGGGATTCCTACCTGTTCATCAATCACCTTTGGGGTAAACTGATACTCCTTAGCAGCTCTCCCTGCTCCCCCTCTCCTGTTCTCTAAATTATTGCATCTCTTAGGATGTTATCTCCGCCAAACCCAGACCCCATTGTCTGTCATCCAGTAAACACTTCTCTAAAGTTAAGCCTGTCTTTTTATAACACCCTTTTCCTATCCTGTTCACAGTTATCTATTAACCACCTCCCATCTCTGACACTACCTGTGTGACCTTAGGCAAGTCACAGCCTCCCTGAGCTTTTCTCATCTGGAAAAGGAGGAGAGTTGGACTAGTTGGCCTCTGAGGGCCCTTTCAGCTCTCCATCTATGATCCTCTCGGCCTCAGTAATTCTAGCAGTCTTCCCTTTCATCCCATCTTTTTCTATCATTTTTAGTGACTTCCACATCCATGTTGACAGCCTTTCTAACACCCTGGCCTCAGTTTCTCCATTCCTTTGATTTCTTTAATATCCATCTCTATACTACTGAAACCACCCTTTGGTTGTACCAAAGATCACACCTTAGAGGATGCCATGGGGAGGGTATCACACCTGTCATCTCTTCATCACTCCAGGGTCACACCTCAGACTTTGCCTTCACTACAAATTGGTTCTGGTTCATTCTTAATATTTTGAACCACAATCTCCTGTCCTTCCAACTCCTCCCATGCCCTGACTCGCACAAATCTGCTATTTGTTCTTATTGTGACTGACTCTTTCTTATTCTTTCAATGTATATGACCCCTTCTAGCTTCATTTGACTTCCTACCGTCTTGATGACTATAAGGACATTAGTGAGTTCAGAGATTCTCAGGAAGAAATCCACATATACCACTCATGATTAGCAATAGGATAGATTTATTCCAAGGAGAGGCAGAACAATTTGATCACTCAGCAACTCCCACCAAGGTGGTCAAAGAAGCCGTGGTCAGCCATCTTCTTAGTCGCTCTGCTTCCTCCCTCAGGATTACTTGTTTAATTAGGTACAATACAAACCAATGGCAAGTCATAACTTCCTCCCTGCAAATGATCTGCCCATCTGGTACTTAGTTTTGTACTCTTAGGGACCCTAAGATGGAAAAATGAGGGAAACGTCTCCCATGACCTTAACTAGGAGCATTATTGCTGTCTTGTGTCCTAGCTAGAGAAGCACCTGGGAGAGGCAGAAATTGGCCCAGCCTGGTGCAAAGCACATGGGAGAAAGCAAGGATTGGGGACCATGAAATCTTAACTCTAAGAAGGACTTGGAAAAGCCAAAGACTCATGTCTACCACATGGTGTTTACAGTGAGAATATAGGACTATTGTCCTTCACACTTACCCATGGGCAGCTATAGGAGATATGTAATATAAATTTGTTGACTTAAAATGTTTGTTGAGTTTTACTTCTACTTTTGTAGGTTGGCCTTTGGAACTGAAGAAAGAAGCAACTAGTTCTTATGCCAAAATTGTAAAATTAGAGTACTCATTCAATCCACAAGCATTGATTTATTAAGCATCTACTTCTAATAATAATCACTAGCATTTATTTAGTGCTTTAAAATTTGGAAAGCACTTTACAAATATATTTTTATCCTCACAACAACCCTGGGAGGTAAGAGCTATTGTTATCCCTATTTTACAGGGAAGGGAACCAAGGCAGACAGAGCTTAAGTGACTTGCCTAGGGTCACACATCTAATAAGTGTCTGCTTCAGTTCCTTCATTTGTAAAATGAGGATAATAATAGCACCTATCTCCCAGGGTTGTCGTGAAGAAAAAATGAGATAATGTTTATAAAGCACCTTGCAAACCTTGTAAGTGCTGTAGAGGAAGCCTGTATGACCTTGACAGAACTGCTTAGCCCATATAAAATGGTGCTCTTGGAGCAATATTGCCAATTCTTGTTTTACAGATATATTTCACCTTCGTGGGAGCGGGGAGGAGAGAAAAGAATGTGAGCATAAGCAAATTCCGATCCCTTTGTATTTGTACTAGAAACAATATTTCAGGGTATGGTGGAGTGTTGCCATATGCAAATGTCTCAAGGAATATTAAAGGGATTTTCTTGAACAGATATACTCACCTGGAATGGGCTAATCAAACCTTTCCAGTTTCAGAGCCAAGCTGTTTGTCATCCAAATTTACCGTATCCTTAATCCTATCCCTTGATTTCTCCTCCAGGACCTTGCTCCATCAATCAATTAACCCTTTTGTAGTCTCTCTGTGTGTTACTGTCCTTGGCCCTCTACTCACTCTATGTTCCATCATTTTTTTTCATCCACTCTGTGGATTGCCATCCTCTGTGTGAATTACTCTCCAATCATGATCTCTGATCCTAATCTCATGAATTTAAACTGTTAGAGCTGGAAGGGACCATAAAAATTCCACCTTTCATTTTATAGAAAAGGAAACTGAGGACAAGAGAAGCCAAGGGACTTGTCTAAGGTCACACAAATCACTACTGAGTGGTAGACACTTGAATCCAGGTCTTCTGTCCCAAGACTGGTGCTCTTTCTTACTCCTCTCATCAAGCCTGCGTTCTCAGCTCTCTATTGGACACAGCCACTTGGCAGGCACTTCAAGTTCAACATCTGTGGGAGTTAATGCCTCATTCTATTCCCTAAACCAGCTCCTTCTCCTGTATCTTCTGTTCTTATTAATGACCTCACCATTCTCCTAGTCATCTAAGTCTGAAATCTCTCAAGTTGTCTTTGACCTTCTTTGTGTGCTACTCTCCATGCTCTATATCAGATGAGTACTGTTGAGTCTACCTTTTGCCTCAGTTCCCTTTTTATCTGCCCCCTGCCATCCCTCTAGTTTAGGCTTCTCATCCTCTCTCACCTGAACTATTGTAATCGCCTCTCTCACTGGGCTCCCATCCCAAGGTCTAGCTTCTTGACCTTGGCCAACAACTACATTCAATCTTTCCCACAGTTGTCAGAGTCTTCTTAAGTCATAGGTCTGGTCACAGGATCTATATAGATATGGAGCTAGAGGGGACACTGGAGGCCATGTGGACCAATCTTCTCATTTTCACATAACAAAGGAAGCTTAGAAAGGATGAGTGACTTGCCCAGTGTCACAAGGTAATACCAGAGGTGAGATTAGAATGTAGATCTAAGGACCCCAGGGGCCATGCTCATTCCACTGTGACATCAACCTTTTTCCCTTTTGGGCTTCTTAATGCCTTGGTCCATGAATTCATTTTTTAATATTTTGATAACTTTTTCAATATAATTGATTTCCTTTATAATCTAATGTATTTTATTTTTATGCATTTAAAGATATTATTTTGAGAGGGAGTCTCTAAGCTTCATCAGACTGTCCAAGGGATCCATGACACAAAAAAGGATAACTACTCCCGTCAACATTTAACTATTGCTAACTGAATTATACCTAGAATTCTTATATCAAATCCAAGGCTCTTCATGATCTTTCCCCAATCTGCTTTCCCACCTTTATCTCTTACTATTCCCCTATATATACCCTTTACTCTAGCCAAGCTCGACTATGCTCCATTCCCCAGTACAGCTTCTCTTGGTTTCACAATTATGCCTCCAGACCTTTGCTTAGGGCATTCCCTCTGCTTGAAATGCCCTCCTTCGATCTCAGCCTATCTTTAAAGGATTTGTTCAACTGAAACCTCTTCCATGAAGTCTTTCCTTATCACTCCAGGTTGAAGAAATATTTCTTTCCTCTAAACTCCCGTAGCTTTTTGTGCCCTTCATATGGTACTTATCTTATACCATCCGTATTGTTGCATCTCTCCTATTAAAATCCAAGCTCCTAGAGCACATCCCTGTGCTCCTGTCTTATTTTTCTTGAAAGGCAATGAGGTACAACCAATAAGAGGGCTGGATTTAGAGTCAAACTATCCATTGCTATTCATGTGACCTTGGGCAAGTCACTTCCAGTGTCTGGGCCTTAGTTTCCTTTTCTGTAAAATGAGGTAGTGTGAATTTGATGACCTTTTTTTCTTTTCTTTTTCTTTCTTTCTCTTTTTTTTCTTTTTTTTTTAGGCAATTGGGGTTAAGTGACTTGCCCAGGGTCACACAGATAGTAAATGTCAAGTGTTTGGTCTGAGGCCGGATTTGAACTCGGGTCCTCCTGACTTCAGGGCTGGTGCTCTATCCATTATACCACCTAGCTGCCCCTTGATGACCTTTAAGGTGCCTTCCAGCTCAAAATCTATGACCTTGTAATTCTTTTTGAATCTTCCAAAGTAAAGCACCTAGCCCAGGGTACTGCATATTGTAGGCACTCAACAAGTTTGTTGACTGGACCAACGAAAACAAAAATTCCTTTCTCTTCTATGTCCCCTTATCCGTCAAAACTACCATGGTGGTTAGTAGGAGTGGGGGACAGGAAATTGTGGCTGTGGCCTAATGTTCTCTGTGCTCATTGCTGTCAAACACATTCCTCTTCTCCCTTGATTTCCTTTCCCACTCATCCAGAACACCCTGAAATCCTCATTTGATCACACCTCCCTTCTCCTAACAGGGCAACCATCTTCTAGGAAAAAGAGAATGGTATGCAGTATGGCTATAAAGACAGATGCTTCTCTCTTAAGAATGATCTCATTGTGGAATTGCTCCGTAGAGTCCATGCCGGTGTGGGAGACAGCATCCAGGTATTCTAAACAGGACTCCAAACTCCCCTCCCTCCTGGTTTCTGGTTCCAGTCACTTCTAGATCTCCTCTTCAAAAGAAAATGAATTGTTGGCTGAGACATTTCAGGCCCCATTCCGTGGCAATTTGTCACTGGTGCCTCTACTTTGAAGCTCAGGCCACATGGGGCACAATGAAGTACCACCCGTCTCCATCTCCATCAGTCTCTGCTGTGTGCCCTTTCCCTCTAGCTAGAATCAGAAGATTAAAAATAAACAATGGAAATAAAAAGAGAAAATCAAAGTTTCATGAAAGCACTCATACAGTCCTCAAATTTCTCTGAGTGACACCATTTCAGAAAAAAATTCTAAAGACTTAGAGACATCAAATGTTTTGAGTTGGACCCTAGAGACCTTCTATGCCCAAGGTCATGGCAAAGTGATCAGTGAAACAGTAAGAGGTCACAGCTAATACTTCCCACCATAAAAGAATACTGTCGCCCACATATAAGGTCATGGAATCAGACATTAGAGCTGGTACTTCCTGATTTTGCAAATGAGGAAACTGAGACTCAAAAAGGTGAAATAACTTGGGCAACCTCAGTCAGGTAAGTAGCAGCAGCGGGACTCAAAGGACCCAACTCCAGAACCAGTATATTCATTTCTCCAAGTGGCCTGCCCCATCACCATCTCCCATCTCTTTCTTAGATTATCACTTGGACCGCGTGACCCTTTCTCCCTGTAGCATTCTTTGCCCTAGACATTGTTATTTAACCTCCAACTAATGGCTCCCCTTAGTATATCCTCTCTTGAGGGTCCCAGGATTCAACAGTCAAGTCCAGACTCTACCATCACCACCACCATTTTACAGATAAAGAAAGTCCTTATGGTGAAGACACTGAAATGGTGACAGAAAGATCTTCTGAGATACCTTTCCCTAGAGATATCAAAAATCTTTATTGGAAGATAGTTATAAAGGGTCTTGCCTGGCAGTGAAGAGTCAACTCGAGTCCAGTTTCCATCAGTCAGTGCTGGGTGTTTCTAGTCCCTGTGCTAACAAGTTCATGTTTACATGATGCTTCATAGTTGACAAAGTGCTTATCTCACCACAAAATTATGACATAGGTAGTGAAAGTCCTCATCCCTATTTTCAAGAAGGGGAAACTGAGGCTTTAAGAGGTTATATGACTTGCTGGCTTTGTGGCCTTGGACAAGTAAATGGCAGAGACAGGACTCATACTCTGGTCTGGGTCTCATACTCCTGACTAGGTCCAGTGTTCTTCCCACTATCCCACATTTCTTCTCTATCTACTCTATAATGAATAATGTACTATCCCTCCTAGAAAACAGGTGTGCACCATCAGTGTGTCCTTTGTCCTCTGAGTTGTGGGAGGAAGCATGGAACAGTGGAAAGGATACTGGATTTAAAGTAAGAGGACCTGAGTTTGAATGTTGGCTCTGCTACCTATTACCTATATTGCTTTAGGTAAATCACTTTAACCTTTTTGAGTCTCAATTGCCTCACTTATAAAAATTAAGATATTGGATTAGATGGCTTATAAAGGCCCTTCCAGCTCTAAATCTATGATCCTGTGAGCTATCTTGGTAGTAAGGATGATTTTCTTTCTTTTTTTTAATAATTTATTTATTTTTAGTTTTCAACATTCACTTCCATGAGATTTTGAGTTTTAAATTTTCTCTCCCTCCTTTTCCTCCCCCCTCCCCAAGATGGCATGCAATCTGATATAGCCTCTACTTATACATTCATATTAAACATATTTTCACATTAGTCATGATGTAAGGAAGAATTGGAACTATTGGGAGGAACCACAAGAAAGAAGAAACAAAACCAAACAACAAAAGAAAAGAAAAGGAGAGCAAATGGTATGCTTCCATCTGCATTCAGACTCCAAGGTTCTTTCTCTGGATGTGGATAGCATTTTCCATCATGAGTCTTTTGGAGATGTCTTAGATCCTTGCATTGCTGAGAAGAGCTAAGTCTATCAAAGTTAGTCATTGCACAATATGGCTATTAATGTGTACAACGTTCTCCTGGTTTTGCCCATTTCACTCAGCATCGGTTCATGTAAGTCTTTCCAGATTTTTCTGAAGTCTGCCTATTCATCATTTCTTATAGCACAATAGTATTCCATTACATTCATATACCACAACTTGTTCAGCCATTCCCCAATTGATGGGCATTGCCTCAATGTCCAATTTGTTGCCACCACAAAAAGAGCTACCATAAATATTTTTGTAATATGTGGGTTCTTTTTCCATTTTTGTGATCTCTTTGTGATACAGACCTAGAAATGGTATTGCTGCATCAAAGGGTATGCACAATTTCATAGCCCTTTGGGCATAGTTCCAAATTGCTCTCCAGAATGGTTGGATTAGTTCGCAACTCCACCAACAATGCATTAGTGTTCCAATTTTCCCATATCTTCTCTAACATTTATCATTTTCCTGTTTTGTCATGTTAACCAATCTGATAGGTGTGATGTGGTACCTCAGAGTTGTTTTGATTTGCATTTCTCTAGTCAATAGTGATTTGGAGCATTTTTGCATATGATTATAGATGGCTTTAATTTCTTACCTGAAAACTGCCTATTCATATCCTTTGACCATTTATCAATTGGGGAGTAAGGATGATTTTCTACAGAGCCATTCAGTCTGTGACAAATGGTACCTATTTGCAAGATGGAGACTGCCCAGGATTAGGATTGTGATCTATGTCCATAGAAGGTAGAATTTTAATAATTACTCATGTCTACCAAGAGCTTTCAAGTTTGCAAAGTGGTTTCATAAATTATCTCATTTGATCATCAAAACAATTGTGTGAAGTAGGGGCCATTTTTGGGCAGCTAGGTGACACAATGGATAGAGTGTTGGGCCTAAAGTTGGAAAGACTCATCTTCCTGAGTTCAAATCTGGCCTCAGACACTAGCTGTGTGACCCTAGGCAATTCACTTAACCCTGTTTGCCTCAGTTTCCTCATATGTAAAATGAGCTAGAGAAGGAAATGGCAAACCACTCCAATATTTTTGCCAAGAAAATTCCAGATGAGATCATGAAGAACTGGACACAACTGAACAATATTTTATATTAAATTCTTATTTTAATCTTAACATAAATAAGAATTTAACATTTTTAACATTAAGTCTCCCTTTCCCTTGTTGGACAATCAGAAGTTCTTCCCTACATTGAACTGAAATCTAGTTCCCTATAACTTCCAGATCATATATTTGGACTTGGAAAGGACCTTAGTTATCTAATCCAACCCTCCATATGATGAGTAAACTGAGAACTAGAGGGGTGAAGTAACCTCCTCAAAGTGCAAAAATAAAATGTGAACCCATGTAAGAAAGAACTCTGAAATCCTAGAAGCATCAGATATTAGAATTGAATCTCAGAAGCCATTTCTGTCTAGAACTACGGCAACATATTTGGTGAATCAAGTAGAGGTTATAGCAATCCTCTGCTTCCAAACCTATTACCCTTTCCACCACATCGTGCTATTGGGTCTCAATGTAGACCCCACCCCACTGCAGGTAAATGGCCTGAGTTGAATCCCTCTTCCAGGTAATAATGCTCAAACTATTTGAAGGGAATATGTACACTTTACTGAGTCTACTCAGTACACTTCCCTCACTTAACCGACATGGTCTTGGGTCCCTTCACCATCCTGGTGACTCCTCTGAGCAGCCTGTCAGAGCTGAATACTAGATTCTGACCAAATGACCTGAAGAACCTCAGGCCTTCCAGAGTGACCCCAAATCTCATTCATTATCTCTGTGCTAGCCTCTAACTTGCTGTCCAGTCTCAGCCCCATCCACCTTCCGAAGCTGGCTCTGATGCTCCCTTTCCAGGCATTCTCTCTATTCGTGAGCTGCCATTGTTTTTCCAACAAGCCTCATTTGGTTATCACTCCTGGTTTCCTAACTTCTCCCCTCCAGCTCCTCTGGCTCCTCTCTTCTCACTAGTGTTTCCAGCACCTCCCAAATTAGTGTCATCTGTGAATTTCATTACAGAGATGTTTTCCCGTTTTCTCCTGGCTCATTAGTGGAGGTGGAAATGTAAGAAGCACTCACTCTATTATGGCCTGGAGACAGAGACCGAGCCTGTAATGGCCTTGAGCTAAATGGAAAACCTACCAGACCCAGGGCTATAGTTCTTCTGCAGAGACAGTAATGGCCTTTGGCTCAATAAAACTTTAGGGGGCCTGACTTTAAAGTAGACAGTTCTGGAGTATTTCCCAAAGGTGAGCTAGAATAGCTCAGAGATAACCCCATCCTGGGGAAGTGTAACTGGGGCAACTTCCCTTTATATTAAAGCACAGATGGATTTGTCTCTTTGGGAAGAACTTATAGAGGAACCTGGAAAGTAGCCTTATGTTTGTATAAATGGACTCAAATGGTAACTCTCCCTGCCATAGTAAGAATTCAGTCCCTTCTAGATGCCTCCCTATCTGTCCTATGAAAGGTTTAGTCTCAATCCTGCTTCTTCCCTGGACTTTGAGTCAAATTAAATCAATAAGCATTTATTAAGTGCCTAGAGTGTACTGGGTACTATGCTAAGCGCTGGTTCAATTGGAGAGACATCTGCAAAGTGCTTTGGGTCTTACAGACTCAAAAACTGAGTTCTAGCCCTGGCTTTGCCATTTATTAACCATGTCACCATAGGTAAAAATCACTTAATGGATCTTAACCTCAGTTTCCCCATCTGTAAAATGGGTGTGATAATAATAAATAACAAGATTTACTTATGAGGGTGAATCAATTAACAAGAATTTAAAGCACCTCCTATGTGCCAAGCACTTTGCTAGGAGCCACAGAGGCAGAGATAAGAACAAACTAGTTCCTGCCCTTGAAGAGCTTACATTCTGTTTGGGACATGTATATGTATAAGTATGCCCAAAATATATGTGATATAAATACAAGGTAATGGGGATGGGAGGGACAGCTAATAGCAGCGTGAGGGAATAAGGAAGACTTCATGTGGAAGGTGGTGTTTAAGCTGTGCTTTGAAGAAAACTAGAATTCCAAGAGGTGGAGGTGAGGAAGAAGTACATTCCAGGCATGGAGCACAGCTCATACAAAGGCATGGAAACTGGAGATAAAAGTGTTATGGGTGAGATCAGTTTAAATGGACCACAGAATGCATGGAGTTGTTCATCCTTTGTTCTCGAAGAGGACCAATGACAACACAAGGGTCTCTATAAAGATGTCTATATAGATGTCTCTATAAAGGACTGGAAAAATACATGAGAGGCAAGTTGTGAAGGGCTTTAAATGCTAAATGGAGGAGTTTGTATTTGATCCCAGAGGGAGTGAGAGAATCCACGCGGAGCGTGCGTTGTTGTAAAATGCTATATAAATGTCAGCTGCAGTGATTATTGTGGTTTTGTCATTATTATTACAGGTGCTCTGGTTTGGTGGTGAATGTGAAAAGCATGGAATGGCTGAGAATAAATAGACTTTGTTCTAGGGAAACTAACTCTAAACTTAAAATGAACAACATCTCCTCTTAGTTTCTCCTGTTGTCTGAAGAACCTTGCAATGGGAGGACAGCAAGAGCTTTTTGGCCTTTTCTTACTAGTTCACCTACAATCAACTGGTCCTCAATAGGTCTTTCTCTGGCATGGTATTCCCATATGGGTGCTTGTCAATAACAGATAACAGACCCCAGACCATATTCATGCCAGACTCAGCTGGATCTGGGTGGGCCCCCTTGGTAAGCTGAGCTCTGTAAGAAAAAGGAAGAAAATGGTGGGGGGCAGGGTGGGGTGACAAGTAGGGGAATGACAAAGGTAGGCAGGTGCCCAGGGGTGGAGAAAAACAAGGAAATGGAAATGGGAGAGAGAAAAAAAAGATAGGAGTAGGAATAGGCCCCCCAGAGTCACCTCCATCAGGAAGCAGCCATCTTTCCATGACACATTGACTTTCCATACCAACCCAGTTATCTACTGAGTCACTTAAACACAGGACCATATGCAGAGTAGAAAGCTACGGTTGTCTTCTTGATCCCTACAACCTATTTTCAGTTTCTCTTATTCCTTTTAGGGGTCCCCAGGGTCCTCATTCTATCCTGTAGCAGCCCCTAATAGAGGCTCCTTTTGTTCCAGACCTTTCCCAAGGGCTCAACAATATCCTAGATTTGGAGTCAGAGCTCGGGTTTGAATCCTGAATAACTATAAGTCATTTTGTAAGTCCTTTTATAAGTCCTTTATAATCTCTCTGACCTTGGGCAAATCACCTAAACTCTCTGGGACTCAACTTTCTCTTCTTCAAAATGAAGTGGTTGAAGCAGGTGGCCTCTTAGTTCCCTGACTCAATGATTTTGTGATACATGACCCTATGACCTGGGGACACTGCTAACAGCTGGTACATGAGAGGATCCACACCACCCTCATCTCTGGTATCATCATAACCTAAGCCATGGCCTACTAGGGAGTGGCAGGCATTTTCATGGGAGGCAGCATGGTAGAATGGAACAAGCTCTGGACTTGGAGCTAGGAGTTCTGGGTTCAAATGCTAGCTTTAATACTTAATGACTGTGACATCGTTCAAGTTGTTCAACATCTCTGAGCCTCATTTTTTCCTCATCAGTAAAATGAGTATGATATTTATGGTACTTACCTTACAGGTTTTCTGTGGGGGAGACTATGAGAGTGCAGACCTTGGAGTATGAATCCTGCCTCCAACACTATGTGAACCTGGGCAAGACTTGGATCTGAATTCATGTAGCCCAACCTTCTCATTTTTCAAATGAGGAAATTGAAGTCCGGAGAGGTTGTGACTTATCCAAGGTCATGTAGGTGACTTCTAGGAAGTGGCAGAGCCAGGACTTAAACCCAACCTCTCTGACTACAACCATAGCACTCTTTCTACTGTCCCACACTGAGTGACCTAAGTCTCAGTTTCCTCATTTAGAAAATGAAGATTATAATACCTGTAGTACCTAATCTCATAGACTTATTGTAAGGTTCAAATGAGATAATGAGAGAGTGCATGTAAAATCCTTTGCCAATTTTAAGAGAAATTCAGCTACTATTGGTAGTTGTAGTAGTAGTAGTAGTAGTAGTAGTAGTAGTAGTAGTAGTAGTAACAATAATAAATGTTAAAGGTTGGTTGGTTGGTTGATTTATTGTTGTTCTTTGTTCTTGAAGAGGACCAAAAGGACATCACTATGTTGGAGTCAAGATACAGTGTGTCCAACTGTGGCTTGTCAGACCAATACAGGTTCAAAAGGCTCTACCACAAGTCAGGCACAAATAATCCATATGAGCATTTGGAGTGGAGATGTCTCTAACTTTGCACATCTCGTGTTTCTTTTGAGCTACTGAAATTCCACTTCACTTTTTTACCCCACTTCCCTTATAGAGCACAGCGCCTTCTTTGATCTAGGCATGCCATGTTAGGTGGTCTTTTGCCAGTGTCTCCCATATCATGCAATTGATTCCGGAGTTCTTCAGAGAGACCTTGAGTCACTTCTGATCACCATATGAGCGCATTCCTTGTGTGAGTTCTCCATAAAATAATCTTTTAGGCAAATGCGTTTTGCATTCAAACAACATAGCTAGCCTGTTGGAGCTGTGCTCTCTGTAGTAGAATTTGAATGCTTGGCAGTTCAGCTTGAGAAAGGACCTCAGTGTCCAGGATGTTATCTTGCCAAGTGATCTTCAGAATCTTCCTAAGACAATTCAAATGGAAGAGATTTAGTTTCCTGGTATACAGGTTTCACAGACATACAAAAACGAGGTCAGTACAATGGCTCTGTAGACCTCCAGTTTGGTAGGCAGCCTAATACCTCTTGTCTCCCACACTTTTCTTCAGAGCCTCCCAAACACTGAGCTAGCTGTGGCAATGCGTGAGTCAACCTCATCATCTATGTGTACATTCCTGGAAAATATACTATCAAAGTAAGTGAACTTATTCACAGCATTCAATCTTTCTCCATTTGTTGTGACTTATGGTTCCATGTATGGATGATGTAGTGTTGGCTGGTAGACAATCTGTGTTTTCTTGGTGTTAAACATCAGGCCAAAAGTAGCAAAAACAGCAGAGAATCAATTCATTAAAGGGCTATATGTGTGTATATACATATATGGTCATATGTGTATATATATATATGTGTGTTCACATATGTATTTGTATCTATCTCTTTCTAGGAAGAGAGACTGATAGGTTAGATATAGATGGATAGATAGATAGGAAGACAGTTAGACAGGATATTCTAAAAGTCTTAGAACAGTCTGCACTAAGACTTCTGTAATACACTGTATATGCTATTGTCAAGTCAAATCAACATTTATTAAGAGCTTACTATGTTCCAGGCATTGTGTTAAATCTTGAGGATTTAAAAAGAAAAAGGTGAAAACAGTCTCCTCCTCCACCCACTCCCCCACCCTGCAAGCATCTCACAATCTGATGGGGGATATTGTTAATATTGGAGCAGACCTAGTGGTTGTCAATGGTGACACTGCTGACAAAATGGGCACCTACCAGTTGGCCATTGTCTCCAGGCACCAGGGAAGCCAAGTTTCCCATTATGGTCTAGGTTTAGAACCAGACCCAGAAATGTTATTTAGGAAAGGCTGGGCCAGGATTGTTCCTTCAGGGTTTGGAACCAGACTTTGGATGTCACCTGTCCATGAGATCAACATAGAACATGGTGTCCTCTCTCCCAAAGAGCTTGAGGCAGCCCTTAACTTCCGTGGAGACCTAAACCTCTTAGCATTAATGAAGACCTGATTCTTTTCCCCTCAGGAGATTGGAAATTCATCAAGATCAAGGCTCTTTTGATTATATCTATTAAAGGATCACAGAATCTCAGAGTCAGAAGGGACCTTAGAGGCCACCTTGTACAACCTGTACACGATCAAAAATCCATCCTACAACAAACCATTCATCCAATCTCCTCCTGAAGATCATCCATCATGCCTTGATGCAACAACTCATTCTATATTTAATTCAGAGAATCAAAGATGTCGAGCTGGAAGAGTCCATCTAGCTCACCCCCTATCATTTTATAGATGAAGAAACAGGCTCAGAAAAGTGAAGTGACTTGCCCAAACACACAGGGAATAAGTGACATGCAGGACAGCTCTAATCATCGGGAAATGTTTCCTCACATTAAGTTGAAATCTGCTCCCCTGAAACATTCTCTCGTTGTTCTTAGTTCTGCTCTTTGAAGCCAAGTGGAACAAGTCTGATCTATTCTCCACACCACTTGGAGATGGTTCTCATGTTCCCCATTCCCCCTTTGCTTCTTCAAACTGAACATCCCCAAGTCCTTCAGCTGATCTCCCTATGGCATGATGTCAAGGTCCTTTACCATGCTGGCCATCCTTCTCTGGATGCTATCCCCCTAATAAACATTCTTCCTAAAAGTCTTCCTGGCCCCCCAGCACAAAACCCTGAATATACAAGGTGTCCCAAAAGTCATAGTGTGGTTTTAAACTTCATTTTGAACAATAAAATACATATGCTTTATAAAAGTAAAGTACATAAGTTTGACTTAAAACTGCACTAAGACTTTTGGGACACCATGTATTTAAGTGCCTAATAAATGTTTATTTAAATTGGATTGGATTGATTTTTTAATGTAGCCTTTAATCCTCTTACCCAAAGGAGAGAGTATGGTGAGAATATGGAGGACTACTCTGAATTAAAATCTGGTTTCAGACACTTACTAGCTGTGTGACTCAGGTAAAGTTACTCAACCTCTGCCTGCCTCAATTTCCTCATCTGGAAAGTGGGGATAATAACTTGGAGATGGAAGAGTTAGGAGGCTATTTGAGTGATCCGAGCGAGAAGGAATGAAAGCCTGAACTAGAGTGGAGGCCTTGTGAGTGCAGAGGAAGGGACAGTTATGAAAAATATGGCAGTAGACTAGACAGAGACATCAAGGTGATTCTCTTTGGGAAGTAAAGGAGAGAATGATTGGAGAGAATCATCCCTGGATGACTGGGAGGGTGGTCCTAGTAGCCACAGAAATAAGGGATTTGGGAGGGGGGGCAGGTTTGTGGGGAAATATGGAGAATTCAGTTTTAGACATGTTGAGTTTAAGGTTCTAGTACAGGAGTGCTTAACCTGAGGTCCATCAACGTGTTCTTAAATATTTAGATAACTATTTTAGCGTAATATGGAAATATAATAAACATTTATAAGTATTAATATACTCTGGATTTATAACAGATTCTCAGATATTTTTGTAGTATTGCGTATTTTATTTTATATATCTATAAATATTATTCTGAGAAGAGGTCCATATGATTCAACAGACTTCTAAAGAGGTCCATGACACTAAAAAGATTAAGAAACCTTGGTCTAATGGGACATCCAACAGCCAGTTGAAAATATGGACTTGGAGCTCAGGTAAGAGATTGAGGCAGGTGATAGAAAGGAAAAGGTGTGCCTAGTACTAGAGAACAGGGAAATATTCTTTCACAAATGAGATTGTTAAGATGTGATCCCACTGGGCACACCAGGAGTTACCAATGGGATGCATGTCAAATGCAACTGAGAGATCATGTGCTGTACTGGAGAGGGGTCTGGGTTTAGGTTTGCAGGACATGGGTGTTAATCTTGGCTCTCCCCCTTATTACATGTGCACACGCATTATAGTTATCTTCCACATTGCGACTTTCCTCATTGCAGTTTTGATATATTGTGGGTTGGCATAAGAAATTAAATAGGAATTTGGGGGGAGTTTTGCAGAAGCTGCAGATGATACATAAAGTCCAGCAGATGATAGAAAACGTTTAGAAACTCAGAAATGCAAAAATATATGTATAGTATTGCATAATATTAACATATTTTATCTTTTAACACCATAATAATTCAGACTTTTTCTCTGGTACGAAGGGAAGGCCAAAAAATTTTACACAGATTTTCCAGATTGTGGGGTAGCTGTGTCCCTAGCCCCTGTTATGTGGAAGGGATAACTACTCCCCTCCACGTGTGTACCTTTTAGCCAAACTGGCCTATTTGTTGTTTTTTGTACACACCATTCCATCACCAGGATCCATCCCTTTGCACAAACTGTTTCTTCTGCCTGGAATTTACTGCCTCCTCACTCTCCTTAGACTCCTTAGTTTCATTCAAAATCCAGTTTTGGGATCATCCAGCCTAACCCTCCCAGCCCCCACCAGCTAGTGATGCTTGTATTTTCTATTTCATTTACTTATGCATGCAGATGCTATCTCCCCTGACACATGTGAACTCCTTGGAGGAAGAGACTATTCTTTTTTGTGTTGGTGCCTAGAACACAGTAGGAACCTAATGCTTGTTGATTGATAAATTGATCAAGTGACCTTGAGCATGTGAGTGAATCTTTCTCATTTCTCCCCCTCCAAGGACTCTCTTCTTCATCTGTAAAATGGAGGGGTGGAGCTAGATGACCTCCAAGGCCCTTTCCAGGTCTAGAGCTGCAGGATAATTGACTGAGAACCGCAAGCTTGTAGGGATGACTGATTGCAAATGCACCTATGGGGGATGGGCCTGAACAAGTGTTGACTGGGACCCAGGAGACCAGCTGAAGGAATAGTAAGGGGGTGAGGGACAAAGAATGTCAGAGGACCTCCTCAAGTGGGTGCATATGTGAATGAGCAGTTAGGCAGATGCAAAGGAGAAAAGGTAATTTGATTGAGGGTGTGTGGGCTGTGACGGGCATGAGCTGGAGGAACTCCGACGACTTGCAAAAGCAAATTGTTAAATTGTCAGTGTGATCATTTACACCTGGGAAATTGGCAGACCCTACAAATCAAGGCTTGATTTTTTTGTTCGGTTGATTGCCTAGACAGAAGAAAGTGATGGAGAAAATGTTGGTAATGGAAATTAAGCTTTAAAACATATCTTGGGACCAATACCCCATCCTCTCAGAGAGTTGGTTGTTAAACACTTACCAGCACACTCCTGGCTGTGAGCCAAGGAATAGGTAGTGTTTGTGGGTGGTATTTAGTGTTATAAAAGTATGTGTAAGGAATCACAGAACCAACCCAGATTCTGAGGACATGATACTGCTGAACACTGAATACCAAGTTGGACCCAAATACTTATATCCTTAACCTTTCAAATAACTCTACCTGAGTGGAAGGGGCAAAGATGGCTACAGGTCAGGAGAGATGGGTTAACAGAGGCCACTGCAGCTTTATTTCTTTTGGATTTAGAAAATCCAAAATGGAAGTCTCCTTAAATCTTAAAGGAAAAAAATAAGACATTCCAACAAGTGTGTACAAGTTAATATTTAACAATTGGTTCCTCCCCCCAAAAAATGCAAGCTTGACACACTTGAAATTTAATATGGATTATTAACATTTTCTCCATCCCTTTTTTAAAGTCTAGACAATCAACAAAGCAATAAATCAAGGCCTGATTTTCAGTGATTGCTGATCTCTGAGATGTAAATGCTCACTGAAAATTTAACAATTGGTTTTCCAGAGTCAGTTTGAATGAGCTCCAGCTGAAGATGCTAATCTGTGGTCACTCAGTGCCAAGTAATAGAAGGAGGCTGGATTTAGGGTGTGGACCTGGGTTTGAATCCTGGCACTATTATTTACTACCCAAGTGAACTTGGACAAGTCTCTTCAACTCTGTTTCTCAGTTTCCTCGTCTGTAAAATGAAGGGGTTGGACTTGGTGATCTCTAAGGTCCCTTCTACCCCTAAATTCTACTGTATGATTCAGGACAGGTATTTTTGCCAACATACCTTTTTCTAACTGACATTGGAAATGATCAGTGGTTTTATTGTCCCTTTTGTCATAAGAACCAGTTCTTTAACTTGGGCACATCAGCCTCACCTTTGGCTGAAACAATAACCTGTATTTTTGCTTTCGTGAAGCTTTAGATCAAATGTAAGGGACATAGTAAGAAAGCAAACTGTATACCGGTTTGTAGCCAATAATAAAAAATTGCTGACATTTATCTAGGGCTTGAGGGTTTACGAAGCACTTTCCATACATTATCTTGTTTGATCTTCACGAGACCCTTCGAAGTGGAAGAGTATAGACCCAGGATTTCACTGATATGGGCACTCTCCTCAATTGTGCAGAGAGCACCATAGCCTTCCCTCCTCAGCCTATGGAATCCATGCCTCTGTCCTACCATGAACCCATTACAGGAGATCTTCCCAAACTGTGGGCATCTTCCCTCTAGACCTTCTAGCATTTCATGGATATCAGTTCAATACCTGGTCCATATCTTGAGGAAAGTGTACAAGTCTCCACAACAACTCTCACCTATGTCCCCTTCTCTCCACTCACCCTAGTCTAGGGCCCTCATCCCCTGTCACGTGGGCTATTGCCTTTAAACTCCCAATTGGTCAGCTCTCTCCCCACTCCAGTCCGTCCTCCTCAAGGCTGACTGAGTGACATTCTGAAAGTCTAGCTCTGACCCTATCACTGTCCCCACTCAAGAAATTCCAATGGCTTCCTTTTCCTTCTAGGATCAAATAGAAACTTCTCTAGCATTTAAAACCCTGCCCCCGTAACCTGGTTACTTCCTATCTTTCTAGTCTTCTTTCACATCACTCTTCTCCATGTACTCTATGGTCCAGGTAAACTGGCTGTTCCTCACACCCTGCTTATCTCCCACCTCCATGCCTTTGTACTGAATGCCTTTCTTTTTTCTTTCCTCACCTCTGCCTCTTAACATCCTTGGCTTTCTTCAAGGCTCAGATCACTTGATACCTTTCAAGTAGGTGCTATTATTATCTCCATTTTATAGTTGAGGAAACTGAGGCAAATAGAAATTAAGTGACTTGCCCAAGGTCATAGAACTGGTAAATATCTGAGACTAGATTTGAACTCAGGTCTTCCTGACTCCCGGCCCAGCACTCTATCCACTGCACCACCTAATTATAATAATAATAATAATAATTGTTGTCAGTATTTATATAGCACTTTAAAGTTTTCAAAGCACTTTATATATATTATCACATACAATCCTCATAAGACCCCGTGAAATGTAGGTGCTATTACCACTCCCATTTTGCAAATAAGGAAACTGAGGCTAAGAACTGTTAAATGACTTGTCCATGACCACACAGCTAATAGGGATTGAAAGCAGAATTTGAACGCAGGTCTCTTCTCATTCTGAGTTCAGTGTTCTTTCCACTATTGCACCCTGCATCTCCAATTCCCTACAAGCATGTGGAAGTGCTGGATGGGAAAATAAGTTCTGTATTAGAGAAAGTAAACTGGAGATTATAAGAACATTTCTCTCTTTGTTTTTTACGTTGTTTTTTGCTGGTTCATGCGAAAATAAATATAATACATTTTCTGTTTACAGGTAACAATACTTTCACTGTTCACTTTTGGACACTGTCCTTGGGAATAAATGCATCCCCTTTGGAATGGCTCGTAGGGTATTGATGCCTAACCCCACTTATAAATATCCAATGGAACCCTCTCAAGCTTGCACAGGATCCTGGGGTTCCAGGGAATGTAGTTTGAAAAAAGCCTACTCTAATCCAAAGGAGTGACACTAATGCCAGGAATTAATTCCAGGGCATTAGGGAGGAGGATCAGACCAGGTCAGTGGGAGCTATTCTGAGACAGACTCCCATAACTGGCTCCCTGGAGGAGAGGCCCTTTTAAATGCTCTGTAGAATTTCATCTGTCCCCTAGGGGAATTTGCCCTTTGCTGTCAGGACTTTTTTAGCCTAGGTTGAAGGAAATGAGCCCCGTGCTATGTGTGTGTGTCTAGGCATCTGGTAGGGGAAAGTGAGAGGAGCTAGGCTTTGGAGGAAGTGGGAAAGGAGGTCAGAGGTTAGGAGGAGGAGGGCAGGGAGGGAGGAACAGCAGATGCCAGGGCTAGAGTAGACAAGAGCAGTGACTAAAATTAAACCTGTCTGCACAACTACATAATGCCTTGGGGAAGGGGGAGATAGTTGGGTACTTAGGGGTGGGAGGGAAAGATAGGAAGTATATCCAGGAGAAGGGAGTTTGAAGGGACTGCAGAATTAATCTAGTTCCTTCCCTGTCTCCCCTCCCTCCCCCATTCATACATAAATTCCTTCTACCACATCTTTAGAATGCTATCACAGTCTTTGCCTGAACACGTCCAGGAACAGAAGGCTCACTACTTTTGGAGACAGCTCATTCCATTGTTGGACAGCAATTAAGAATCTTTCTACTGAGTTGAAATCTGCCTCCCTGTAACTGCTTTCCATTGGTGTTACTTCTGCCCTCTAGAGTTGCATAAAGTAAATCTAATCCCTCTGGAGAGAGGGAGAAAAACAGTGGGTAGGATAGGAGCAATCTGTCCGTCTCTAGTCTGTCGTGTGATTTGAGATATGGCTGCATATTTTGGACTGATCTCAAATGGTAAATAATATGTAAGTTCCTTGAAGACAGGGACTGTTATTTATCATCTATCAGTAGATGCTTAAAGGGAAAGGAAAGGGAATAAACATTTCTATAGCCCCAACTACATGCCAGATACTGGGTTAAGTGCTTTATAAATACTATTTCATTTAATTAAACAAATGCTTGTAGAATTAACTTAAATGTATTATAAGACAGCTAACCAACAGGGTTATTTGTCTACAATGCCTTGGGGAAGGGGGGATAGCTGGGTACTTAGGGGTGGGAGGGAAAGGTAGGAAGTATATCCAGGAGAAGGGATTTTGAAGGGACTGCAGAATTAATCTAGTCCCTTCCCTGTCTCCCCTCCCTCTACAATCTTATACGAGATTAGTTATTCCAGAATATGGAATATGAAAAGGAAGAACCATCTTGGCTAGGGGAGTCACTCCCCACTACCTGGACACATTCTGCAGTTCACTTTTATTCTACCTGCTTGTTCACTATATTTAGGTATGGACTGCACAAAAACACATCTACCAAGTCCAACAGTTCTGCAGTAGCCAATTTCCATTCAAATGATAAATATACAGCAATTGGGGCATCCTTCATCTTTTACATGGGGTCCCAGAATGTCTAGCCCAAGGGTTCAGAGTATTCTATGTCTCTACTTCCACTCAAAAGCATAACTTATAAGCCCCTATCAGTGTGTGTGTGTGTGTGTGTGTGTGTGTGTGTGTTGGTAATCAGCTAGAGGACACAATTAGCTCAAAGTAAAGGCATTTAATGAAAGAACTAATAAGAAAAGTCACAAGAGAATATTACCCCCATCTACAGAAACCTGGGGCACGATCCTCTACAAAAAATACAGAGTAGAGAGAGTATTTAGGGGATCAAGAGTGAGTAGTATACATATAGAGAGTATGCATAGGTAGGCACAGATATGGAAGAACAGAATTAAAACCTTTGACACTCTATGACCATCAATGTCTTCTAGTGATGTCACATTGAACTCAATGGGCATGCTCCTTCCCATTTCTTGTTTCTCTGTTCTTCTGGCAGTTTAGGGGTAAAGGGGTAAAGTGGTAAAGTTGCCTGAGGGCTATCCCATCTCCAGTCTCCCTGCCTAATGGCTAGAATCTCTTCCTTTCACGGGCACCCTTTAGTCAGTGCCACCATACTTTGCTAACAAAGCCAAGCACAGTGCCCCCAGGCTAAGACTGTCTTTTCTTTCTGACTCCCAGGTCTAGAAGGAGATCCTCAAACCCCTCCATTTCAGAAAACCATCCGCATTAGGATTAGCCATTACCAGGATCTTCCCTGGCTTAGCATGGAGATGAATTTGAGCCAGAGGTGAACAAAAGTGAAAGGTAGGCTAAGGAGGCAAAACCCTGGGGTTCCAATCCAGCTGTCTGCTTTTCCAGATCTCAATAATGCAGCTGCTTTGGTGTCACATTTTGAAAACCATTTTTAAAATGGGAAAATCTCATAATTTCACTGTAAGCACAACAAATGTGGTGGTGTTGAACAATAACTTGTGTGGACTACCTTTCTTCATCAGGGACAATTCCAGTCCTGCCTCCCCATATGAGGTGCATTTTTGAGGTCCCAGGGGCATTACAGGTCCTCACCTTGGAGGAAGCCAAAGAGTGTGTGACTCCCTGGGGACTTCAATCCATTCTTTCAATGGTATTGCATCATCCATGAGGTACTGAAGTTGTGGATCCTTGGCTTTTGTCAAAAAACTAGAGGGCAATGAAGAGATTTATCGAAGTCAGATAAGAGTGTTACCCCCTTATTGCATTAATCCCAAAAGCTCAGCACACATTCCTATAGGTAGAACATATCCAGAAAAAGAAAAAAAAAAAACCCAACAGGTGCAAACAGGCAATCTCACTAATTATCACCATCTGGATAAATAAATAGACTTTTTTAAAAAAAAAGAATGTGACAGAAATTATTTTCGCTTTCTTTGTTGTGTTTTTATTTCTAGTGACTTAAATATTGTATTTGGATTGGGTTAAATACAGACGCGCCCCAACCACAAACATTATGGGTGAAAAAACTATTATGACGGGATTTGTGGGTGAAGACTGCTGCATCTAGATAGGAATTAAAAAGAATGTGCGATATTAAGTACCCAGTAGAACTTTACTACTTCAAAGGACAATTAATTCCCCCTCTCCTCCCATTGAATAAAAGAAAAAACAGAGGTAAAGGAGTTTGATGATTTGCCCAAGGTCATGTAGCCCTTCAGAGGTGGAGTTGAGAGGAGAACCCATGTCTCCTATTTTAGCCATAACAAGTCCAAACCTTCATATGGGAGAGTCTGTGGTTATAGTCTGCTTAGGGGCGAATGGTTGGATGTTGGCTCCCAGATTTCCTCTGTCCGAGATAGTGGGAGTCAGGAGCATGAGGGACAACTTGGGAGCATAGCAGGATCTTTCCCAATATGACTTGGGTTTCTCAAGCAAGCTTCCCTTTTTCCCTCCTCCAACCCATTCTCCTAGTGAATACATGTTCCTGTTTATACCTTCATCTCATCTTCCAGACAACTTAAATTCCTCCCCAAATCCCGGGAGCCTTTGTTTTTGTCCTGTGAGTCTAAACCAACACCTGATCTTTTGAAGACATTGCTTCAGTGCAGGGACTAATAATTCTGTCTTCAAGTCTTATAGATGAAGGGCTGACTGTCCATCCTTGTTGTGACCAGAGGATGTTGATAACTCTGGGAAGAGAACATTCACATGGTCAAACTTCTCAAAGGGGAGCTTGGAGAGATAGTTGAGGACATGAATGCTCTCAGGGGTGATTTACCCACAGGGAGCTTGTGGGGAACCTAAACTACCTCACTGTAGTATCCACATTGCCTTATCTCAGAGCTGGAAAGGAACTTAGAGACCAAAACTAGTCTAATCTGTATCTGATTAGGAATTCTGTCTTTGAGATCCCCTACAAGTGGTCTGGCAGCCCCCACCTGAAGACTTCTAGTAATGAGAAATTCCCTTATTGTTTAGCCTAGTTCATTTCATTGTTAGGAAATTTTTGTTTTTGTTTTATTTATTTATTTATTTTTTTATCCTGAACCAAAATCTGCCTCATGAAAGTTTCACCTCTTGTTTCTGGTTCTGCCATGTGGAGTTAAGCAGAACAATTCTAATGCCTTTTGCCCATGACAGGACTTTAAATACTCTAAATACCACACAAGTCAATTTGCATGTTGATTCTAGAATTGAGAGCCACAGAAATTTACTGAGCAGGGTAGTATAATAGACAGATGCAGGCTTTTAGGAATAGCATTTTGACAGTTGTATAAAGGGTGTATTGAAGAGGACTAAAGACTGGAGGCAGGAAGACCAATTAAGGAGGTTATTTCCAAGGAAGAGGTGATAAGGGCATGAACTAGGGTGGCAGATAGAAAGGGAGAGATGTGAGAGGTTGTGGAGGTAGAATTGATAAGGCTTGGCAACTGATTGAATATGAAAATAAGGGAATGTGATGACTTGAGGAAGATACAAAGACTGTGAATCTAGGTAACTGGAAGAAAGTACTGAAATAGGAAGCTTAGGAAGAGAAATGGGTTTGGTGGAAAAAATAATGAGTTCTTTCTGGGAAATGTTGAGTTTCAGATGTCTATGGGACAGACAAGGGCAGGCTATATAGATCTAGGAATTATCTGCACCAAAATGGTAATTGAACTCATGGGAGCTGATAAGAATACCATCTGAGAGAAGAAGAGAGAAAAGATATGAAGGTCAGAGCCTTGGGGGCCACCCTATAGTTCATGGGTGTGATCTTGATGATGATCCAGCAAAGGAGACTAAGAAGGAGGGGTCAGATTAATAACAGGAGAAGTAACAGAGAGAAGTGTCTTGAAAATCCAGAGAGGAGAGAGTATGCATGAGGGTAATTTAATGGCATCAGATGCTACATAGAGATTAAGCAAAGTTGAGAAAAGGTCATTGCATTTGGCAGTTGAGATCACTGAAGAAGGAGGAGGAGAAAGAGGTTGGTAGCAATAACGATTTTTAGTCAGGTCTCCTAACTAGCTTAAGAGACATTGTGATCTGAAAACTTGACAGACTGGAACAATGGGACTCCTGGATTCTATTCCTAGCTCAAGAGATTCAGCAGGTGATACTGGTAAAGTCCTTTCCTTTCTCTGGGCTTCTAGGAGAAGGGGCCATAGAACCCACTAACCTCAGAGGACTAATTACTTTCAGAGCTTTTCTTATAAGTGGTCACTAGACCTCCAGATGACAGACTGGAAGGAAGCCCTCATGTTATAGAAAGTGTAAGCTTTGGTTCTTGCCTGAATTAACCACCCACAGGTTCCGTCATTGTAAAGGTCTATGTCACTAAGGTCTCACCAGAAGGAGTGAACCCTCACTAGAGGGTTCAAAGGGCTCCTTCATTAATCAATTGATCCACAATTCACCCTGTCATCCAAGAAATCCTCTCCACTTTTCAGCTGGGGAAACTGAGTCACAAAGAAGTGAAGAATTTGAATCTGGGATGATGATAGAACTAACATGCAGAACTCAGAGCTGCTGAGGCTGTTTTCATTACATGTTTAATAATAGGCCTTTGCAAAGTAATTATCTATGCAAAACGCATTTTGATTATGTATCATTTCCTCCTGATACAAAAGCTATTAGTAGTGCCTGAGTCCCCAGGCCAAGGTTGGGAGAGGCTGCAAACTCAGCTAATAGAATATCCATGGGAACAGGTGTCTCCAATCAGTTTGACCCTAGGTCATTGTCAGTGTAGGTGTAACTCTACTTCCTGGTGACCAGCCAGGCAGACTGGCAGTTAACTGCCTCTCCCGCCCCCCTCCCCCATAAGCCTACCTACATGCTTCTTTAGCTCACTCCCCTGTTCTTTCCACTCTAGAAGAACTTTGGGGCAAGCGGAGGAGGGAGAATGTAGGATAGCTTCAATCATGGAAAGAGCAATTGTCTTAACTGTAATTGTCTTAACTGTAATTGTCCTTAACTGTAAAATCAGGGGGTTTAACTAGAATAATCTATAAAGGTAACTTCCTGCTTTAACAGTTTTTATTAGGGGCTGAGTTAGAGTTCATCTGCACTGCTTTCCTTCCACCACCCCTAGGGATAGCTGTCTACGGGACAGCCAGAGAAAGTATTCACTACCAGGAGAGATGAAGTACAGGTGTCAAGGTCTGTTCAGTATTGAGGGTTTCAAGAACAGCTAATTAACTTTAGCTATGTCCTTACTAGAAAGCTAGAAGATCTGTCTTTGAATTAGGGCTCATACAGTGACTCGCTGCATGAACTTTAGCCTACTACTTTCTGAGACTTACTTTTTTTTAAACATTAAAGAGGGTGTGACTTGAATTATCTGCCACATTTTTTTTTTTTTTGCTGATTCATTCCATGACCACAATTGGAGTTTTCTTGGCAAAGATACTGGAGTGGTTGGCCATTTCCTTCTCCGGTTCATTTTACATGTGAGGAAACTAAGGCAAACAAGGTTAAGTGACTTGTGCAGGGTCACAGAGCTGGTAAGTGTTTGAGGCCAGATTTGAACTCAAGAAGATTCTAGGCCCAATGCTCTATCCACTGGCTACTTAGCTGTCCCATCAATTTTTTGAAAAGGTCAGAGAAAATGTTTGTAAATTGTTTTTATCCATAAAATGCCATATAGTGTGAACAATTGTTAGTATCATTATGGTGAACTTCTACCTTTATTTTGAGCTTCATGTCTTCTTTTGTTCTTAAGGGCACAGCTAATTTGTGGGTATAATTCCAGACTAAATAGACTACCTTACAGAGACTTTGGATGATATTACATAGATGGCCATCTATATGTACAGGAACCTGGAAATAGAACTAAAAGGGACCTCAGAGGCCATATGATCCAGATACTTCATTTTACAGGTGAAAAAAATATAGGCTAGGAATGTTGTGACTTGCCTATGGTCATATAGGTTAATTGTCAGAAGTGGAATTTGAACATAGGTCCTCTGATTCCAAAATCAGTAGAGTTAAGAAGAGAGTGAGAGGAAAAGAAGTAGAGACATTGGTTATAGAGGGCCTTCTCAAGAAATTTGCGACAAAAGAGAGGAAATATATAGGATGATAGCTAGTGGGAATGGATGCATCAATGACAGGTTGTTTTTGAGGATAGGAAAGACATGGATATATCACTAAGCTACAGAGAAACAGCCAATGGACAGAGAAATTAAAGATAAGTGAGAAAATGGCAATGATAGAGGGGAGAAGATGAATGAAATTGTATCACTTGGGTGTGTAATGGGATTTGCCTTAGCAAGGAGAAGGGTCATCTCTTCATGTGAGGTAGGGATGAAGAAGGAGATCGTGGGAGGAAACATCTGGTTGATGTGGGATGAAGAAGATAGAAGAAGGGGGAGCTCTCATTAAGTAGCCTCAAATATTTCAAGGAGATACAAGGTAAAATTCTTAGCTGAGAGGATAGGATGAGGAGGAGCCATGGGAATTTTAAGAAAAGTTGAAAAGATTTAGAAAAGCTACTGTGGTGAGTGGTAGGGTGAGTTAATTAGGGATGTGTAAAGGAATCACCTTTTCCCCAAAGATCAAAGGATATGAACAAACAGTTCTCAAAAGAAGAACTGCACGTTTCTACCACACCTACAACATTTTTTCCTGTGAAAAAATGCTCCAACTCAGTACTAATTAAAAAATGCAAATCAAAAACAACCCTGAGGCTTCACTCACACCCTGCAAATTGGAAGAAATGACAGAAGTTGGCAACAGTCAATGTTGGAAGGGTTGTAGAAAGATAGGAAAGATATTGCTGGTGGAGTGTGAAATGGTACAACCATTGTGGAAAGCAATTTGAAATTATGTAAATAAAGTGACTAAAATGTCCATACCCTTTGAACCAGAGGCTCCATTACTGGGTTTATACTCCAAGGAAGCCATAGGTAAGAACAACATGCCCATTTACTCCAAAATATTTATAATAGCACTTTTTGTGATAGTGAAGAATGAGAAGCCAAGTATATTCCCATCAATTGGAGAATGGCTAAACAAACTGTGGTAATGAATATAATGAAATACTGCTGTGCTATAAGAAATGATGCATGTGTGGGAAAATTGGAACACTAATGCATTGTTGGTGGAGTTGTGAACTGATCCAACCATTCTGGAGAACAATTTGGAACTATGCCCAAAGGGTTATAAAACTGTGCATGCTCTTTGATCCAGAGATACCACTACTAGGTCTGTATCCCAAAGCAATCACATAAAAGGGAAAGGGACCCACATGTACAAAAATATTTACAGCAGTTCTTTTTGTGGTGGCCAAGAATTGGAAATTGAGGAGATGCCCATCAATTGCAGAATGACTGTGTGGTATGAATGTAATGGAATACTATTGTGCTTTAAGAAATGATGAGCAGGTGGACTTCAGAAAAACCTAGAGAGACTTATATGAACTGATGCTGAGAGAAATGAACAGAACCAGGAAAACACTGTACACAGTAACAGCAACATTGTGTGATGACCAACTATTTTAGACTCAGCTCTTCTGAGCAATGCAAGGATCTAAGACAATTCCAAAAGACTCATAACAGAAAATGCTACCCACATTCAGAGAAAGAACTACGGAGTCTGAATACAGATCGAAGCATACTATTTTCTCTTTCTTTTCTTGTTTTTTGTTTTTTCTTTCTTATGGTTTTTCTCTTTTGTTCTGAGTCTTCTTTCACAACATGACTAATGTAGAAATACATTTAGTATGATCATACAAGTATAGCCTATATCAGATTGCATGCTGTGGTGGGGACAGTAGAGGTGAGGGAGAGGGGAAAAATTCAGAACTCAAAATCATATGAAAGTGAATGTTGAAAACAAAATATAAATAAATAAAAATGGGAAAAAAGAAATTATGTATGACAAATGCACAGAAGCATGGAAAGATCTAAATGAACTTATGCAGAGTGGAGCAAAAAAGCCAAGAAAACAATATCGACAGTGACTACAACAACATCTCAAGTACCCCTCCCCCAACCTCCTGGAGAGCCATTCCAATATGACAAATAGTATTGTTCCAGAGAGAAAAAAAGTCAGCACAATTAATCAATACATTGATGAAGTCCAAAAACAAGTGTAATGTGTAACACCTATGGACCTCCCATTTCCATGGAGAGGAAGGTTGGGGGTGACTTCTCTTCATTCCAATCCTATGTGAGCTTTATAATTTTGTTGTGTACTTGTCTATGAGTCAGGATTTGAACCCAGGTCTTCTTAGCTATAAGCTGAGCTCTCAATCGACTATATCACCTAGCTGTATCTAAGCAATACATACATACATACAGACATACATACATACAGACATATATTATGTCTATATATAGAGTTAGAGTAAAAAGTAATACATATTATATATTAGATCTACATTAATATAATGTTTAGATATGTGTATACATACATACATATGTGTTTTTGTGTGTATACACACATATATAATTGTAGTTCTTACAAAAAATGTTTTCTTGGTTATACTTGTCATCATCAGTTCATATACATTTTCCTAGGTTTCTCTGAATTCATCCCTTTTGTTGTTTCTTATGGCACAATTCCATTACATTAACAGGCCATGATTTTCTCAGCTACTCCCCAGTTGATGGGCTTTCTTTCCCCATGTGTCCGATCCTCCGCTGCTCTATTGTTTTTGAACATACAGGTTCTAATAACATTTTCTTAACCAGCTCTTCATTTTCCAGGGCTCTGATACTGAACCAAAATCTGCCTGCTTATAAATTCTAGCCACTGGCCCCTAGTTTTGTCCTCTAGGACCACACAGGAAGTTTCTTGTGAAAGACAATTATCCGTTCTCTTCTAAGTCTTCACTTTCAGGCCAACCCATCCCACTTTCTCCTGTTAATCCTTATATGACACAGCATCTATACTATTCATTACCTTGATTGCTTTCCTATGGACGCACTCCATCTTGTCAACATCTCTTAGAATGTGATGTCCAAAACTGAAAACAATACTCAGGATATTGGAAGAAGGTGATGAGAGTTAGGAAAGGGAGAAACATTTCTTTCCTTAATTTTGACAGTATAATTCTATTTTAGATAGAATTTAGGAGTTGGGAAGACTCATATTTGTGAGTTCAAATCTGACCTCAGACATTTACTAGCTACGTGACCCTGGGTAAGTCACTTAACTTGTTTGCCTCAGTTTCTTCATCTGTCAAATGAGAAGGAGATGGCAAACAATTCCAGTATGTTTGCCAAAAAAAACCCCAAATGGGGTCCTAAAGAGTCAGACACAACTGAAAAATGACTTAACAACAACATAATGGTTCATTCACATACTGATTTTGGGTTGGTAAGACTGGGGTTCAACTCTTATCTCTGAAACTTACTAGGTGGGAGTGACTATAGGTAAGTCACAAGCTCTATGATCCTGAATTTTCTCATCTATAAAATAAGGATAATAATATTTTTTAGTAAACAAGCCTTTATTAAACACTTACTATATGCCATGCACTGTGTTAAGCACTGGGGATACAAAGAAAGTAGAAAATACAGCCCCTGCCCTCTAGGAGCTCACAGTATAATGGGAAAGACAACATGCAAACAAGCTGCATATAAGCAGTCCCAGAGGTAAGGCCCTAGGGAGGTAGGAGAGCGGAAGTGGGAGACCTGGAAAGGCTTCTTGGAGAAAGTGGGATTTGAATCCTCAAGGAAGCCAAGGTAGTCAGAAGACAGAGGTGTGGAGAAAAGTATTCCAGGCATGCGGGACAGCCAGTGAAAAGCTAGAGTCAGGAGACAGAATGACATGTGTGAAGAACACCAAAAAAGTCAGCGTCACTGGATGCAACAGTATGTGGAAGGCAATAAAGTATAAAAAGACTAGAAAGGTAGGAAAGGCCAAGGTTTAAAGGACTAATGATAAAGCATACTATCTGCCTCCAGAGAAAAAACTGTTATGATCTGAAGAGACTGAAGCATGCTATTTTTCTTTTTTTCTTTCTCTTTCTTTCTTTTCTTTCCTTTCTCCTTCCCTCCCTCCCTCCCTCTTTACTTCCTTCTTTCCTTCCTTTTATTCAAGTCTTCTTGTACAAAATAACTCATATGGAAATGTTTTACATGATTGCACATGTATAAACTATATTGGATTGCTTATCATCTCAGGGAGGAGGGGAAGGAGGGATAGAATTTGGAACTCAAAACTTTTTAAAAATGCTTAAAAATAGTTTTTCCATGTAATTGGGGAAAAATAAAATGTTATATATGAAAACAAATGGCTTTAAAAGCCAAACAGAGAATTTTGTATTTGGTCCCAGAAGTAACAGGGAGCAAATCAGGAATTTATTGAGTGGGGGAGGGGCAAGGGAGGGGATGATGTAGCTCCAACCTCGCAGGGTGACTGTGAAGCTAAAATGAGATCATACATGTAAAGGGCTTTCCAGACTTTAAAGTGCTGGACAAATGTCAGTTAATTAATACTATTAATGCAGTCTAATATTACTTTAGCTCTTTTGCCATCCATATCACATTACTGGTTCATATTGAGTTTATATTTAATTCAAACTGTGAACTGCTTTTAAACCATGTCACCCCTATCTTGTGGTTGTGAAATTTGTTCTTTTAGATCTAAAGGCAGGACATCCCATTCATTCCTTTCTTGAGAGCCAATGTGTCCAGTGAAATACAATACACTCTACTCCTCAATGGCTTAAAGGCTAGTTTTGGAGGGACAGGGCCTGGGTTTGAATCCCACCTCTCCTGCTTACTGTCTGTGTGACCTTTCAACAAGCCTTTTCACTCCTCTGGGCCTCAGCTTCCTCATATGTAAGAAGGTTTTTGTACTCTAAAATTTAAAGTCCTTTCCAGTGCCGAGTCTGTGATCCTTGTTAAAATTTCATCTTGTTATTTTGGGCCCATCCTCCCAGGTTATCAAGGTCTTTTAGAATCTTGACTCTGTCATGTATTAGCAATCTCTCCCAGCTTCATGTCATCTGCAAATTTTATAAGCATGCCTTCTATAACTTCATCTACGTCCTTGATTAAAATTTGAACAGGACAGGACCAAGGACAGAGCCTTTCTATAAACTGCCAGAGCCCTCCTTTCACTCTAGCATGAGGCATCCTGCACCAGCGCGACTGAGCCAGCAACAACTAGCCTCGGTAACAGTGACAGCCCAAAATAAGGTTCACTCAGGGTTTGGGTTTGAGCTGAGAAAGGAGTCCGAAGGCACTGCCTGTGTGATGGTGATGGAGTAAGGCTCTCAATGGAGAATGATTGCGCCTAGAGCCAGGGAGACCTGGGTTTGAGTCCTGCCTCCAGTACCTACTAGCTGTGTGACTTTGGGCAAATGCTGTCAGCCTCAATTGTCTCCTCTTTAAAATGGGAATCATATAAATGGTCAAAGGATATGAACAGGCAGTTCTCAGATGAAGAAATTAAAACCTCTATAGTCAAATGAAAAAATGCTCTAAATCACTATTGATTAGAGAAATGCAAATCAAAATGACTCTGAGGTACCACATCACACCTATCAGATTGGTCAACATGACAAAACAGGAAAATGATACATGTTGAAGAAGATGTGGGAAAATTGGAACACTACTGCATTGTTGGTGGAGTTGTGAAATGATCCAACCATTCTGGAGAGCAATTTTGGAGCTATGCCCAAAGGGCTATAAAAATGAGCATACCCTTTAACCCGGCAATAGCACTTCTAGAGCTGTATCCCAAAGAGATCATACAAACGGGAAAAAGACCTGCAAAAATATTTATAGTAGCTCTTTTTGTGGTGGTAAAGAATTGGAAATTGAGAGGATGCCCATCAATTGGGGAATGGCTGAGCAAGTTGTGGTATATGAATGTAATGGAATACTATTGTGCTATAAGAAATGATGAACAGGTTGACTTCAGAAAAACCTGGAAAGACTTGTATGGTCTGATGCTGAGTGAAGTGAGCAGAACCAGGACAACTTTGTACACAATTGTACAAATTGTACATCACGTTGTGCGATGACTAATATTGATAGACTTAACAGTCACATTGTGCAGATAGACAACCCTTCTCAGCAATACAAGGATCTAAGACATATCCAAAGGCCTCATGATGGAAAATGCTATCCACATCTGAAGAAAGAACTAACGGAGTCTGAATGCGGACTGAAGCATACTATTTGTTATTTTTTTCTTCTGTTGTGTTTTGTTTCCTTTTTCTGGTGGTTCCTCCTATGAGTTCTAATTCTTACAACATCACTAATGTGAAAATACGTTTAATAGGAATGTAAAAGAAATAAAAATGAAAATAAATAAAATAAAATGGGAATCATAACAGCACCTGCTTTGCAGGAGAATTATAAAGATCAAATGAGATAATGTATGGAAAGCCTTTTGCAAACCTTGAAATTCTATATAAATAGAAAATATTATTATTATTTTGGACCAAACCTGTGATTTCATTGGTAGAGAGAACTCCTGATAAAGAAACTCTCTCTACGAATGCATATCGCCAACCTTCTCTGCAATTTCTCATGTTAGAGAGCCATCTCTAATTTTAAGACTGTTTATTGAGCAATGGTGCTCAACAGAGGTTGGGAAGGTGCTGCACTATGTGCCCTCTAAGGTCCTTTCCAGTGCTATCTCTGTGATCCCTGTTCAAGTTTCAACTTGTTATTTTGGGCCTATCTTCCCAGGGTCACCCTGAGTTACCTTTGTTCCTCAGATTCCCGAACACTATAGGGTAGGTAACACTATGGCATCTGCTTCTGAAGGGAGATGATGGTCTTCCCCAAAATATCTGGAAGCTTAGCTGGATGGCTGGCAGAAACCATGTAAGTATTGCTGCTCAGTTTGGATTCTTAAGCCACCGAGTATTCCCTGGTCTTGCTATCCAAAGCAGGGTGATATTGGGTAAATGAGTCAATGAGTTAATTGTTTTAACCCCAAGTATCTATTAATGGATCAAATAATACATTTTTAATGGAATAGTAAGGCACAACGGTGGATTAAAATGGTTTGCTATGCAGCCAAAGGAAGAAAATACATTTTTCCCTTAAGAACCTTAAATATGCAAGTCATGAAGCCACTAAAGTACCTCTCTAACCAATCAGTTCAGATATTTCTTCCCTTTTATTAAAATTCCTATATTACATCATTGGAGCAGTAATTTAGATTTTTTCCTTCATGAGAAAGCCACTGGCAACTTGCATCTACACTGCCCCACCAGACCAGCTCCTTACCCCACCCCACTTTTCCAGCTGGCATTCTGATTCAGGATAGGTCAGCAAGGCACTTTTACCAAAGAACCCCATGTACACCTTGATCAGTTTTCTGATGCAAATAAGCAAGCAAGGAGTCAGGAAAAAGCCAGTCCAGGACAGATACAGAAATGAATCAATTTATACAGCTGTTAGCATGGCACAGCCTTATTCAGGGAAGTCTCAGTTAAGCTGACTTTGGCAGGGACATTGCTCTGGCTTTTTCCAGGGGCCTACAATTCCATCTCAGGGTGTGTGATCAGTGCCAGACCCCTCATTTCTGAAGAATCAGCAGCACTATATATGAGGAGCTAAAAAGCTAGTTAACCAGGAAGCTAACTTTGCAATGCATTCTTGGACCTGTAACATGAGCTGGCTATGAATGCCAGCATAATTATTTGCAAATGCCAATTTTAAAGAGAATTTGTGTGCAAAAGTTCAAGATACTGAGGACAATCTTAAAATCTCTTGGTCTGGGATAAATTAGGAACTTCCTTAACACTGATTTGTCTGCTTGGACACTCAAAGTATAAGATACTTCAGTGTAGTAATACTGAAGTCTAACCATCCTGTAGGTGTCAGTACCAAGGATTTCAGAGGACACTAAGCCTTCTTCTCTTACCAAGGAGCTATGAGAAACCGCATATACATATTGCCATCCCAGTAATACCTGCCCTATCAAGCATGCATCTAAGTGGATGGCCAGTTTCTGAAGGGTAAATACTGTACCCACAAGAGTAATCATGCATGTTAGTGACCAGAGGTGAGGTGACCTAAGTGAGCACACTCAGAGGGCTTGACCTCCATCTCTCACCTTGGCCACTTGCTTTCAGGAAGGATACCTCCATCCTGCAGTCTTTCAGCTACAACACAGAGTATAAGTAGCTCCAGGATGTTCCTGCTCTTCAAGGAAGAGTGGTAGGTACCCAAAAGCTCCTGGGGAGGCAACGAGCCAAAAGTGGTTAAAAGCCATCAAGCCACCTCACCGCCCTTATAAGCCCTGACAATTAAGAGATGTGAGAGTGTGGTAGACATAGCTTGGGGGAAGGAAGAGCAAGGAATGGTGAGGCTCAATAAAAAGGAGCATTGAGACTCAAGGATTGGCTGTGCAGTTACATATGTGCGGGTAAAGACATAAAAAAAAGTTGAGGAGGTGTGCTAAAATCCAACTAAGACATATGTATGGCTCCAGTTTCCATCCAGGGAAGGGGCTCTGCAGGTTCTTTGGGGATGGGGGATGGGTGATGGGGGATGGGTGGGAGTGCTTCCCTCTCTCCCTTTCTCAAACTGATGGATTTATAAGCGAGAGCAGCACAGAAAGGAAAGGCAATATTGATAAATGGAGAACTGCGGAGGGAGAAACTGAAGACAGCAGGAGTGCCCAGGTGTACCATTCATTCCTTAGTGTGTGGCTTCTAACATCAAAGCTGGCAGGTGTGTGCTGGCACAAACAGGGCAGGGTTTGTCATGCAACAGCAGCAGCACTTGGGGAGAGAAGGTGCTCCAAAGGGAGAGGGAGAAAAATTCAAGTTTTGTTGAGTTGAATGTAGGGGGAAGGATTTTGGGGGGAGAGATGTGGTTTGGATTGGGTGATCTCCGAGAGCTTTTCTAACCCTGAGATTTTTCGGGCAACTCTGTGTATTAAAGACAAATTTAAGATCTGAATTCCATAGCAGACATAATAACCACCACCACTATCAACCAACAGCTACAAGTTGACAGTTATATACTGCTTTGCAAAACACTTTACATATGCTAACTCATTTGATCCTCACAACAGCCTGTGAGGAAAGTGCTATTATTATACCCATTTTACAGATGAGGAACTGGAGGCTGAGAGAGGTTAAGTAACTCTCCCTGGGTCATATAGCTAGTAAGTATTTGAGGCAAGATTCAAGCTCACCTTTTCCTGATTTCCATTCTGGTACTTAGGTATTATGAAACCTAGATGCAGTCATATAACTATAGTACAATGGGTCCATGGTATAATATCTTATTCACTGTGAATGTTTTATTGCTGTAAGGAAAAAAAGTTTCATTAATGCTTTTATTTTTGTTTTTACATTAGTAATTTCCCAATACACTCTCCCTATTCCTACTCTCCAGGGAGTCTTACTAATGAAAAAGAAAAACAGTTAAGCATACCCAACTGGCGCAGCTATCATTACTGACAGCATATACAACTTTCTGCAGTCATTGTCCCCCACCTCTCTATTAAAAGGACAGAGGTGCAATTCTTCATCTTGTCTTAGATGCTATGATTAGTTACTAGAATTTTGTAGTGTTGTCTTCATTTTATTTTTTTTCTGTGTAGTGTTTTCTAGGTTTTATTTATTTTTTAATTAACCTGTTCTGTTTTAATATAGCCCACAAACTTAAACAAACATTTCATCCACAAAGTGTCTTTCCACCCTCCAACCCTTACTCCACCCCGAAAAACACAAAAAAAAACCCCAAAATAAAACTCAAGCCAGTTAAGTAGAACTGTAGAAAAGAGTGATTATGCCTGGTAGTAACTACTGATTATGCCTATAACTTTATGCTGCTGTAACTTACCATTTGTTAAAGGAAAGGAGGCTATGGGCTTCAGTACCAATGTTGTATGTTGTACTTGACCTAAGATTTGTTGACTTTTAATATTGTTTTCCTTTATATTATTGTAATCAGCATATTGGGCTGCTAGGTGGCATAGTGGACAGTGTTAAGCCTGGAGGCAGGAAGACTTGAGTTCAATTCAGATCTCAGACACTTTCTAGCTATGTGACCCTGGGCAAGTCACTTAACCCTGTTGTCTCAGTTTCCTTATTTGTAAAATGAGCTGGAGAAAGAAATGGCAAACCACTCCATCTGCCAAGAAAACCCCAAATGGGGTCATGAAGAGTCAGGCATGATGGAAAATGACTGAACAACAACAAAATCAGCATGTCTATTCTTCTGTCTCTTTTTTCACTCTACATTAATTCATACTAGTCTTCCCATATTTCTTTGAATTTTTCATATCTGCAAATCATCCATATTCATAAGAGCATGGATTTAGGTCCCTCTTAAGGAAGGGACTTTAGAATATCTAACCAACTACTCTAATTTTTAAGAATTCTTTTTGATTATGAAGTTAACAATAAATAGCAGAAATGATTTTTTCCATGTACAAAAAGTGGATTACCTATGAAACTGTGGAATACGTGTATATATATATATATGTATATGTATACACACATAGTACTTATTTTACAGGCAAAGAAACTGAGAGGACCAGAGAGGTGACTTGGCTAAGATGCCACAGAGAATATATAGCACGGGTAGGATTTGAACACAGGTCTTCTGAGTCCAAATATAATTCTCTTTCTGCAGTGTTCATTATAGTACACTATGAATGTTTGTACTTGTGATATAACTTCTATTAAAGAGTATTAGAGCTGGAAAGGACCTTAGATCATTTATTCCAACTATCTTGTTTATTTTACAGATGAGGAAACTGAGGTTCTTAAAAGTACAGTGACTTGCCTAAGGTCACACAGTAGCCCCCAGCATTTGTTGAGATCAGTGTGTTTTCTGATTTAGAATATCCCCAGTGAGTGGCAGCAGCTAGACTGAAGAATTTCTCTATGCAGCTAGGCGCAGCACTGTGAGCTCAAGAGTGTATAGTAAATGTAATTTGAGCATTATGCTGAGAGTATGTGCCCCATTTACTCAGGTGGTTAGAGTATAACGCTAATGAAACTGAGATCTGCAATTTAGGTTTTGTTCAGGGCAGTTATATTCCTAGAGAGAAAAGCTCTGTTCCACAGACAGACTGCTCTCATAGCCTGTTTTCAAGTAAATTGATGCCCTTGGTCACAAGGTGGGAGAGTCATGGAGAGAGTGTGGATGGCTCAGCCCAGTAACTCCCCACTCCAAGAAAGCCACTCAAAGCATGTGTCCCTTAGACCAGACTAATCAAAGCATCATTTCAGTGGGCAGAAGAGAACAGAGAATTATGGGGAAACCCTCGATTCTCCATCCATAGCTCGGCTTGGTCTTAACTCTGGGGAACATGATATCTTCCCCCAAGATAAGCAGCACATCTGAAATCTCTTCACCTTGCTGATTGACTCAGTTTTTGATGCTCAACACTTTGCTAACACCCTCAGTTGCCACTCCCCTCCGATTGGAGGGCTGGAGGGTAGAGCGGTAAACTCCCAAAACTCTCCTTTAAGGGGACCCTAGACATTCAGGACTTTCCAGGTAATTCTCAGTTCTCCATCAGCAGCTTGGCTTGGTTTCAGCTCCATGGAACAGCATACCCCTGTTGATCTTCCCCTTTTTTCCTTCCCTCCTCCCTACCTCTTTCCCTTTGTGTGCTATCTCTCCCCCCCCCCCCCAGCCTCCCATTAGACTGTAAGCTCCTTGAGATCAGGGACTGTTTTTTGTTTGTTTGTTTGTTTGTAGTGCTGTGTACATAGTAGGTACTTAATGAGTGTTTATTGAATTGAAGTAAGGAGAGCTCAGAATAGAAGTGGCCAATGCTGGGTACCATTCCTAGCTCTGACCTTGAAACCTTGGGCTAGAGCTGCACGCAGAGATTGTCTCGGCTTGTTGAGCTCTGATGAAATGGACGATTCCAGCTGAAAGAGGGGGAAATCTGAGTGGAGCCATCTTTTTCATGCTAATTTCCCTCAGTCTCCTCCTCTCCCAATAATAAAAAATTCACATTTCTGTGGTATGGTAGGACTAATGGATCTTTGAGGCTGGCTTGTCTCAGCCCCTCTTGTTACTGATTGGAAACAGAAGCCCCGAGAGCTTGTGATTTGTCTAAGGTCGTACAGGAAGCAAGGAGTGGAGTTGGAATTCAAATCTAGCACTCTTTCCACCTCACCATTAGTGGATAGATCCCTGGGCCTGGAGTCAAGGAAGACTTGAGTTTTAATCTGGCCTTAGATACTTACTAACTTTATGAACCTGGACAAGTCACTTAACTGCTGCCTGCCTCAGTTTCCTCAACTGTAAAATGAGAATAATAAATAGCACCTATTTTGTAGGGTTGTCTTGAGGATTATTTGTAAAGTGCTTTGTCAATCTTAAAGCACTGTATAAATGTGATGATGATGGTGGTGGTGGTGGTGGTGATGGTGATGATGTGCTTCAAGTGACTTCCCAAGCGTGGTTCAGTGGAAGAAGGCTGAACTTGGAGCCACGAGACCCAGAGCTTAGCATGGTGCCTGGCCCATAGCAGGCTCTTAGTAAATGCTTGCTTGTCAATTGAATTAGAATCCTGGCTCTGGCACTTACTACCTAGGTTACCTTGGGCAAGTCTCTTGGCCTCAGTTTCCTCATTTGCAAAATGAGGGGGTTGGACTTAGTGACCTCTGAGGTTTCTTCCAGGTCCAGATCTTTGAGCCTATGATCTCCCACGTCACAGATGCCTGGTAAAGGGAGTCCCTCAGTTAACGATGTCATGGTTTTTTTGTATGTATTTCTTACAGTGGCCCAATAAGGTAGGCATAGTGAGTATTATCACCTCCATTTTACAGTGAAGAAACTGAGGCTCCAGTAGGTTAAGTGTTTGGCCTTCATTCACACAGTTGTTTTATTTCAGAACTGCGATTCATACCCAGATCGCCCCATTCCAATGCTCCCCCTCTTGGTACATTCTGGCTTTGGAGGCGACTCAGTTGCCTGTTCCTTGGGGGTAGCTAGGTGGCCCAGTGGATAAACTGCTGAGCCTGGAGTCAGGAAGACCTGAGTTGGAATCTGGCCTCACATACTTACTAGCTGTATGACCCTGGGCAAGTCACTTAACATCTGTTTGCCTTTACCACTGGAGAAAGAAATGGCAAACCACTCCAGTATACTTGCCAAGAAAACCCTATGGTACCTGGAGTTTAGGAGTTTAGAAGATGAAACATGATTGAATGCATCCTGCCCCTAGATGATCCCCTTCCATAGAATGTTCTACTGTGCTGTATTATTCCACAAAATCAACCTCATTTAGCACTGGTCATGGGTAAATTTGAGCCAAATTGAAAAAAAAAAACTGAGAAAAGAGGTTTTAATACTTACAGGACAGGAGATGATTGGAGAGAGGCAAGATCTGACACTAATTGGGCCCATAACCTTGAGCAAGTCCAGATTCTGTATGACTAAGGACATTTGATGCCCCAGGCAGGCCTTTAGAACTCTCTCCTGAGGCTTTTTTGTCCACCTTCCCCAACCTCCCACAATGGTGCTGACATCTCTCTCTCTCTCTCTCTCTCATGCTTTTCTCTGACCCTGATCCAGGAAAGGATCAGTAAGGTAGGAGCAGAAGAACATTAATGCCCAGGATGGCAAGAGCCATTTCTGGGCTACGTTTGCCTCTCCATCCTTTCCCCCCAATCCCTCTAAGGTAAGATAGTTCAAGACTTGGAGTTAAGAAGAACTGAATTCAAATCCTGTCACATATATTTCCTAGCTGTGTGACTCTGAATAAGTCACTAAACCTTTCTTAGCCTCAGTTTCCCTTATCTGTAAAAATTAGGATTATAATAGCACCTACTTCACAGGGTTATCGGGAGGATCAAATGAGGTAGCACATGTAAAATGCTTTATAAACCTTAAAACATTTTATAAATGCCAGTTATTATCATTGTATATCATATGTGTCATTATTATTACATCACTGCTCCTCAGTTTCCACATTTATAAGTAGAAAAAACAACATTTAATCCTCCCTGCTTTACATCTGCTAGGAAAGGAGCATAAAAATAAGAAGGGAAACACCCAGCTCCTTCTACCCCAAAGTTCTCTGGCCCCAGATCAGAGGTAGCCCCCTCACCCTTGCTGCTCACCCTCACCACCTCACTTAGAATACATTTCTTAGTCATTTCCCCATACCCGATGAACTCAGTGGTTGGGATCCATTCATTATCAGTTGGATTGCAGGCAGCTGATGTTGATTTGATAGAATCCAATTTAGCATCGTGCTCTGGGCTCCGTTCCATGAGCATTTGAGTTTAGCATGTTCAGGCAGTTTGATTCTGTCTTGATCGCCTTTTAAGCGGCTGAGAAAATTGCTGGTGTGGCAGTTTGGGGGCAGGAGACTGGAGGGTGGGGGGGTGAGAAAGAGGGGACGCTCTGGCCTGTGTCTAGAAAAGTTGGCCATCTGAGAGGCGTTGGGGCATCTGGAATTTAAAATAGTACAAATAGATAAAGATACCAGGTGAGACAAGGGCCAGGTATCTGCCATCTACCCCTACTGCACCACAATGACCATCTTTCTTCTCTGCATGTCATCCAGGAAATGACCCTCTTCCCAGTCATGTGAATATGTCTAGTATTTACTGAGCCTGATATAATCATGTTTTTGGAGGGGGGAGAATTGAGGCAGAGGAGATAGAACATTACATGTAAAAAAAAAATTTTAAACATTTATTTTTTAATATTTCGTGTTCTAAACTCTTCCTCCTCTCCCCACCTCCTTGAGAAGGCAAGGAATTTGATATAGATTGCATGTGAACATTGTATATATTTCACACTTTCCCCCAATATATTGATGGGGTTTTGCTGATTTTTTTCTTTTCTTTCTCTTATTTTATTTTTCTTTAAAATATTATTTGTCATATAGGTTGGCTGCCTGAGACAGGGAGGGAGAAAGAAACTGGGAGAAATTCTGGTGATGTAAAAAACAGAAGATGTCAATAAAAAATTTTTTTAGGTGAATGCTCTTGCTCGTACCCTCTATCCTGAAATTTATCTTACATCCCCCTAGTAAAATGTAAACTACTCAAGGGCAGACTATTCTGTTGTTGTATCTCTAGCTCCTAGAATATCACCTAGAACACAGGAAACAAGTATTACATGTTTGTTGAATAGAATTAAAAAAAACAAAAGAAAAGAAATTGAATGCTGAGAAATTATGACCAACCTTGGCACTAAGGAAAAACTATAAGGAGGCATCTCTCCCCCTCCCCTCCTTCACAGAGGTGGGAGACTATGGGTGTGGAACACTGCATAAATTTGAGACTTTTTTGTGAGGGACAGGTGTGAGGGATTGTCTGATGTGAGGGTTGGCTACGTGCCTCGTGGGGGTTTGTGGCAAGAGGGGGCAGCAGCAGGTGTGAGGGATTGTCTGATGTTGGCTACGTGCCATGTGGGGGTTGAGGCAAGATGGGACAGGTGTGAGGGATTGTCTGTTGGCTGTGCCACGTGGGGGTGGGACGGCAAGGAGGAGGGGCTAGGAAGGTATATAAGGGGAGTAGAGAGCAGAGCTCTTTGGCTGGTTGGGCTGATTGGGCTCCTGTTTGCTTGCTCCTGCTCTCTTGCTTTCCTGTTGGTTTGCTGTGATGGTTTCTGAGTAAAGTTTGAGTGTTTGTACCTCCTGATCGGCTCATCTCTAAGTTTATCTGGGTGGGCTCTGAAGACTGGTATGTGTGACCCTGGCGGCCTGTTGAGAGTGTGTGGTGTGGCCGGCATGCTTTTTGTTTTGGTCTGTTAATTTCATTAAACTGTTTTTTCTCCCTTACCCCTTTGTTTTTATTCTTTGTTATGAGAGATGGTTCTGAGTTGGGGAAGAAAGGTGCCCTTAGGAGGGATATAATAAAAAAAATCAATCAATAAACATTTATTAGCTATCTACTCTGTGCCAGTCCCTGTACTAAGTGCTAGAGATACAAAAGGAGGCAAAAAGTAGTCCCTGCCCTCAGGGAGCTTACAATATAATGATTGTAATGTAGGTGAATGTGTAGGTGATGGAAGAACAAAAGATATCGATGAAATTGTTTTTAAAAAACCAAGTTAAAATGCTCTCTGGAAAAGTCCAATCCTCACCACAGGTGAAAAACCAGATTTCCAAGCTCTCTTCCCATTTTCCCAAACACATACTTCCTTTCCTTTGATGGCTTTGTCCTATGTCATCCCAGTAAACAGGGTTGTAGCAGTTCTATCACTTACTGTCGTCTTCGCCTAGCTTGCAAACAATCTATAATCCTCAGTTTGTGGTATGCTGGCCTTGGTCATCCCTGTTCCCCCACCCACTCCCAACACCAGCTAATCTCCTAGAGCCTTGTTGGGGGTGGGTACAGGGCCAGCTGCTAACCAGGAGGGAGACCAGGGAGAGTTCTTCATTCTGATGCATTCACTTGATGCCCTTTGGAGAATCCTGTGCCATCATAAAACAAGCTCTTTTGCCTTCTCATCTGGCTCCTTTTGCTCTTGGTCTACTCAAGGCCTGCAGAAAATCACCAGCTTGGAAACTATTCCATCCTGAGTGTCTCTTGCTGTCTGCCTCTCTTTCTCCAACCCTCCTCTTCAACTGATGTTCAGGCCTTTATTCCCCAGAAGTTTGTCCTCTCATTGACGACACAATTTGGCTACCGCATGTTATGGCTTGCCCTGACAGAAGTCTCACCAGAAGTTTCTCTCTCTGCCCACGAGGACAGAGCCAGGGCGTGCTGGGCCTGGTGCTGCTGGGTATGGCCTGCCAGACTTTCAGAAGTCGACTGGAATTCTTGACGGAGAACTGGGAAGCATCAGATGAGCAGGAAGCCCCTGTCCGCCACCCCCACCCCAACCAGACCCTTCCCTCTTTAAGTTGGTAGTGAGCCCCCTTCAGAGACTTTATTCCTACATGTGAATCATCAGCTCTTCAAAGTCCTCAGGACCCAAATCAAGGTTCCTAAGACCCCTCTCTCCCCGTTGTTCCCCTTTTACCACAAAGCAGCTTGGTAAAGTAGAAAGAATCCCGGCCTTAGAAGTCCTGGATTGGAGGCTTGGCTCTGATACATACTAACTTGGTCCCCTGAACCAAGCACTTAACAGTCTTGAGTTGGTTCCTACCTGTAAAACAGGAATATTAGGGGCAGCTAGGTGGAACAGCGGAGAGAGCACCAGCCCTGAAGTCAGGAGGACCTGAGTTCAAATCTGGCCTCAGACCAAACACTTGACACTTACTAGCTGTGTGATCCTGGGTGAGTCACTTAACCCCAATTGCCAAAAAAAAAAAAAAAATGGGAACATTAATGCCTGTCCTGCTTCTCACACAGGATGGTTTCCAGAGGAGTACTCTATAAACTTTAAAATGCTATAGAAAAGAGAAGCATCATTCAGTCTGGTGGGATGATGGCTTTGGTGGCTAAGAAGCTTGGTTTGAAGCTCTGCCATTTACCGCCAGAGTGACCTTGGGCAATTTATTTAGCCCTGCTGGGTCTCAGTTTCCTCATCTGTAAAGTGAGGGGGCTATATGATTTCTGAGATCCCTTCCATCTCAAAGTTGATATCCTACTATGATCTTCATGAGTAGAGAACTGGTCTCAGAGTCAGAAATATCTGGATTCAGGTCCTGCTTCTGAATCATCCTGGCTATGTAGCTCTACTCAGTGTCCCCAGTCAGTCACTCAGTCAATAAGCACTTCTTAAGTGCCTACTATGTGCCAGAGGCTCCATGCTAAAACCTAGTCCCTACTCTCAAGGACTTCACAGTCACCATCCAAACTACTATGTACGAATGAGATACATAAAGGATAAAACTGGAGATAATCAACAGAGTGAAGCACTAGCAATAGAAGGGACTGAAAAAGACTTCTGGCTAGAAGGCAGAACTTCCAAGCCAATGAACATTTATTAAGCACCTCAGGCATGCCAGGCACTGTGTGAAGTACTGGGGACACAATTACTAAAAAGGACAGTCCCTGCCCTCAATGATCTTACGATCTAAAGGGGGAAGACACAACACAGAAGGAGCAGGAAAGGGAAGAGGAGAAGGAGGGGGCAGCAGCAGTTTCCCAGTCCAAGGGCATCTTGTTCTTTGGAGCTGAAAACTGGCAGGGCCCTCGATGTAAGGTAGAGTGATCTGAGAGTTTACTTTCTGCCCTCTATAAAGGAAGGCATTGGGAGAAGTTTACTACTCCACCCTCCAGCCCTCCAAACAGAGACTGGAGAGGAGGCTGAGAGAGGATTGATTTTAGCTAGTACTTGAAAGAAACCAGGGAAACTAGGAGGTGGAAATGAGGAGAGAAAGAAGTGCAGACATGGGGAGAGGGTGAGGCAGCCAGGGAAAACGTGCACAGTCAGGAGCTGAAGCTATCTTCTCTGTCTTCTCCTCCTCCCCTCCCCCCACCTCTCTAAGGTCATAAGTTGAAACTCTAATGCCCATGTCCATTGTTAGAGGGAATGTCTTCACAGGGAGGTTCTTATGCCAATGAAAGCACAGGTCTGGTCCCTTCTCCCCCCCAAAAAATTTATCTGTGATTTCTTGGGAAATCCACAAGGAAAGAAAAGCTTCAAAGATGTCAGGGGTCAGAAAGGAGAGAGGAAGAATCTTAGGAACTGTGAATTCCAGGTTCTATACATACATAATTGATGTTGATAATGATATATGGTCAGAGTGACTACAAATGTGGATCAGATGCAGATGAAGATCTCTCTGGAGATACTGCGTGGGACTTGAGGTCTATAGGACATCTCAGAGGGAGTAAATGCATATTCATCATGGTCATCTTACTAAACCAGCTGCTGAAGACTTATAGTCTTAGTGGCTAACTTGTCTCTCTAACCCCGAAACAAGATGAATCCTGAGCTTGGCCTATTTCCATCTAAACCACCAGTACCTTGTACTCTGATCATGACCGTGGGCAGCATGGAAAGAAAACTAAGTAGGGACAGTCAGGAGACCTGAATTGTGGTCCCTGCCTGGGTTGGCAACAACTTACAAAGAGTCAGCTGAGGGTTCCGTGCCTTCCTTTACTCCCAGATGGTTAAAATAGTCCCTGATGCCTTTAAAAACATTTCATTTGTTTTGATGAAGAAAAAATCCATTTTCTCTCCCTCCTACTTCTTCTCTTTAAAAAATGGAAAAACAAAACCCTTGCAACAAAGATGCACACTAATATGCAAATAGAACAAATTTCTGCATTTGTCAAGTTAAAAAAAACTCCCAAAGATCTTGTTCTGCTTCCTAAGGCCCTCACCTCTCTGTCAGGAGGGGACAGGATGCCTCCTTATCAGATTTTGGAATCATGGTTGATCATTGTGTTCATCAGAGCTCTAAAATCTCTGGCTTTTTTGACCTTCCAGGAGAATCAGAAGAAATGTCATTATTTATAAATTACCTGTTAACTTCTTAAAAGAAAGGTACAAGGACAAAACCATAGGTTTGGAGAGGTGGGATCACAGTACTCAGCTCTGCATTGAGCAAATTAGTTCCCCTTCTCTAGGCCTTCATTTCCTCATCTTTATCAATCAATCAATTAATCAATAGGCATTTATTAATCTCTATGTGCCAGGTACTGTGGACACAAAAACTGAAAGAGTCCCTATCCTCAAGGAGTTCACATTCTAATTGGGGAGACAAATTGCAAACAACTCTGTACTTAGAAGTTATAGACAGTGGAAATCGGAGGCATTCCCAGAGCACAGGTCCTAGCACTGGGGAGTGCAGGGGGTGAGAGTGTTCAAAGACATCTTGAAGAAGTTGGGATTTGAGCCAAGTTTTGAAGAAAGCCAGGGAAACCGGGAAGAACATGCCAGGCAGGGGACAAACAGTGAAAAGGCACGGAGTGTTGTAAGTAAGGAACAGGCGAGAAGTCCAGGACTGATGGACTAGAGGACACATGTATTTGTTGATTTGTTTTCAGTCACGTCCGACTGTTTGTGAGCCTCATTTGGGGTTTTCTTGGCAAAGACTCTGGAGTGGTTTGTCATTTCCTTTCCAGTTCATTTTACAGAGCAGAAAACTGATGCAAACAGGGTTAAGTGACTTGTCCAGGGTCACACAGCTAGGCAGTGTCTGAGGATGGATTCTAACTCAGGTCTTCCTGACTCCAGACCTGGTGCTCTATTCACTGAGCCACCTATCTGCCCTATAGAACACGTAGAGGAGAATAAAATGAAAGAAGACTGGAAAGGTGGAAAAAGCCAGACTGCAAAAGGCTTTAAATGCCAAATAGAGGATTTGAAAATGAAGAGGCTGGACTAGATGGTCTGTAAAGTACCTTCTAGCTGGTAGTCCTCTGAGCCTGTGAAAGCTATTATCCTTGTCTATGGTTCAGAACAAAGCAGGACCTGAGAGTTCAATGGTCAGAGCAAGCTGGGTCCAATCTGGCCACAGCTGTGGGTACTCAGCTTGGCTCAGGGTGGGGTGGGTGGGGGTGCAAGTAACTGGGCTGAGGTAGATACTGAGTCTTGGCTTCTCTTCAAGAGATTTTCCTTTGGGACCCCACACTCTTAATGGAAGCTACATTAGCTAATCCATGATTCAATTAGTTCAGAATGTGCTGGGCCTGGGGGAGAAAAAGGTAAGGCATTGGTTGGAGGTGGGGTAGGGTGGGGTGATGGGGTACAGATTGCTGACTTTTCTGTTTTCCGGAAGAGGTTTCCCAAGACAATGGAAAGGCAATTTGAAATCCCAATCCCCCCCTTTCCTTTCTCCATCCAAGGACCCAAGGGACCTCAATCTACCAATTCTTTTCTTTGCATGAGAGACTTGTGGGTTGTACCAACACCCTTTAGCTCATCTCTGGCAGTGAGGAGGAGATGGCTGGGGGTGAAGAGGGGAGTGGGAGGGAGGGAGAGGAAAGGGATGTGAAAGAAGAGGCAGGGGCCAGGAGGGCTCTAGATGAGGCCTGAGGCCAAACCACAAAGAATCATATAACTGGCTGTTTTTCACTTCTTCTCACATTGTAAATGCTATTCCTGTCTTTTGCAGTGAGCTCCTACTCATCCCTTGTGTTAGCTCTGACTCAGTACTCTGGCATTATAAGGGGAGGGGGGAGGAGGAAGGAAGGTTTGTATTGCTCATCTGGACGCTCATTTTATATAGTTACCAGTTCCATCTTTTAGTCTGATCTCCCCAAGGAAATGGAGAACAATTTGAGGGCAGGAATCATACCTCCTAAATCCTGTGTGTCCATCTTAGTCCATAGACACTGGTTTGGCTCCATAGTAGGAAGTTCCCTAAATCCTTGTTGAATTGAACACAACTAAATAAAATGTATTGTATAAATGTATGTATAAATGGTGGTGGTATAGAGGAGGAGAAGGGCAAATCTGGAGCTGGAAGGAATCTTCCAGACACCTGGCCTAATCTCATTTATTTGCAGATGAGGACAGGGAGGATAAAAGAAGATCGAGACCACACAGCTGGTAGGTAGCAGAACCACGATTTAAACCCAGGTGCTGTGATTCTAGTGTTATTTCTCCTAGTGGAGGAGGGAAAAGAAAAGGGGGAGGAGAAGGAAGAAAAAAAAGAGAAGTCAAAGATCAGAAAACAGGAAAAGGAGGAAAATGAGCAGTGGAAAACAATTCCCAGTGGGAGGTGGGAAACCTAAGTTCAAAATTTAATCCTTCCATTAACCTAGGTGACCTCTGATAGCCTACAAGGAGAAGGGAGACTCAGGAAGGACTATTGATGTTCTCATCAGAAAAAGTAGTTCAGAAGCAGATTTTGCAGTTTCAGGGGTTCCTTTTCCTTTCTGCAGAAGAAGCGATTGGCTTTATCTCTCTGATCCTCCATTCCAACAATTCTGGGAGGGTTCTTTTCCTTGGGGAACATCAATTTACACAAAAGAATTTAACTGAGGCCAGGACACAACCACATTTAGAGGGAGAGAGAAGGAAGAAGTCAGAAATACGGAAGAAATGGAATGGTAAACTTGGAAGGGACATGCAGAGTCAGTCAGTCAACATTTATTAAGCTCCTACTATGAGCCAGAGACATTGCCTAAGTGCTGGGGATACAAAGAAAGATAAAAGACAGGCTATAGTCTCAAGAAGCTCAACCATATGAAAACAAGCAATATGCAGGATAAATTGGAGCCAATCAACAGAGGAAAGGCACTAGAATTAAGGGGAATCAGGGAAAGCGTCCTATTGAAGATGAGATTTTAGCTGGGACTTGAAAGAAGTCAGGAAAGTCAGGAGGCAGAGATGAGGAGGGAGAGTGTTCCTGGGATGCGGGACAGCCAATAAAAATGCCCATAGTTGGGAGATGAAGTATCTTTTTTTTTTTTTGGAGTATCTTTTTCAATGGAAAGTTTGCTGGATTTGATGTCAGAAGATCGGGTTCCAGTGTTGGCTCTGGGATTTACTGCCTGTATGATTTTTGGTGGGGTCTCGGTTTTCTCATCTTACAACGAGAGAACAGGGATAGATAATCTCTAAGGCCTCTAGAACTATTGTCCTGCGTGCCAGGTTAACCTCCCCACTTTACAAAATGAGGAAATAGAGGACAAGGGGAAGTGACTTGGTCAGCAACACTTATCCAGTCAGAGGCAGAGTGAGGGCTCAGATAGTATATGAGAGAGATACTCACTGTTGGAGCTGCAGCTCGTATGCCAGCACCTTCTTAGTTCAGGTTCAGTCTGGGGACAAAACAGGGCACTCAGTCATTGAACATTTATAAAGGGAAATTTTCTTTGCCCTAACACAGTAAGGATATTCAATTCAATAAATATTTATTAAGCACCTAATATGTGCCAGGCATTTGTATCCCCACTGGGGATACAAAAAGAGACAAAAGACAGTCCCTGTCTTCAAGGAGCTTACGATTGAATGAAGGAGATAAAATGCAAATTAATATATACAGAGCAAGCTATAGACAGGATAAATAGGAAATAATTAATAGAGAGAAGGCAATGGAATTAAGAGGGGTTGGGGAAGGCTTCCTGTAGAAGGTGGAATTTTAGCTGGGATTTAAAGGAAGCCAGGAAGTTCAATAATTGAAGCAGAACATTCCAAGCATGGGGGATAGCCAGAGGAAATGCCTAGAGCTAAGTTGCAGCAAAGATATAGCGGCACCTAGCTTATCTGGTTGCTGTACCCCACTCATCTCCATCTGAAAATGAGCCTGGTCACTAGGTCATGAGGGTATGGCAACTCAAATGGTCCCAAGCAAAAGCACTGACCAAGTCTGAGGCCTAGATTCCACTGGACTAGGATTGTGTTTATGCCTCCAGGCCTAGATGACCAGGAACCTGCATCACAGCAGTTGGGACTAATCCGGGGGCAGCTGATTTAACTGCTTTTAGATAAAGCCTCCCCAAGTTGTGGGTGAGAGAAAAAAACTGGCATCCAGTCCTACCACACACACCCAAGAGTCTAAATATTATCACCAAAGAGACAAGACAGAGAAATGGGCTCATTGCAAAAAGTTATACAGAAACACAATGGCAATAATGCAGTTCGGTGTGTGGATGGGGAGAAAAAAAATGGATTTGAGTATTAGCTGAGGACTGGGTCAGTGGAGGGTGGAGAGAGAAAATTGTGAATGAGGAAGGAATGGGGAATGGCTCCACAGAGCAAGATGAAATAAGTGAAGTATGAGATCAACCCTCCTTGGTTGAACTTGCCAAGTCTTGAAACATACTGTTGCCTAATGTCTCTGGGCCTCAAGGAGGAAATAGCTTCTTATATACAGTGACTACCACATTGGGAGGGAGCCTCTGGGGATGGAGAGAGTCAACCAGAAGGCAGCTTGGCTTCCAGAGCCCAAGGGGTTAAGCCCATGACAAGCAAATGAGCTGAGACCTTAACCACTGGTGCAGCACAACTCAGGCTGAGGCAAAACCGCAGTCTTCACATTTCTTCATTATGCTGAACTGATTGAGCTGGGAGCCTGGGCTTCTCTCTTAGGGGTACCTCTAGTTTCTTTATAATAATAATAATAACTCACATTCCTATAGCACCTTAAAGTTTACAAAGGACTTCACAATCGCCCTTTGAGATCCGTTGTTCCAAGTATCAGTATCCACTTTTGAATGAGGAGGAAAAAAAGTTTGGAAATGGCAAATGACCCACCCAGCATCATATAGCCAGCTAGTCTATACTGTGCTCCAATGGGGATGGGAGAGAAGGAAAGAAAAACACCAGGGCCTCACGTCTTAGAGCTGGTCCTTCACCTACAGCTTCTGAAGGGAGCATAAATAGGAAAAATGGCAAAGGGTTCGGGTTTAATTGATTGCAAGATTTGGTCCAGTGAATATTTGAGGAATGAAGGACTAGATAGAAGAATGGCAGGCCTTGGAGGAGTCACTCTTGGTGCCAGAGTCTGCCCTGGATGACTTACTCCATTACTCCACTAGCAAGAACAAGGAGTGATTGGGGCCCCATATGACCCAGCAGTTGACTCAACTCTGACAAAAGCAGTTGGAAGGCAGAATCTGAGGCCCCGATTAGCAACAGAAGAGTGATTGAAGAAAAGTAGCCAAAGGAGAAATCGGTGCCCCTTCAACACAGACTCTCTGGGAGGCGGTGAGTGGTATGGCACGGGGAGTAATTGCTAGTTCTAACATTGTGAGAGTATCAACTAGATCCCCGTAGGAAAACGAGTGTAAGCTCCTGAAATGTATAACTGGAACTCCTGGGTTTAGAATAGACTGAACTAGTCAGGGGCCATCTGAGATGGGGAAGAGTCATGGGCACTTGTTAATCGTTTTTAATATATTTTATTTTATTCCTTTTGCTTTTATTGTAAGGAGTAAAGCATGGTATATAGTCAAGCCATGCCTTGCCAGATCCATTATGCTTTGCTTATGTGATTAGGGTCCATGGAAACTCAGCTTCAAGGGAAATAGACAGTGTCCCAGCAAGACTAAGACAATAGACTATTGGATTTGGAATAATCGGGGCTAATCCATGATTCAATTAGTTCATTACTCTAGGAGTGTTGGCTTGCAGATTTATCCAATGATTTGCAGAGGGGCAGAGCTAGCAGGTAGGTAGCTGGCTCTAAGAACCATAAAAAACTTGAATATTTTCCCAGGCACCCTCTGCTCTTGGGTAGAGGGTAAAACTGCCAGAGCAAATGTGGAATCGAATGTGCCTGGTCCTTATAATTAGGGAATTAGGGAAGTGGCTAACAGAGCTCCTTTATGGTTAAATTTGAAAGTCTATCAGAGCCAAATCTTAAGACCCCCTGCTGACTACCAGGTGTGGGGAACCTGCAGCCTCAAGGCTACGTGCAGCCCTCTAGGTTCTCAAGTGCCGCAGGTTCCCCACCCCTGGTTCTATTAGTGCCTCTTTTTACTGTCCCTGGATTCTGCATTCAAGTCACAATAGGAGGGAATATTGTAGGTGTTCTGTTCACGCCAATATACATACTGTAGCCTTGCTCCTAATACTGCCCTCATGCTATGAAATCACCTAGATGTGAAATGGCTCCATGATGAGGGCCTGTTGTTCTTTTGCATGAGGCAAAGGCTGTCTGACCTAATCCCCTACCTTTTTGTCTTTCTGCTCTGTGTTCCTTAAGTTCAGTGTCATGGCACATAGCAGACAATAAATCCTTGCTTAGCTGATTACCCACAAGGCTCTCTTATCTGCGAGGTACTAAGTGTATTTAATTCAGCAAACACCTGTTAAGCACCAACTGAATGTATAACACTGTACTAGGTACTGGGGAAGAGATAGAAGTTTAAATAAAACATAAAAAACAGGGTTTCTGATCATATAGAGCCTAAAATCCGGTAGAGGGCATGTGACGCATTCAAATAACCAGAGAACATCATTGGCACATTAGAGAAGAATACACAAAGAGCCCTATGGCATCTGAGGTGGGAAAGGTCATTACCAATGTAGGTGTTGGTCAGGGAAGACCGACAGGCTATACTTAAGTTTGGTTTTAAAGGGTGATCGGAGAATGAAAAGTGCAGGCCCAAAAGAACAATATTCATAATGGCTATGCCACTTGTGGCCAGATACACATGCTCTGGTCTCTCTCTTTTAAAAAATATTTATTTTATTGTTACATCTCACTCCCTTCCTTTCAACCCTGCACTAGAGAAAGGCAACATTACACAAATTTCTATGTGAAGCTATACAATGCATCCATATGTCAGTTCTTTCTCTGGTGGTGGATAGTATCTTCCTTTCTAAGTCCTTTGTAGTTGATTTGAATATTCATATTACTCAGAATAGCTTAGTCATTCACACTCTTCGAATAATATTGCTGTTACTGGATACATTGCTTATTTCACTTCATCATTTCATGCAAGTTTTTCCATGTTTTTCTAAAATCAACCAGCTCATTATTTCTTACAGCACAGTAGTATTCCATCACAATCATACACCACAACTTATTCAGCCATTCCCCAATTGATGAGCATTTTTTCAGTTTCCATTTCATTGGCTCCATAAAAAAAGCTGCTATAAATATTTAAAAACATATAGGTTCTTTTCTTTTTCCCCTGATCACCTTGGGAAACAGACTTAATAGTGGTATTGCTGAGTCAAAGGGTATATACACAGTTTTATAACTCTTTGGGCATAATTCCAGATTACTCTCCAAAATGGTTGGATCAGTTCACATTCTACATGTCCTCCAACATTTGTCATTTTCCCCTTCTATCATTTTAGCCAATTTGATAGGTATGAGATGGTATCTCAAAGTTGTTTTAATTTTCATTTCTCTGATCAATAATGATTTAGAGCATTTTTATGACTATATATAGCTTTTATTTCTTCTCCCCAAAACTGCCTGTTCGTATCTTTTAACCATTCATCAATTGGAGAATGACATATTCTTAAAAAAATTAACTCAATTCTCTATGTATTTGAGACATGAGACCTTTATTCAAGAAATTGTCTATAAAATTTCCTCCCAATTTTCTAACCTTGACTACATGGGTTTTATTTGTACAACCCCTTTTTAATTTAATATAATCAAAATCATCCACTTTATACCTCACAATGCTCTCTACCTCTTGTTTACTCATAAATTCTTCTCCTATCCATAAATCTGATAGGTAATATGTTTCATGTTATTCTAATTTACTTATGATATCTCCTATTATATCTAGGTTAGGTATCCATTTTGACCTTGTCTTGTTAAATCGTGTAACTTATTGGTTTATACCTAGTTTCTGCCACACTGCCTTCCAGGTTTCCCAATAATTTTTAACCAAATAGTGAGTTCTTATCTGAAAAGCTTAAATCTTTTTAAAAATGTATTTATTTTTATTTTTTAAGCTTAAATTTTTATGTTTATCAAACACAAGGTTATTATAATCACTTAATGCTGTGTATTTCATATTTATTCAATTCTACTGATTCACCATTCTATTTCTTAGCCAATACCAGATAGTTTTGATAATTATGCCTTATAATACAGTTTAAGATCTGATACTGTTATACTTCCTTCCTTTACATTTTTTTCATTAATTACTTTGATGTTCTTGACTTTTTGTTCTTCCAAATGAATTTTGTTCTCATTTTTTTCTAGCTCATTGAAATAATTTTTTGGTAGTTTAATTGGAATGGCACTGAATAAGTATATTAGTTTAGATAAAATTGTCATTTTTATTATATTGGCGTGGCCCATCCACGAACAATTAATATTTCTCCAATTATTTAAATCTGACCTTATTTGTATAAAAATGTTTTCTAATTATGTTCATATAGTTCCTGGGTTTTTTCTGGCAGGTATACTCCCAGTTATTTTATATTATCTATGGTTATTTTAAATGAATTATCCCTTACTATCTGTTCTTGTAGGGCTTTGTTGGTGACATATAAAAATACTGATGATTTATGTCTGTTTATTTTATATCCTGTTACTTTGCTAAAATTATTTATTGTTTCAACTATTTTTTTACTTGGATCTCTAGGATTTTCCAATACCATCATATTTTCTGCAAAAAAGAGATAGTTTTATTTCCTCATTGCCTATTATGGTTCTATTTCTTTTTATTCTCTTACTGATATTGCTAGAATTTCTAGTATAATATTGAGTACTATTGGTGATTGTGGGCATCCTTGTTTCACTCCTGAGCTTATTTGGAAGGCTTTTAGCTTATCCCCATTACAGATAGTGCTTGCTGATGGTTTTAGGTAGATGCTTCTTGGGATTTTAAGGAAAAATCCATTTATACCTATGCTTTCAAATGTTTTTTAATGGGAATGAGTATTGTATTTTGTCAAAAGTGTTTTTTCCATATCTATTGACATAATCACATGTGTACTGGCCGCACGCCGACCTTCTGCCAGCCGTACGCCGGTACCCACTTCTCTTATAAGAAGCACACTACCAGAGTCTTACCCACACCCGGGTCTTCGGTACTCAGCCGGATCACCACACGGAGACTAGCCATCGGGAGGCACCAACACCAGAGCTTTATTCAGAGGCCAACACAGCAAGCCATCATAGCAAGCCCAAGCAGCAAGGCCAGAGCAACAGGGCAGGAGCCAGGGGAGAGCGCACGTGTGATCTGACCACGCTTGTTCCTAAAAACCTACTTAGCCCCTCCTCCCCAGCCTGCTTACTAGCCAATGATTGTAGGGTCAGATACCGGAAGGGGCTGTCTGAGTTTAGCACACCAAGGGGGAGGGAGTGACGTAGGAAGCCAGGATTGGATATAGGAAGGAGGCATCTGGGAATGACGCATAGACAAGAGTACGTGACCTAGGAAGTCAGACTCAGGAGGGGTCTGGGTCAGTGCTGCACAAAGGGACCCAGGAAGTCAGGAAGGTCACGAGGCGTCTGGGGATGACATTGCATATAGGGAGGGGACTAAACAGAGGGAACTCAGTCCTCTGCCGTCCCACTCCCACGTGGCACCGCCCCTTGCCTCAGGAGCTCAAGCTCCGACTACTTCCTTATACCCAGCTTATCTCACAAAGCACTGCCCAATTGCCTCAGGGCTTCTCCGTATCCAGCCCATCCCAGTACACACGACTCTGCCTACCACAGCCCCTGCCTCGACTTCCAAAATACCCAGATCTTACCCTACCCTTGCCACAGCACCCAACCTGGTAGCTGCCAACATCAAACAGTCCCTCACACATATGATTTTTGTTGCTTTTGTTATTAATAATCAATTAAGTTAATAGTTTTCCTTATATTGAAATAACTTAGCATTCCTGGTACAAATCCTACTTGTACAATCTTTGTGACATATTGTTGTAGTCTCCTAGATAGTACTTTATTTGAGTTTTTGCATCAATATTCATTAGTAAAATTGGTCTATAATTTTCTTTTTCTGTTTTCACTCTTCCTGGTTTAGGTATCAGCACCATATTTGTTTCATAAAAAGTTTAGTGAATTTCTTTGCCTATTATTCCAAATACTTTATTTAATGTTGGAATTAGTTGATCTTTAAATGTTTGGTGGAATTAATTTGTAAATCCATCTGGTCCTGATGCTTTTTTCTTAGGAAGCTCAATTATGGCCTGTTCAATTTCTTTCCTTAAAATAGGTTTATTTAGATATTTTATTTTGTCTTCTGTTAATCTGGGCAGTTTATGTTTTTGTAAGTATTCTTCTATTTCACTTAAATTGTTAAATATATTGGCATATAATTGGGAGATATGACTCCTAATAATTGTTTTAATTTCATCTCCATTAGTGGTGTATTTACCCTTTTTATTTTTGATATTAGTGATTTGGTTTTCTTCTCTCTTTTTAAAAATTGAATTAACCAATAGTTTATCTATTTTATTGGTATATCTATTTTTATAAAACCAACTCCTAGTTTTATTTATTAATTCAATTATTTTCTTACATTCAATTTTATTAATATCACCATTGATTTTCAGGATTTCCAATTTGGTGTTTAATTGGGCATTTTTAATTTGTTCTTTTTCTAATTTTTAAAAGTGTATACTAAATTCATTGATCTATTCTTTCTCTATTTTATTGATATAAGCATTTAGAAGTATACATTTTCCTCTGATTACTGTTTTTGCTGCATACCATAAATCTTGGTATGTTGTCTTATTATTATCATTCTCTTTAAGAAAATTATTTATTGTTTCTATGACTTGATCTTTGACCCACTCATTCTTTAAGATTAGGTTATTTAGTCTCCAATTAATTTTTAATCTGTATTTCCAGTGTCCTTTTTAAATGTATTTTTTTATTGCATTATGATCTGAAAAGGATGCATTTAGTATTTCTGCTTTTCTGCATTCAACTATAAAGTTTTTATGCCTTAATATATGACTAATTTTTGTAAAGGTGCCATGTGTTGTTGTTGTTCTGTCATTTCAATCCTGTCTGACTCTTTATGACCCCATTTGGGGCTTTCTTGGCAAAGATGCTAGAGTGGTCTGCCATTTCTTTCTCCAGCTCATTTTATAGATGATGAAATTGAGGCAAACAGATTTAAGTGACTTGCCAAGGGTCACACAGCTAGTAACTGAGGCCGGATTTGAACTCAGGAAGATGAATCTTTCTGTATTCAGGCCAGGCACTCTATATGCTGTGCCACCTAACTTCCCTAAAGGTGCCATGTATCATTGAGAAAAAAAGGTATATTCTTTTATATTCCCATTCAGTTCTTTCCAGATATCCATCATATCTGGCTTATCTAAGATTTTATTCATCTCCTTGTCTTCTTTCTTATTTATTTTTCAGTTAGATTTATGTAGTTCTGAGAGGGGAAGACTGAAGTCCCCACTATTACAGTTTTGCTGTTTCCTTTGGTGCATACACATATGCGCACACACACACACACACACACACACACACACACTTACACTTAGTACTGATATTATTTTATTATCTAGGGTACCTTTTAACATAATGTAGTTTTCCTGCTTATCTCTTTTAATTAAATTTATTTTGACTTTAACTTTGAGATCATGTTTGTTACTCCTGCTTTTTTTTAACCTCAACTAAAGCATAATAAACTCTACTCTGACCCTTTATTTTTACTTTGTGTGTCTCTCTCATTTTTAAATGTGTTTCTCATAAACAACATATTGTCAGGTTCTGATTTTTGATCTATTCTGCTTTCTGTTTCTGTTTTATGAGTGAGTTCATCCCATTCACATTCACAGTTATGATTACTAGTTGTGTATTTTCCTTCATTCTATTTCCCCCTACTGTTTATCTTCTCTCTCTCTCTCTCTCTCTCTCTCTCTCTCTCTCCCCCCTATCCCTCCTCAGAAACCTAATTTACTTCTGACCACTGCCGTCCTAATCCACACACCCTTCTAATCCCTTCCTTAACCTATCCATTTACTCTCCCATTTCTCTGTAAATTAAGAAGACATTTATACCCAACTAGATGTATATGCTATATTCCCTCTTTAATCTAATTCTGATAAGTCCTGTGCTACCTGCCCTTCACTGTAACAGTTCTTCCATTCATATCTCTGTATGAGATAATTTGTATGAGATATGAGATCATTTGTATGAGATAATTTGCTCTATTTTACCTCTCCCTACCCAATTTTATTTTTTAGAATCATCTCATTTTATAATCAACTCAACCCCAAGCCCTCTATCTATGTATACTCTATTGAGAAATGATGAATTATCCTAGTAATGATAACATTTTTAAGTTACAAATATAATTTTTCCACATAAGAAGTGAACAGTTTAGGGGCAGCTAGGTGGCACAGTGGATAGAGCACCAGCCCTGGATTCAGGAGGACCTGAGTTCAAATCCAGCCTCAGACACATAATAATACTTACTAGCTGTGTGACCCTGAGCAAGTCATTTAACCCCATCGCCTAGCCAAAAAAAAAAAAAGAAAGAAAAAGAAAAAGAAAGAAGTAAACAGTTTAATCTTGTTAAATCCCTTATGATTAGTCCTTCATGTTTACCTTCTTATATTTCTCTTCATTCCTGTATTTGTAAGTCAATTTTTCTGTTCAGTTCTGGTCTTTTCCTCAAGAATACCTGAAAGTCCTTTAATTCATTAAGTTTCCTTTTTTTTCCCCTCACGGGATTTCATTCAACTTTGCTGAGTAGATTATTCTTGGATGCAAACCCAACTCCTTTGTTCTTTGCAATATTCCATGTCCTTCAGTCTTCTAATGTAGAACCTGCTAAATCTTGTGTTATCCAAACTGTAGTTCCACAATATTTAAATTGTTTCTTTCTAGTTGTTTGTAATATTTTCTCCTTGATCTGAGAGCTTTGAACTTAGTTATAATGTTCCCATGAGTTTTCATTCTGGGATCTCTTTCAGGTGATGATCAGTTGATTTTTTCAATTTCTATTTTACCCTGTGTCTAAACTTCAGGGCAATTTTCCTTAATAATTTCTTGAAGTATAGTGTCTAGATTCTTTTTTTTTTTATCATGACTTTCAAGTAGTGCAACAATTCTTATATTATCTTTCTTTGATCTGTTTTTCTAATAAGATATTTCATGTTCTATTTTATTTTTTATTTCCTTGTATTTTGTTTTATGATTTCTTGATGTCTTATGAAGTTATTAGCTTCCCCTTGCTCAAGTCTAATTTTTAAGACCTTATTTTCAGTAAGTTTTTGGATCTCTTTTTCCAATTGGCTCTTTTCATAATTTTCTTGATTTTTTCTTGCATGACTAATTTCTTTTCCCAAATTTTCCTCAACCTCTCTTATTTGCTTTTTAAAGTCATTTTTAAGCTCTTTCAAGAACTCTTTTTGGGCTTGTAACCATTTGACATTTTTCTTTTTAATTCTGCAAGTAGCTTGTCTTCTTCTGAGCTTGAACCATGATCTTCTCTATCACCACAGTAACTACTTACGGTTGAGTTCTTCCTCTGTTGCTTACTCACTTTTTTTTTTTTTAATGGCCTACTTCTTGGCTACCAACCTGATGTTAGGATCAGGCTCTGCTGCCTGGGGTGTGGGGAATAATGTCTCAGGCTTCCAGTTCTTCGTGCTATTGTTTTCAGGGCTCCATCTGGAGGCCTTTGATCCCTTTGTTCTTCCAATGTTGTATGATCCAAGGCCAGGTGTGGTCACTGCTCCTCCGGCTCACCTTGGTTGAGCAATGACTTCAGGTACCCCTCTCCGCCCCGAGCTGTGACCAGGGCCCCCAGCACCTGCAAGGGCGGCGCAGCACAGCGCAAGCGCAAGCGCAAATGCAAACTTAAGGGGCAGCTTGAGGCTCTGCCCTGGAACTGAAACCAGGGCCTCTGCTCTCCTTAGAGTGACCACAACCGGCAGGGGCCCCGCCCCTTTGCTATCACACTCACCAGCTCATGTGTGCAGCCACAGCCTGTCTGCTCAACGCTCCCGAGTGCCACGCGCAGTGTCAGCAGAGACCCCGTCCCCCAATCTTCCCCTCATCAGCCGCCGGACCCTGACACCGTCAGTGGGGCCAAAGTTCCCAAAGCCGTGTTATCACCAGCTGCCCCCAGGGTTTGCTGTTTATTGAAGTGGCGCTCCAGCCCGACCGCCACCCTGGTCAGATCTTTGTCCTCCTAATGTCCTCCTAAGTTGTCTCAGGCGGGATGACCGCTCTACCCAGACTTTTAATTACTTCAGCCACTCCAAAATTCACTTTGGGCTGCATTTGGAAGAGCCAGGTCATTGCCTTCCTTATTCCACCATCATCCCACAATTCCCTGTGGTGTCTTGTGGAAGGCCGCATCTGATAAGAGACTCCTGGTTAGTCCCTTGCTTCTTGTGATGGGGATGAGGGAGAGGAGAGACTCTTCCAAAGAAGATTGCCTGCTGAGTCAGGAGGAACTGCCCACTCGGTAAGTTTAGAAGAAGAAACAACTTCTGCTCTTGTTCTGTCTTTTCCAAGGTTCTCCCTCAGACTCCTAGTGAGGATGCCAGGAGAGCCTTCTCTCTTCCCCCGTCCATAGCAGCAGCCAAGGTGGATAGGTGTACATAGCAGCAAGCTTGCTGGAGACTGGCTATCAAGGACCCCACCTGCCTCTCGCGCTTTGAATCTCTTTTTATGAGCACAGGAGGTAGGGTTTGATCTGAGACTTGAATGCATGAATGCTTGTCAGTGCATCCTTATGAGTCTCATATTTTAAACATTTATTTTGTGATAGAGGAAATAGAAAGTTGTCCTATTCCATATATCTACTAATTTGTACAGTAAATAACTTTTCTACAAGGGAACCCTGAATCTCTTCAGGGGAAACCCTAGCCAATTACATTGGCTTTGTTTAAGGAGGTTTTCCTGGAGTAGATATATCTGAGTACATACTGAGCAGGAGAGCGGGAGAGCATCTTGGCTTCCTTATCTCCCAGATTCCCCAGGACTGAACCTTGATCCCTTTAAGCTTAGGACCAAGGCCCTTTTGATAGTATGAGTGTGACCCCTTTCTGGGCCCATAGGTGACATTATTTTTTTAAAGCAGAGATGGAGATTTAAGAGTTTAAGATGGAGATTTAAGGAATGAGGCTGGGAATGAGATACTGTTTAGGGAAGTTTTGGAACTGATGGAAACTAAGTTGCAGCTCATATTTAAATGGTTAAGACCAAATAGGCATTAACTGTTTCTGAGCAAAGAAGATCTTATTCTGGACCTTTTCTGGAAGAAGAATTAAGAAGGAAGGAAAAGGGAGATAATAGGCTGGAACCATATAGGGGTATCTCTCTGTCTATATGTGAGCCAGTTTTTAGGACCTGAATTTCATGGTATACAACCTGTGTCTAGGATGCATTTCCTTACTGGTCTGAAGAGAGCATTTTGCCCAGGGTCACTTTCTGACAGTTTGTTAATTCCCCTCCTCTGGGATGGCATCTAGCCTGCTAGCTGGTCTTCATATACAGCATTCTATCTCTCACACCACTCCCTTTGCACAAGTGGTCCCCCATGTTTAGAATGTGGGCCTTCTTCATCATCACTACCACCACCACCATCACCACCACCATGGCTCTTCACAGAATCTCTAACTTCCTTAAAGGCATAGGCCATATACCATCCCCAGCTTGAAGCTTTTCCTAATTCTACCTCTGTCCTGGAGTCCAGATGGCCCTGGAGTCAGGAAGACTGTGTTCAAATCTAGCCTCAGACACTTACTAGCCATGTGTCCCTGGGCAAGTCAGTTAAACTCTGCCCTGGTGTCCTCATCTGTAAAAAGGGGGTAATAATAACACTTTCCTCCCATGGTTGTGAAGATCAAATGAGATATATAAACGGAAGTTTGCAAATCTCAAAGTATGTACATTATATAACACAAATATATTATATATACATATACATGGTACAATAGAAAGTCAATATATAACTAGCATGCTAGCTACATATATTTATTATATACATATATAGCTATCAATATATTTGTGTGTATAAATGCATATATAAATTTGTATATATGAATATATAAAGTTTATATATAGTATTTATATGCACACACATATATGCATATGCATTTGTTTTCCATGGTGCCATGGACAATGGATAATGTTGGTTCCAAGCTCTGTCTATATGTTATAGCCTGTATACATATCATATGCCTCACCTTGAGTTGAATGAAGCTCCTTGAGGACAGGACTTGTTTTATTTTTGTCTTTATTTCCCCAGAACCTATCCTAACACCCTGTACATAGTAGCCACTCTATAAATATTTGCTGCATTGAATTGAGAAGAGACCCAAGGGCCCTGGCAGAATTCTACTCCACAGCAAATAAGTGCAAAGACATTGGGGAATGTGATGGAGAGGGCATACTGGACAAGCAATGAGGTCCCCATTATGTTCTCCATGTGATTGCACAAATGAGGTGCCAGCCAGCTGGTATTTGATTAGCTTGGCCTGCGTTTTATCACAGGAGCCAGTTTGCCAATAAGAATACGTGATTCAAATGTAACAGTGTTTGGGTTAGGCCATCCTCTAAAGTTTAGAGTCTAAACGATGTTCCAGGCTGAATGGTAGTCACCTTTTAACCTTCTCAAGGTTAGCAACTGTTCTGGTTTTGTCTTCAAATCCCCAGAACCTAGCTCAGTACCTTGCATATAGTGTTTAATAATTAATGTTTGTTTAATTGAATGGGGAGGAGGGATAGTGTGGCATGGCAGTGACAGTGAGAAGTAATTCTATTCTGCTTACTCCTTGTGGAACTTTGATGAGAGGCAGCATGCAATAGCAGATAGGGTGCTGGGCTTAGAGTGAGGAAGACCTATGTTCAAGTCCTTCCTCAAAGACTTACTAGCAGTGTGACCCAGAGCAGGTCACTTAGCCTCTTTGTGCCTCTGTTTCTTCATTTGTAAAATGTTGAGGGCTTTGGACCAAATGGCCTCTAAGGCCGGGGTTCTTAACTTGGGGTCTGTGAACCTGTTAATTTTTTTTTGTTAACTGTATTTCATATAACAGATTTCCTTTGTTATCCTATATGTTTTATTTTATGCATTTAAAAACATTGTTCTGAGAAGGGTCTTTAAGCTTCATTAGACTTCCAGTGAGGTCCACGACACAAAAAAAGTGAAGAACATTTGCTTAACATTTAAATCTAAGATCCTATGATCTCCCTCTCCAGGGCCCCCACTTTCCTCATCTGTATGTAGCAGTATTGGAATATAGCCTATGGAACATGTGTGGGGTTGGGCCTGTTGGGGACATTCAATGAAATATGCATGGTATTGAGATGAGCTTCCCCGTCCACTTCCAGGTGACATGTTGTCACCCTCTTCGTGCTGAGGACTTGGTGCTTTGGGGTGGTGAAGAGATCCCTTGGCACCTGTATTATTGTTGTTGTTGTTTGTCCTATGTTCTCAAAGAGGACCATGACATCAGGAAGGTGATGCCATGACTTGCGAGTGAATTGCCAGCATGCATCAAATAGGAAAGAGCAGCCCATTCTACAGACTTGAAAAGGAGTGATTCCACCTTCCGGGGCTCTCTTTTCCTGTCTGCTGGGTGTCTAAGGGCTCTGAAGCTCTCCTACCCCAGTACCCACGGCACCTACTCACACATGGCAGCTACAACACTTGCCTGAGCCTGGGCCTCAGCCCCCTAGCTGCCCCTTCTGCTTTGGTGTTTCTTTCCCTGAGCTCAGGTGACCAAACAGCAATCATGAGAGATGGGCTCTTTAGGAATGCCTGTTTTGGGAGTCTGGGACTTCCTGGATCCCTCGGCTGAAGCTGACTACCAGCAGAAAGTTTTCTTGGACAATACGTCCACACACAGCAGGAGGAACTTAAGGCCTGAATTGACTTGCCAGAAGACAGGCTTCAAGGGAGTTGTTTGGACAATGCAGCGCCAGGGTGAAGGTGAAATCCCTGTACAGCAGTCTACCAAGTCCTCCATGTTTTAATGTTTAAGTATCAATCTCCTGGGAGAGTATAATAGGAATTATGGGTTAATATTTCTCATTTTATGTCTACCAATGCGTTTTATTTTAAGCTTTTCTTTTGTGTAGAGGAAATAAATTGCTTTCTTATACCTATATATTGTACATTTTATGCCTTTCTATTCCCTTTTGAGAAGGCCCTAGACTTAAAGAAAAACTAAGCATTTCTTAAGTGATTTTCCCAGAGGGTTTGGGGATAGGGAGAGAGACATATACAGAGAATTTGAGAAAAAGAGCCTGATCTCTCTCTAGAGAGGCCAGGTTCCCTCTGCACTGAACCTGATCTGTGAGCGAGCCCCAAGTTGGGGCTCTTTGTTGGGCATGATTACCTCTGGCCCCTGGGTCCGTTACTTATCGGTTGTTACATACAAAATGAGGGAGTTGACCAGGATCAACTCTTAAGATCCCAGCTCATTTTCCTTCTGGGCCTCAGTTTCCTTCAAGCTGACATTCTATGTATCACAAGGTTCCAGGATGCTTATTTTACCTTCCTTTCCCTTTAATGTTTTAAAAATTCTTTCTTGTCCTAAGCATTTGTAGAGCCCTGAAAAGGAAAGAGTCAGCTTGTTTTTTGTTGCTGCTGATGTCTGGCTCTATTTGTCAGGTTCCATCAACCTCCCAACTACCCAGCTGTAGCCAGAACAGGCTGGGATTGGTTCCAGGGAAATCGCTGCTTGGTAAGGATGCTGGAAGTGATGTCCCTGGAGTAGGGGTGGCAGAGCTTCTGCCTAAGTCAGGAATGGATTCAAACTCAGAGTAACCTCAGGACTTAAAAGTCAACCTTGGTACATTCAAAGGACATCCCTGAGAGTCCATGACCTCCCCTCCTTCCCCCAAGCTGGGACCGCTCTCTGCTGCTGTTCCATTTTGCTACTTACAGAGCACTTCTCAGTTCTTATGCGACTTGTCACAGTAGGAAGGGGAGACATCTCAGAAAACCTTCAGAGATATTACTGGGTCAAATGAAAGAAACACTGAATGCAACCTTAGTAAATCTAGGTTCTGGTCTTGGTTCATTTACAAGCTCCCTGTGGGGTTTGAGGAAGGTCACTTAATCTCTCTGAGCTTCAGTTTGCTCATCTATGAAATGGACATAATAATACCTAACTACTTAATATGGTCATTATGAAGATCACATATATGTTTGTACATCCACATACATGAATATAAACCTTAAAATGCTATAGAAACACAAGTTATTATTTTCCCTCTGACATATATAATAATACTAGCTAACATTTATATAGCTCCTACTATGTGCCAGACACTGAGCTAAGTGCCTTATCTCATTGGAGTCTCACAACAACCTTGGGAGGTAGGAGCTATTGTTATCTCTTTTTACAGTTGAGGAAACTGAGTCAGACATTAAGTAACTTGCCCTAAGGGTTTTTCACTCAGGTATTCCTGACTCCAGGCTTAGTCCTTGTCCACTGGGGGCATCTGGTCACCCCACATATACATGACTCTCACCCTGTTCTTGAAGTACACAGTAAAGACCAAATGTCCACAGTGGGATGAGGTTTAGCATAGTAGCTGCCCAGGCATATGCCAGGCATAGTGGATAGAGGGTGAAAGAAGAAGGGGTTCAACTCACCCATGATACTTCTCAGTTATGTGACCCTAGGAAAGTCATTTATCCTCTGTGGGTCCCGAGCAACTCCCTAGAACTTAACTTTTACGTGATCTACCTAAGTGGAGGAATTTTACTTCACCCTGACTTAATCATAGAAGCTTCATGTATTTGTCATGCTATCTCATATTTGTACATTGCTTTACCATTTGCAAAACAATTTGTATACATCAGCTTATTGAGGCTTACAACAATCCTGTGAGGTAGGTGCTATTAGGACGCCCATTTTTATAGATGAGCAAACTGATGTTAAGTGATTTGCCTAAAGGCACGCAACTCTTGAGTGTCACTTAAATTCAGGGCTTCTTGCTCTAAATCAAGTGTTCTTTACATTAATCCTTGCTTATATTTCATTTTAGCAAGAAATCCACCCCTGTTCTCTGGGAGTTTCCATTGCAGGGACCTTAGGCAATGCTTAAAACTATATAAAGTACGTTGTAAACCCGAAGGAAAAGATATGGATTGGCTGGAGATCATTGTTATAATGTATGAAACTTGACACACATAATGAGGACAAAGTTCATTAATTAGTCCTTCTTCTGATGCCTCCATTTACTCACTTTGTGAATATGTGAATGTTTGTACCAAGAGGGAAAGTGACTTGCCCCATGTCACTCAACAAGTGTGTGTCTTGGTCAATAACTATTTCCTAATCCAGTGTTCCCTAGACCGGGGATTGGTAATATTTTGAAAAGGTTTTGAAAAACTAACAATTCTGTAAAAAAAAAACATCTTAGAGTTGAAAGGGGTGTTACAGTTTACCAGGTCCAGAACCCCTTGTCCAACGCATTCAGTGCCCTCTACAGCAACCTCTAGTGGTCATCTAGCCTCTGTATCCCTTGAATTCACTTTCCCCTGGGGGGGGGGGGGTGGCTTCATGTCCCACTTCTGACAGTAGTCTTTTTGCTAGTAGCATCTTGGTGGGCATTGGAAAGACCTGAGTTCAATTCCTGCCTGAGAAGGCATGACCCCACAATGTAACCCTGTGTGACCCTGGGCAAGTTGCTTGCCCCATAGGAGCCTGAGTTTCCTCATCTGTAAAATGAGAAAGTTGGACTCAATGACCTCTAAGGCCCCTTTCAGATCTAAATCTATGATGCTGTGAACCTTTGGCCATGTGGAGCTCACTGCTTTATGCATCAGTCCACTCTACTTTTGCATGTTAAGGGGGCAGCTAGGTAGCACAGTTGATAGAGTGCTAGGCTTGGAGTCAGGAAGACCTGAGTTCAAATCCAGCCTCAGATATTTACTAGCTGTGTGACCTTGGGTAAGTCACTTAACCTGGTTTGCCTGAGTTTCCTCATCTGTAAAATGAGCTGGAGAAGGAAATGGCAAACCACTCCAGTGGTTTCTTCTTTGCCAAGAAAACCCCATAAAGGGTCACAAAGAGTCAGACATGACTGAAATGACTGAACAACAAAAATTGTTAAGAAGTTTCTCTTTATGTTGAATTAACATCTGCCTGCCTTCAGTTTCTTCCCATTGCTTCTACTTTTCCTTTTTGAGCCCAAGCACATAAATTTTGCCTGTTCCCACATGATAGCTTTTCAAGAACTTGAAAATAGTCATCATCATGCCCTCTCTCCCTGCTCTGCTCCTCCCCCTCTGCCCTCCTCTTCTCTGGGCTAAATACCCCCACTTCCTTCCTTCAAGAAATACTCATTACATGATTTCAGGTGCTTGTGCTTTGCTGGTCTCCCTTCTTTTGATGTGTTCCATTTTGTCCTGGAATGCACTGCACCAAACTGACCATAGTATTCTAGATGTGGTCTGACCTCCACACAGGCCCCTTCCATCCTTTATTCTGGACTTGGTCAGTCAGTCAGAAATTTTTATTAAGCATCTACTGAGTGTTAGTCACTATGTTAAGGGCTGCACATACAAAGAAAGGCGAAAACAAGATCCCTGCCCTCAAGGAGCTCTCATTCCAATGGTGGAGACAATATTGAGAACTATGTACATACAAGATACAGGGTGTTCCAAAAGTCTTTAAGCTATTAAAGCTTAAAACTGCTCTAAGGCTTTTGGGACCCCCTATATATGCAGCACAAATGGAAGTAATCCCTGAAGAAAAGCCCTAGCAGCAGAGGGAACAGGGAAAGACTTCTTGCAGAAGATGGGATTTAAGCTGAGATTTAATGGAAGCCAGGGAAGCTAGGAGGAGGAGGTGAGGAGGGGGAACATTCCTTGGGAGACAGCCAATGAAAATGCAGAGTCAGGAGATGAAGTTTCCTACTTGAAGAACAGCAAGAAGACGAGTGTTGTCAGATTATAGAGGGTGATGAAGGGAGTGAGTGTAAAGATACTGGAAATGTAGGAAGGGTCCAGGTTGTGAAGGGCTTCAAAAGCTAAACAGGGGTTTATATTTGATCATAGATGTATTAGGGAGTCATTGGAGTTTACTATTTAGGGGAGAGACACAGTCACTTTGGTTTCTGAGTGGAGGATGGACTGAGTAGAGAGATGAGGCAGGGAGGCCCACTAGCCCATGATTGCAGTTGTCCAGGTGAGAGATGATGATGGTCTGGACCAGGGTGGTGACTATGTAAGGGAGCATATTCATGGTACTTTTACTAGTGGAACCTAAGGCTACATTTCTTTTCTTTTCTTTTCTTCTTTTCTTCTTTCTTTCTTTCTTTCTTTCTTTCTTTCTTTCTTTCTTTCTTTCTTTCTTTCTTTCTTTCTTTCTTTCTTTCTTTCTTTCTTTCTTTCTTTCTTTCTTTCTTTCTTTCTTTCTTTCTTTCTTCCTTCCTTCCTTCCTTCCTTCCTTCCTTCCTTCCTTCCTTCCTTCCTTCCTTCCTTCCTTCCTTCCTTCCTTCCTTCCTTCCTTCCTTCCTTCCTTCCTTCCTTTCTTTCTTTCTTTCTTTCCCAACCACTTTTCAGTTACCCTGCTGCTTGGGGATGGGAGAGGGGAAATTAAAAGAGCTCCTGGTGGCTGGCCAATTATTGACTGGAGATCAGGGTGGGTCAGGCATAGGGTCTGAGCAAATGCCAGATGCAGACTTCTGAGGTAGGTGTTTGCCACCCACTTTCCAGCAGAGAGGGAGCTTTTTTGCAGTTGGCAGTGAATGATGATGATAATAGAAGCTAACATTCACTTGATACTTAACAGTTCATAAAGTTCTTTTCTCCCTACTACCCAGTAAGGAAGATTGTACAAGCATTATGTTCCCTCTTTTACATATGAGGAATTCAGAGAAGTTACAAACCTTACCCAAGGTCATACTATTAGTAAATGTCAGAGACAGAATTTGCATGGTCCCAGTGGGTAGGAAGATTGTGACAGCACTAACTCAGTCATGGGCCGAAGAAAATCAGGTATCATGCCAGCTTTGGCACTTGTGCTCTGTGGTTTCCAAATATCTCCCATTCTATAGGACTTCAAGGTATACAGAGTACTTTTTAAAAAATTAGTTAAAAAAAAAATGAAGATCTGCCTTCTCTTCCCTGCTCCACACTGAGAAAGCAAGAAAAGCAAAATCTCTTGTTGCAAACATATATAGTCAAGCAAAATGATTTTTCTGATTGGCTATGTCCAAAAAATTTTGTTTCAATCTACACTCTGAGTCCATCATCTTTCTATTGTGAGGTTGGTAGCCTGTTTCATCATGAGTCTTCCAGAATCATGGTTGGGCTTTGGTTGGATCAGAGTTCCTAAGACCTTCAAAGTTGATTATTTTCACAATATTTTTGTCATTACATAAATTGTTCTCCTGGTTCTGCTCATGTCACTTTAAATCAGTTGATACAATTTTCCCCAAATTTCTCTGAAACTATCCTCTTTATCATTTTTGATAGAATAATAGTATTCCATCATATTCATGTATCATAACTTGTTCAGTCATTTCCTGGTTGATGAACATCCCTTCTCTTTCTAATTCTTTGCCACCCCAAAAAGAGCTGCTATAAATATTGCTGTATATAGGCATCCTTTTCCTCTTTAACTCCTTTGGGGTATAAACTTGATAGTGGCATTGCTAGGCCAAAGGGTATGCCCAGTTAGTAGATTTTTAGGGTATAGTTCTGAATTGCTTTCTAGAATGGTTGGACCATTTCACAGCCTCACCAACAGTGCATTAATATATCTGTTTTCCCCACAGCCCCTCTGGCATTTGTCATTTACCTTTTTAAAAAAATCAATTTTGCCAATCTAATGGGTGTGAGGCGCTACCTCAGAGTTATTTTAATTTGCATTTCTCTAATTATTATTGATTTAAAACATTTTCCCTGTAGTTATTGATCATTTAGATTTCTTCTGAAAACTTTCTGTTCATAATCTTTGACCATTCATCAACTGAGGAATGGTACAGAGCACTTTCTTCATAACAGCCCTGTGAAGTAAGAGTGCAAATATTACCCCTATTTTGCATATGAGAAAATAGGTTCGTTAGGGGTTAAGTAGTTTGCGTAAGAGTACACAGCTGGTAAGTATAAGATCGGGTTCTAGAATTCAGGTTCCTTTGAGTCCAAATCCATCATGTTTTTTCCAGAAAACCTCCTCAGTTTCTGACCTGAGTGGATTCACCTTTCCTTAGGCAGCCTAATGGCCCTGGCTCACAGGGGCTCATTATAGTAGTGTTAAATTTAGTGTGAACACTCACTTGGCTTTGGCCCTGCTGGGAACTCAAGTGATTCACCAACCTCAGCCTTTCCAAGAGCAGGGCTTACAGGTAGGCCCCATCATGCCCTCCCTAAAGCCACCATTTTGTATGGGGATCTTTAGAAGGATGTCTTTACAGTTTGGAAATATGCCCCTCAAATCACCTAGTGTTATCATTACTACTAAGTTTATGTCCCAAAGAAATCAAAGGAAAAAAAAAGGACCTGTATGTGAAAAATATTTATTGCAGCTCTTTTTGCAGTGGCAAAGAATTGGAAAATAAGGTCATTGCATTGATCAGAGTTCTAAATCTTTCAAAGTTGTTTTTCTTTATAATGCTGTTGTCATTGAATAAATTGTTCTCCCAATAGGTGGGAGCCCCTTTAGTTTATTTATTAAGAAAAACAACTCTGAAAGACTTTAGAACTCTGATCAATGCAGTGACCAACCATGACTCCAGAGGACATGATGAAGCATGCTACCTACTTCCTTAGACAGAGAGGTGATAGGCTCAAGATGCAGAATGAGACATGCTTTTTTGCACATGGCCAATGTGAGAATATATTTTATGTGTCTATGTGTATTTCTTATGAGGGTTTTTGCTTTCTTAAAATTTTTTTTTTCAGTAGGGAAGATCAGGTGGGATAGAGAGAAAATAAATATTTGTTAATAAAAATATAAGATAAAATCATTGCAGGGCAAAAAAACCAAATATCTATATCTATATCTATATCTAATTCACTTAACCCCAATTGCCTTACCAAAAAAAAAAGTTAATTAAGATAACATCACTGAGAATGAAAGAAATAAATAGGAGTCTTCATTGCAAAGTGGGTGCTTTCTCGCTTTTTGGAAAGATTGAGCCCTCCAAGAGAGGCCTGGGCATAGGACTCTAAGTGTTTTCTGCATTTCCTGAACGGTGAAATAAAGGCTGATGAGCATTGCTACCTGACATGTATTATTGCCATTGGTAATTACACAGGAGCTGGAGAGCTTTTTACTTACATCTGTGGAAACTTAGACTTAGCTGTATTCCATGATTTCTCAGAGAATGTTTTGGATAGGGAAAAAACGAGTCTTAGAGATATGATTTTTGGAGCCACTCAAAAGATTGAATGTTGTCCATGTAAGCCCAGAGCTTGAGCCTGGGCCATGGATTACATAGAATTGGAGGGGATTTTAAAGACCATCATCTTGAAATCTCATTTTACAGATGAGGAAACTGGGGCCAAGAAAGGGAAAATTACAACCAAAATCACCTATGCAGTAAGCCCAGGAGCAGGAATTAATACCCAAGCCTCTGACTTGCAATTCAGTCCTCTTTTTGCTACACTACAGTGTCAGAATGGGGCATGGGGTGAAGGGAAGACCCTCTTCTCATTTTCCTGGTCTTTATTCCAAGGAAAGGAACCCTAGGGGGTTACCACCTCTCCTTAGTGTTTGCCTAGGGCAGTGAATAGAGCATTCTTCCCTAGTTGGTTCAGTCAGAGGTGAGTAGAAGCTCTTGAGGAAACAGTCAGGCAAAACCTTATACACTTGGTCATGCTGATCCTCAGGGACACCTGCAACCTCTCAGTTTCCTGAGAACAATTTCCACCCTGTGACTTCTGCCCTCCCTCATGGTAATCACAGCCCCTGTTGGCCAGAAGCCAGCACAGAGGAGCCCCCATATGTACAAATTATTCTTGATGATTTCAATGGAGTTTGTACTGTCCTGGCCAAAATGAAATATGAAGATAGGGCAATGGAGGATGACTTAACGCTGACACGTGGAAAGCAATGATTGAATACAATGCATGAGCTGCATTCAATACCTACTGAAGGATAAAGATGAGGTTATGAGCCCACTGTGTTATCTCTCCTCAGACTTTCTGAGGCTCTCTATCTCTAGTGTCACATTATGAGATTGCTGCTTCTCCCTCCTGTCTTTCTCTTACGTACAGTTCCAAGGCTGGTGGTTCCCAAAGAATATGAATCCCCTTAGGACTCTCTGGCCGCCTTGTGACAGTTCTGGGCTGTTTACCTTGCTTAAGCGATGGAGGGCTACAGGAAAGACAGGATCCTGGAACACAGAAGAGGTTTAAGACATAGTTCTAGAATGAGAGTCACTGGGTCTGGGTTCAAATCCTGACTCTTCCTCAGCTAGCTGTGTGATGTCAGGCTAGTCATTCACCCTCACTGTATTTCCATTTCTTCATCTGAAAAACATGACCTTAACCTCTAGGAACCAAGATAATACATGCCCTACTGTACCATGAGAGACAGCCCAGTGGTCAAAGAGCTAGCTTTGGAGCCAGGAAGACCTATGGGTACATTCTGCCTCTGACACCAACTGGCTGTGAGACCCTGGGTAAGTCACTTAACATAGTGTTGCTCTGGGCGATTCTCTAAGACGATAGATTTCAGAGAAGGTGCTAACCTGCATTGGTAGAGGGAATTTCCTCATTTGGGAAGGAATTAATTCCCTATATCAGTGACATCATAGGTCTATCCCTATCCCCACTATGCTGACTTAAGAAAGTGGTGGAGAAAATGCTAATAATTCAGATTAAACTGAAAAGTGTGTCATGATTTTTTTTTCCTGGCAAGCCAGTTAAACATTTACCAGCATGCCCCTGGCCATGAGACACCTAAAAAGAAAGTAATTTCCTTCCAATTAGTGACTTAATGGTGGCATTGTAAAGAGAGAACTACAGATGTAGAAAGGGTTTTCTGGACTGGAGTCTGGTTCTTTTCAGCTATCTTTTAAAAATATATGGTTTAAAAATTTACAATTCATTTGAGTTTCTGTTACTTTTGATGTTTTGATTTTAAAAGTAAAGTATATTCATTGTAATTTATATATACTTTTATTTAAAAAATAAACCTTTTGCTTGCAAAACAAAAATGACTTTAATTTAAACAAAATTAAACATAAGAATGTTTTACTGAGATGGACTTTTTTTTTTTTTTTGGCCTTTCCTTCTCAGTTACAAGCCAGGCATGAACCCTGGCTCTGAATTTGGGAGCTTTTGTGTGTTAAAAATGGAGAAGCCCTTTACCTAATGAAGAACTCTTAATAGGTGTTGTTTTTCCTAAATTATCATATTAAGCACAGACAATTAACAAGCGTATCCTTGATGCCGCAGGATACTGACAAACTCACTGGAACGGATCTCATTGTCCATAAATTATCGTCATGCTGTAAGCCAGCTGTTTAATTACTCCCCGGGCTTGAGATCTGGGTTGGGGCTTTCTGTGATGCTGGTTGCCAATGAAAATAAAGGCAGCAACATTTCAGATCTTTCCCTGTCTTCTTGAGCAGCTGCTGTTGCTGCTGTTGCTGGAAACCCAACATGACAAATTGGCTGGAGTGCTGCACCTGGAGTCAAGAAGACCAGGGTCCACAGCTGCCTTCAACATGGGCCAGCTGTGTGACTTTGAGCAAGTTGCTCAGACTCAGTTTCCTCATCTGTAAAATGAAGATAACAGTGTTTGTAGTGCCTGGCTCACAAATAAGATTATGCATATAAAGAGGCTATTTAAAGGTCAACTGTTAATGCTGGTTTGATACAAGCATGGTTAATGAGAACTTCTACTGGTGCTATCACTTTTGGTATTGGTATGTACAGGACCGTCTACATTCCCTTGCATTTCTCATGCAAGCAGGGTGGTCCTCCACTGCATCTTTTTTTTGGGGGGGGAGGCTAGGTAAATGGGGTTAAGTGACTTATCCAGGGTCACACAGCTAGTAAGTGTCAAGTGTCTGAGGCTGGATTTGAACTCAGGTCCTCCTGACTCCAAGGCAAGTGCTCTATCCACTGTGCCACCTACCTGCCCCGACTGCATCTTTGTGGTCTGATATTTACTTTTAGAAATTAACAGTTAATTCTTCTATGTCACTGTTCTAAGTATATATGTATGTCGTGGGTAATGATTGAGTATTAAGCACCTACTATGTACAAATACAAGCAAAAAGGAAGTTCCTATCCTCAAGGAGCTTCCATTCTAATGGGGAAGACAGGACATAAAAGGGTGCTGAAAAGGGAATGAGGGAAAGGCGCCAGCATGGTGGAGGGATAATCCAGGATGAGAAAGCACCTGGATGATGGTGGCAAATACCAGAAAATCAGAAGTACAGGAAGGAATGGAATCTTGTTCTCAACAGATAATTTTGCTCCAATCTTCTCTGTGCCCCTTTTACCAGAGGTTTTTCCTGATCACCACCCCACCACCCCTCAAATTGCTTAGCACCTTTTCTTCTAAGGTCACCTTTCATCTGCGCCATGCATCTTGGATGTACCTATTTGTATCTATGCTGTTTGTTTTCTGCACTGTGATATAAGCTTCTCCAGATCAAGAACTGCTTTTCCCATTCTTCCTATCCCCAATGCTCAGCACAGTGCCTGATGCATGGTAAGTGCCTAATAAATGCTTTTTGACTGATTGATAGAAACTTATTATAGTGTAGATCTAGACATGAAACGATTAGGTTTTGGTTCAAATCCTGCCTGCATGACTATGGGCAAATCAAGAGAGATTACTTTCTGAGCCTCTGTTTCCTCTTTTCTAAAATAGGGATAATAATATTTGTACTACTACCTCATTTGGTGGTGGTGTGGAAAGTCCTTGGAGTTACTAGGTTAATAGGATTTATTATTTTTATTATTCAACTTCAGGACAGAAATTGCTGTCCCGCAGTGGAAGACTATACATAGTTGCTGGCCCTGCCACTGAATTGTTTCTCTCTAAAGGCAGCACAGAAGTGATGGATAAGGAGGGAGAGACCACTAGTGAGAGACCACTGGTGAGAGACCACAAGAGAGGACCCATTTGAGTGCTATGCTTACAGAATAAAGAAGGGAAATAGGCCTGGAATGAAATATCATATTCCGTCACCTTCAGAAACCTGAGAAAGACTTGTCTCTGAAATCTTACAAGAGCTGGGTCTCATCTCATCTTTTCTTTAACAACTGTCCCCTTCTTTCAAGTGCAGTTTATCCTTTTCTCTTGGGGATTGTTTTCCCTGTTGGAAATCAGAGGGATGGAAGAGAGAGGATGCATGGCCAAGGAACAAAAGGGGAAAACCAGGACGGAAATCTGTACTGCATGCCAGGTTGATCTTGACCTCCTTCAGGTCTTCCTGGGTTGTGATTCTTTGCCTTCCTTGCCTCGATGGCTCAGCTTAGACACTCTTCCCAATGTTCACAAAGCAAAGGGATAAGGAAAAGGGTGAGGGAGAAGTGCTGTGAACAGGGAAGTACAGAGAATGTAGGTGTCTACCCGTCCCTGTCATTGGCATTACCTTCTCCTGGAGCCCTTTAGGAGAAGGAAGTGGAATTGTGGAACCTCCATAGTTGGGGAGAGCCATGGGCTGTTCAGGGTGGGGTGGCCTGGCCTTGTTCACACACAGGAAGTTTGAAAACAACTGTCCAGGGGACCATGGCCAGTGGGGGATGGTGATTTCTACCACCCTACACCCATCACACACCAAGGAATAAATTCCAACCTGTTTTCTTCTCTTATCTCAATCTTCCAATCAGCCTCATGCTCCATGAACTCTCCAGCACTTATGTCTGCTGGCCACTTCCCACTTCTAGTTTAAAAATTAAACACCAAGTTCTAACTGATATAAGTACATAGAGTGGGTAATAAAATCCTGCCCTGACACAGTTCACTGTCTTATTCACTTTTCTCTCTTTGTTGCTTGTAATCCAACAGAAGGCATTTGGACCTGAATATCCACCCCTTCCCCCTCTGCCCCTCAACAAAAAAAAAAAACTCCAGCATTATCAGTGTAAACACAGGTACAGAAAGGATTTTGACTTCATATCCATTTTAGAGGCTATAATGTTATATATCTCTCCCGTAAGAAGAGGACTGTGACAGTCACTGGCTCAATTAAATCCGACCTCAGACTTTCCTATCTGGGTAACCCTGGGCAAGTCACTTAACTTATGTCTGCCTCAGTTTCTTCAGCTGTACAATGAGGCTAATAACAGCACCTACCTTGCAGAGCGGGTGCTTAATAAACCCTTATTCCTTTCCCTTCTTCCCATAGGAAGACGGATAACAGGATATACAATAAGTGCTTCAGAAGGAGATTGAACAAAGGGTAACAAAAAAAGCAGAAAGGAATGAATGATCTTCTCTGAAAGGAACCTCTACACAAAGACCAATCAGGAAAACTGTCAAGTCACTAGAAAGGAGCATAACATTAACTCTTTACTCATTGTGAACTCTAGAAGAACAGGAATTGGAGAGAGATTTTTCAGCATCTATCTGGTACTGTTTAGGAGAGAGAGTGCCTCTGATTCTTTAGATAAACACCCTCAGATGGCTCTTAGATTAGCCATTAATAAGTTCTTGGAGCTATTTTTAAAAAATAATATTTTATTTACCCCCTAGTTACAATGTAAAGACAATTTTTAACTTTTATTTAAAAAACTGAGTTCCAAATTTTCTCTCCATTCTTCCCTGAGACAGTAAGCAATTTGATATAGGTTATACATGTTCAATCATGCAAAACATATTACCATATTAGTCATGTTGTAAAAGAATACACATCCCAAAGGAAAAAAACTCCACAAAAATACAGAAAGTGAAAAATAGTATGCTTTGATCTACATTCAGACTCCATAGTTCTTTCTCTGGAGATGGATAGCATTTTTCATCATGAGTCTTTTGGAATCAATGTATTGTTGAGAATAGCTAAGTCATTCACAGTTGATAAAGGTACAGTATTGCTGTTACTGTGAACAGTGTTCTCCCGGTTCTACTCACTTCACTTAGCATCAGTCCATGTTAGTCTTTCCAGGTTTTTCTGAAATTGTCTTACTTGTCATTTCTCGTAGCACAGTAATATTCCATAACATTCATATATACCACAAACTTGTTCAGCCATTCCCCAGCTGACAGGCATCTCCTCAATGTCCAATTCTTCGTCCCTACAAAAAGAGCTGCTACAAATATTGTTTGGACAAATAGGTCCTTTCTCTCTTTTTAAAAAAAATCTCTTTGGGATACAGACCTAGTAGTGGTATTGCTGGATCAAAGGGTTTGCACAGTTTCATAGCCCTCTGGGCATAGTTTTTGGAGCTATTTTTTAAAACATCTCATAAAACCGTAAAGTCTTCTTTTGCTCTATGCTCATCAAGTAGACTTCTGATCAATAATCTGGTCTTCCTTGAGACCCTGCTCATCAGGGACAGAGGTCTTTGGGCAAGTGAATGGTGTCGAGTTCTTAGGCCTGGTTATTTAAATGAATAAATTGACCATCCGGTTGACAAAACAATCTCCTGTGACTTTGGGTGATTCGAGGTAGTTTTCTTGGGATCAATGCCCCTAGTTGAGCTGTTCATCAAGTCTCCAGTTCCACAGAGCAGGGACATCAGATGGTAACCTTACTGAAGCCCAGAAAGGCATAAAAGCTAGCCAGTAGTTTCCTAAAACAGCCCACCCATCACTACTATATCCCCACAGAAGGAAAAATAGGGAAGAGTTCTCACCAGGAAATTAGGAAAATTGGTGAAATTATTAGTCCATCTTGATATCATGTGCCTTTTCCTCTCCTGCTACTCTGATTAAACAGCTATATCTATCCCTGCTCAAAATCAACCTCATCCACTTATCCCATGATGTTCACTTTGAAGCTATAGAATTTATATAAAGTACCCTTCTAAACCAGCCTGCCAGACCATCTCTGTCAGACCATCATTCAGCTAGCTCCTGAAAGCCCATCTCTTCCACAAAGCCTGGTACATAGTAGGGACTTAATACATATTTATTGACTGACTAATCCAAGGAGAACCAGTAACTTCCCTTTGTCCTGTACTTGGTTAGCTCTCTCTGATTGTCTCTCACCTTAGCAATGTGACTCAACTCACCCTTCCCATATGGGAGTCTCTAATGTACATCAATATTTTTATATCACAAGACAGGAGAAGGGATGCAAGCCTAGTCCTATGTATGTAGATGGTTTAATTCCCACTAGGCACTGTAACTACATCAAACATATTCAATTAAATATACCAACATTTTAAAATCACCTACTATGTGTCAAGTCAGGCACTGGGGAAAATGAAACAGTATTTACTTGCTTTCAGGGGGCTTACTGGGAAGCTAAGTGGAACAATGGGTGGAGTGCTGGGCCTGGAGTCGGAGGGACCTGAGTTCAAATCTGGCCTCAGACACTTACTAGCTGTGTAACTCTGGGCAAGTCACTTCTACCTGTTTGCCTGAGTTTTTTCATCTGTAAAAATGAGCTAGAGAAGGAAATGGCAAACCACTCTAGTATCTTTGCCAAGAAAATCCCCAAAAAGAGGTCACAAAGAGTCAGGAATGACTGAAAATAACTAAGCAACAAGAGCAGGGAATTTACATTCTGTTGGCTGGATTAAGGTTGAAATGATTTGTAGCTTCTGGAAAGCCCTTTTTAGCTCTGACCTTCTGGGTCCCAGTGTCCCTCTGAGTTTTGTAAACGAGGACATGGAGTGGATTAGAGGTCACCAGGAAACTACAGCTCAGCCCAAGGGTAACCTGCCAGCTAAGAATTATATTTATATTTATATAGGCATAGATAATTACATTTTAAAATACAATAAAACGTCATTTAAAAATAAAAAGAAACTTTCATAGTAGTCTTGCAGAAATAGGTAGGAGGTTGGGATTTGGCCAGGGGCTCCTTAGATGATCTCTAAGGTCCCTCCCATCTCTAATTCTATAGTTCCATGTTCTAACAGGGGTGAGGAACCTGTGGCCTGGAGGCCACATGGGGCCCTCTAGGTCCTCAAGAGTGGCACTTTGACTGAATCTAGGCCACAGGTTCCCCGCCCCTGTAAGGTCTCATTCAGTTCTGACATTCAGTGTTCAAAGATACCTGCCACTCAATGAACAGTGTGGTACCTCTTTAGGGTAGCTTATACCCAGTGGGCAGGCTTTCTTTGGATACAGAAGTAGGGAAGTATAAACAAGCCAATTAACTTGTATTTGTTTTCAATAAAAGTATAATCCTTAATTAGGAGGACAGCGCATATTAAATTTCTCTCACTTGTAGATCTGCCTCAGGTTGTTTTTATAACTCTTGACCCTCTCTGTTCCCACCTGTTTCTGGCAACTATTCGTAAGAAAGGCATTGATGGCCGGGTAATTCCTCCTGTTCACTGGGTGGCCACTAACTGCTCTTAATATCTCTCCCCCAAAGTAAATCCTTGGACTGTCATTCCCTCATTTCACCCCTCCTCATCTCCAGATGTCAAAGTTCATACCTTCCTACAACTCAAGAAATTTTTGGTGATACTTCTAGGTGAAAGTGACCTTTCCCTATTCAAGATTCTCATAACACTTTGTCTGATTTCCTTCCTAGAATTTATCTCACCTTCCCTTGTATAGAAATTGTTTGCATATATCTCCCTTTCCACATCCCCCTCCTGTTTAAGATTACACAATTTTGAGAGTTGGAAGAGAACTTCCAGCCATCTAGTCCAGCTGAAAAGTAATCCCTACCGTAACAAGTGATAACAACTCATAGGGCATTAGCTGGAAAATGTCCAAAATGGTGCCGGCTGCCTCCCCACCCCACCCCTTCCTGGCAGCTCATTCTGCTCTTCTAAATGTTAGGAAGCTTTTCCTGACATCAGGCCTCTTCCATTAGACTCTCACTCTCCCATCACTCTCCCATCAGACCTCCATGCCGATTTGAGGACAGGCACTGTTTCATTTTTGTCTCAGTATGCTCAGTGCCTAGCAGCAGACCTTCCATAAAGCAGGTGCTGAATAGATGTTCATAATGTCGTAACATTTAAAACTGGAAGCAATCCTCTGGATTCCGCTCCCCCCCCCATTTCATAGGCAGGAAACTGATGCCCAGTGAGATTAAAATGACTTGTCAAAGATCACACAGGTAAGAAACAACAGAGTAACAAATTCGGCTAGGTGTCACACAGATGGTAGAACGAGGAGACTTGAATTCAAATCCTGCCTCAGGTTCTTACTAATTGGATGACCCTACCCAAATTGCTATACCCTTCTCTTCCTCAGTTTTCTTATCTGCAAAATAAGGATAATAATGGCACCTACCTCATAGAGTTGTTGTGAGAAACAAATGAGATGTAAAGTGTTTCTGGAAACCTCAAAGCACAATATGAATGGTAGCTATTATTATTATTGAGCTGTGAATATTTGGAAGCCATCAAACAAAGGAGAACCGGTTTTAAGCAAAGTGATATAGGTCTGTACATAGAAATGAGTACCATATATACCTCCCCAAATGTGTGTGCATATACATATATGTATACATACATGCACCCACACACATATATGTATACATACACGCACACACACATGTATATATGTATGTCTATATATACATATATACAGACACACACACATATATAATGACTTGGTTTAGGTTTTCTTTCTACTGTCCCTAGCTCTTGAATACTTCTTCTCAGGACTTTCAGTTCCCTGGGGGTGAGGATGGGGGTGGGGGCAAGGTGCAGGTCTGTATTGTTTTATCTGTTCCGTATCTAGTAGAATGCCCCAGGTGTGATAAATGCTCTGTGTTATTGTTGCTGCTGCTGTTTTTTATTCATCAGAGAGCCTTGGCACTGCCAGAAGCTCAGCCTGACAGTCTCACCCGCTCAGTACCAGAGCATTTATGGGATTGAGGGTTTTGTGGGTTAAAGATTTTTTTTTCTTAAACTGCAGGCATTTTACAAGCTTTCAGGGAAAGGAGGAAAAAAAAAGACAAGAAACCTCAGATTGCTTTTCTTTGTCTAAGAAATATTAGATTTTTTTAAACTATACGCTTAAGAATTTTGTTGGGGGTGGGGGGGCTGAGAGGAGGAGTGAAGAAAGCAGTTAGGAATCTAATCGCTCCATTACCTCCTTGTAGGTACGAAAACCCTTTGTGCATTGGCACTCCCTCCTCCTCTTCTCCCACTCCCACCAAGAGCACTGGGAAAATGTCTCCCTGCTTTCCAATTACACACTGCTGCCGGTGCTTGGGGCCCCAGAAGTCTCTGTCCTCAGTGGGCTAGCCTCCCTCTTACACAGGTCTCAGAGAAAAGAGGTCCTTCACGGACAGGAGGGTTAACTCGGCTAAGTATGAACCTCTAAGGATCATAGAGCTGGCTATTCAGTCAAGCACTCAGCAAGCATTTATTAAAAGCTTTCTAAGTGCCTGGCACCATGCTAGGTACTTCAGATACAAAGAAAGCCAAAACCACAGTCAAGGAGATCATATTCCAATGGCACAGACAACATGCAAATAACTCTCTACATATAAGACATAATCTACATATATTTATATGCATATAATATATACATATGATATATACAAGATTTAAATGTGTGTGTATGTGTGTGTGTGGTGTGTGTAGTAGTGTGTAGTAGGAGGGTTATCTCAGGGAGAAGGGACTGGGTGGGAGGAGGGGATTGGAAAAGCTCTCTTGTATAAGGGGAGATTTGAATGGAGGCTTGAAGTAAGCCAGGGGAACCTAGAGTCCAGGTGAGCATTGGATGGAAAGCTTTCCAGGCACAGGAGACTGCCAATGAAAAGACGAAGGGTGAGAGATGGACTGTCTTGTCTATTTTTTTTTCAAATTGCATTTTTTTCCTACTAAAAAGCATTTATTTTCTCTCTCTTCCCTCTCCCTTTTCCCCTACTGAAAAAACAAACCTATCCCACTTTGTAATCAATGTATTGGGAATATAGAGGGTATACAGGAGAATATAGTGTAAGAAGACTGCAAAGAGAGGGAGGGACCAGGGTGTGAAGGACTTTTGATGCATTTTATATTTGATTCTGTAGATGATGGGAAGCCAATGGATATTACTGAATGGGGGGAGAGGCAACATGGTCAAACCTGTGTTTGAGGAACATCACTTTGGCAGATGAGGGGAGAATGGATTGGAGAGGAGAGAGGCAATTAGGGCTTGCACCAGGGTAGTAGTTATGTGAGTGGAGAGAAGGGGACCTATATGAGAGAGATTGTGAAGGCAGAAATTACAAGACTGAAAACAGATTGGCTATGTGGGGTGAGTATGAGCTGAGGCTGACACCAAGGTGGAAAGCCTGTGGGAGTGGGAGGATGACGGTGGTGGGGCCCTCATCAGTAACAGGAAAGTTCAGAAGGGGGAGGGCTTTCAAGGGAAAGATGATGAGTTCTGGTTTGCACATATTGCATCAGAGATGCTTATGGAACATCTAATCTGAGATGTCTAAGAGGTAATTGGTAATGAGACTGGGGTTTTGGGAAGGAATTACGGCTGGGTATATCATTCTGTAAATCATATGCATAGAGATGATGGTTAAATTCATGGAAACTGATGAAAAAAATGAAGTGAGAAAGCAAAGAAAGAAAAGAGAAGGGGGGTTGCTCTTAGGGATAGGAATATGGTGCCTGTTATATGCCAGGCACTGTATACTAAGTGCTTTACAAATATCTCTTTTGTTCGTCACAACAACCCTGCAAAGGTAGGTGACATTACTATTTCCATTTTAGAGTTAAGGAAACTGAGGCAAACAGCAGTTAAGTCACTTGCCCAGGGTCACACAGCTAAGTAAGTATCTGAGGCTGGATTTGTACTCAGGTCTTACTGACTCCAGGCCCAGCACTCTCACTACTGCACAATCTAGCTGCCTCTAAATTGAAGTAGGAGTTTTTGTACCCGGGGCAAGTACCACAAAATAGACCGGGGCTAAGCCAGTACAAAGGATTGCTCTTTGGGAGTAAGGAGGGATAATGGATGCTGAGACAGAAACAGAGAGACAGAGACCCTGGGACATCAGATTCAGGTCAACTTCTGGAGAAGGTGAGGTGGGAGGTGAATTACAGGGCAGGGCAGAGCAGGGAAGGGAAGAGCTAGCTCACTCTTACCCACCATCTTGTAGCTTCCTATTTTAACCAATTATCCTTTGAAAAGAATTAATAGCTTTTGTTTTTAACATCATCTTCATTTCCAAGTATGTCCCTCCCCTTTCCTTGAAAGAAAGAATAAAAAAAGAAAAAAATCAGCTCAGTAAATTAGCCAACACATCAATTAACCAATTATTCTTGCTAACTATAAATTCTATTGTTTCTTTGCTTCTAGAGAAATGCAAATGCCATCAGCATCCTCCAAATTTAATGCCCTGGGAAGCTGCATGGGATAGGGGAAGAACACAGTCCTATGAAATGGGGAATTGAGAAGTCTAAGATATTTAAATGTGTCTGATTCTCTTGATATGTAGGAAATCTGGACATGCTCCAAAAGCCACATCAGGGTGCCTCCGTATTACCCAGACTGGGCAGGCCCAGACAAGCCCGGGTTACAATGTGTTTTTAAGAGGATGCTTTGAAAGGATAAGTCTTTAAGACCCAAAGAAATGAAACTCTAAGTGGGTTGGGCTAAGGCAGAGCCCCCTCAGATTATATCATATGGGTAGTAACTCCAGCACTGTTCTTAACTCCTCGCTTGCCCTCACCCCACATATACACTTAGCCGCCCAATCTTGCCATCTCTCCCTTCATGACCACTAATCATAATAATGGTGACAGCTAGCATTGATATAGCACCTACTATGTGCCTGGCACTATAGTGAGCTCATCACAAATATTATTTCATTTGATCCTGACAACAACACTGGGAGATAGGTACTATTACTATACCCATTTTATACTTGAGGCAAACAGTTTAAGTGACTTGCCTAGGGTCACAAAGCTAGTAAGTGTCTTAGGCTGGATTTGAACTTAGGTCTCCCAGACTCCAGGTCCAGCACTCTATCCATTTATGCCTATCTATTATATTTGATCTCTATTCGTACAGCTAGGACCTTAAATCAGGCCCTTATCACCTCTCACTTAGATTCTTACACAGCCCCCTAATTGATCTTAGCACCTCAAGTCTCTCTTCACTCCAGTCCATCCTTTCTATCCACAGCTGCCAAAGTAATTTTCCTTAAGGGCAGATCTGACCCTGTGGCTCCCCCATTTAATCAACTCCAGAGCCTTCCTATAGACTCCTCTGTAAAGCCCATCAAAACTTGGCTTCAACCTATGTTTTCAGCTTCCTTGGCCATCCTTCCCCTCCTCCAACCTGCAAGTCAGTCAGATTGGCCTTCCCTCTGCCCTCACACAAAATCTTCTATCTTCTCTCTGTCATTGCCCTCATCAGCCCCACATGCCTGGAATGTCCTCCCTTCTTAGGGCCATCTTATAGAATCTCTGCCCTCTATCAAAATGTAACCCAAGCACTATTCTTTCTTGATTTTTAAAATATTTTTTAAAATTCACTTTTAAGTTCTGAATTCTCTTCCTCTACCTTTCCATTATCCACCCATGGAAAGGGGAAGAAAAACAAAACCCCTTATGTGTTGTTTCAGTTGTGTACAACTCTTCAGGACCTTATTTGGGGTTTTCTTGGTAGAAATACTGGAGTGGGTTGCCATTTCCTTCTCCAGATCATTTTACAGATGAGGAAACTGAGGCAAACAGAGTTAAGTGACTTGCCCAGGGTCACACAGCTAGTATCTGAGGCTGAATTTGAACTCAGATCTTCCTGACTCCAGGCCTGACACTCTAAACACTCTGCCACCTAGCTGCCTTTATAAATATGTAGTTAAGCAAAACAAATTTTTGTGTTTGCAATTTTTTTTGTTTTTTGTTTATTTGTTTAAAAAAAGCTTCAGACTGCACAATGAGTCCATCACCTATTTGGAGGAAGAAAGTTTCGTCATGAGTCCTCTGGAACTATGGCTGGTTCTGTTGACAAGAACTATTTTCTGCACAAAGTCTTTTCTGATTTTGAAGAGCTAGTTAGTACATACTCTGTCTCTGTCTCTGCCTTTCTCTTTGTGTTTCTGTCTCTCCCTCTCCCACCCTACCTGTTCTCTCTGTCTCCTCTCTTTTTCCTTATTCCCCTCTCTCTCCTCCTCTCCCCAACTCCCCTTTTTTCTTTCTTTCCCCTTCTCCTTCTTTCCTTTCCTTCCTTCTCTCTCTTTCCCTCTGTCTCTCCCTCCCTCTCTATCCTTTTCTCCCTCCCTTTCTCTCTCCCGCTCTCCCTTTCTCCTCTCTCTTCCAACCTCCTTCCTTTGCCCTCTCCTCCCTCTCTCTCCTCTCCTCCTTTCTCTTCTCTTCTCTTCTCTTCTCTTCTCTTCTCTTCTCTTCTCTT